>NC_137909.1:16603352-16955852 GCF_963457725.1 Sprattus sprattus
TGTTTATATATTGAAAAACTTTGGGGAGGGGGGGTGATACCTCTAAAATTATGATGCCGGTTAAGAATGTGTTTCATTTACGGATAAAAGGCATTGAATTTAAAATATGATTGAGCCATGTACAGTGCAGTACAGTTAGGGTTTGTGTGTGTTCCCCGAAAATGACTGAATATACATTTGCTTAGACTAAGTAAGCTGGCTGTTACAAGCACACAGCATGTTTGGATTTACTCCACCCTGGAGTGTTTCCTTTGAAAAACACCATAAATTGTGTTCAGCAGAAAAAGTTCCACAGTAAAGCCCAAACAATGGGCCCAGTATTGAAATGGGCCAATTTTTTAAAAAGGGAGCAACAACAACAAAACACAAGTAAACAACTCTTGTGCGGAGAGCAACTTGCATCAAGGGATTTCGAAGGCAACAGTGAGCTTTTTAAAAAGCCCCCCACCAGCCCCCCCCCCACCCCCAACTCTCTTTCTCACTCTCTCGCTCTCTCTCTCCTGCATCAGTAGTCCTGTGAAGTTTTGACAAGGCAGCAGTGCATGAGGTTGCTGACAGACTGCCACAAGTTTCGCTCTCAAATCCCAGCATCATTACAACATTGCTTTGACCTCCTTCTCATTGGCTTCTCCTTGGACCGTGTGTTTGATCTGAAAGTCTCCCTCCATTTGCATTGTCACTGCCGTCTGGAGATGCTATCACCTAAGTGTGACTCCACTCACTTCACGGTGTATGCCGTGCCGTACGCAGACCCCCGGATCATATGGAACTGGTTTTAAAGGGTCTGGCTGACTGGGGCTTGGGCAGGAATGTCGATCTGGGCTGCTATAAATAGCACCCGTCGGCAACTTCTGTCACACATGACCATGGGCCCTGTTTTAATGTGGCGCGGGCTCCGTAAGCTGATAAACCCTTAACACAACTCTTGCCCTCTGCTTGATCCTAAGCCATCACCCTCGTCGCCCCTGCACTGACAAGTATGGACGTGCCCGACCGCTTTAAGGGCTTTGTTGTGTTTAGTTATTGGAAGATTAAAAGAGACTGTGCCAGGGGGGAAGAAACTGGCATTCATAGGTGTTTGGAAAACAAAATACGCTGTTGTGGAGTTGTGAAAAAGTCCAAATGATTGGGTTGCTGAAGAATTTCTTCAAAACAGACTGAAGATGGACAAGCCAAATGAATATACTCTGCGTGTGTGACGTGCTAACTTATCCCAAAATGGTTTCACTTCTATTCCTCCACAATAGTGACCATGCTGTCATTAGTAGGGCATAAGAAAACACGTGAACTTTAAGAAACCTAACCCATCACAAAGTAAAACCTAACCCGGCTCAGGGTAAAACCTAACCTAGCACAGAGTAAAACCAACCCAGCACAGAGTAAAACCGAACCCAGCACAGAGTAAAACCTAACCCAGCACAGAGTAAAACCTAACCCAGCTCAGAGTAAACCCCGGCTCAGAGTAAAACCTAACCCAGCACAGAGTAAAACCAACCCAACACAGAGTAAAACCGAACCCAGCACAGAGTAAAACCTAACCCAGCACAGAGTAAAACCTAACCCAGCTCAGAGTAAACCCCGGCTCAGAGTAAAACCTAACCCAGCACAGAGTAAAACCAACCCAGTACAGAGTAAAACCTAACCCAGCACAGAGTAAACCCCGGCTCAGAGTAAAACCTAACCCAGCACAGAGTAAAACCAACCCAGTACAGAGTAAAACTGGCTTCATGATTCTTCTGGTCACCATCTGCTAAGTATTCCCCGACTTGAGACTGGAGGCTGTATTTCACCAGGATATTTACTACCTCTTCACATGCCCACTCTTTTGATATCTTACTCCTCCTCTGTACGCATTGTCTGCACACACAACCTATTGTTGGCGCATATGCAATCTATCAGGGCCTACCTGTTTGTATTTCAATCTACCAGGGTCATTTTTCATGTTTATGCGCTGCGGGCGATGGGCTGTAGCGTTTCGGTCCTGTGGAGATTTTTCCTACTCGTTAAATGAACTTTGCTAATTATTCTACCTTATAAAGAATCCAGCCTCGGTCCAGCTGTTGGGTCCTCCAGGACATGTGGAGGTTGCCAGGAGGACGGCTAGAGACGGGGATGAGGAATTAAGCAAACACAGCATTATGCGACGTTATTTATGGCTATCCAGTGGATTTGCTAAAGAAAATAAGTATCTACCACACTTACCTTGACTTGAAACACATCAGAGGTCGGACTACCGTGGAAAAACAGGGGATTATGTCACGGTCACGGCCGATGGATTTTCTTGACCACAAATATGAATGATACACCCAGTGAAATCATAGCCGCTTGGGGGTAAAGCCATCATTCAGGCCGGCCCGTGTACCAAGGTGCAGAACTGAGAGCATCCGTGTTGGTGGTTGTCTAAACAATGCTCACTTTCACTGACTGTGCCATGCCAACTGTCAGGCAATTTCCCACGCATAGAGGCCAGCTGAGTAACGACGTGGTGAAAATTGATGTGAAAACATGTGTTATCTCATCTTAGCTGGTGTAACGGCATAAATCCAAACACTCAACACCATTGACAAGCTTGGCACCTGTGGTGTTGGGGGCTGAAAGCGAGCATTCATGAGAGAAATATTTTGTAGCTTGAAATGCTTCACATTCAATAATTTCACTTTTCGTTTATCTTACATGGGCATACTGCAAAGACTTTAAGATAACAGTGAACATTGTCTTCATTTGATTCAGTAATTAGTCAAACACCTTCATAATAATTACAGAGCTGGTTAAGGCAACATTAGAGCTGATCATGTCACATTTCAGAGCATAATTTAGAAATAGAAAGATTTGTAGCATGGTGTGGTGATGACCACCTGGTGGTGAATGTTAAAAAGCCAGAGGAGATGGTGTTTGACCCTTAACAAGAGGGTGACCACAGGCCTACGGTCATCCATGATTAAACCATCTCACAGGTCTCCGGGTACAAATCCATTCGTGTTTTTATTGATAGCACACTGACCTGGAGCACGCGTGCTAATAGACTCTGCAGCAGACGTACAGCAACGTCTTCACTTCCTGCGGCGACTCAGAGTACATGGTACAGATCAGAAGTTTATGGCAGTCAGGTGGTTTTATCAGGCGCTCTTTGAGAGCTTAATTAGATACGGCATCACAGCTTAGTTAGGTAACCTCTCTGTGCGATTAAAGTCAAAACTAGTCTGAATCATGCAGACTGCGTGGAAGATAAGAGGTGTGTAAGACGGCATCCGTCGACCTATGACCTATAATCAACCCAGCTCGGGTGCTACACACTGACTAGCAGCTACTGCCATCACTGAGGAGGTTTAAAATACCACAGTCTTTTGAATAGATTTAAAACAATTTTATCCTTATTTTAATACAAAATGTGAATGGATGATGGAATAGGGATAGAACCGATATGGAAACCAACAGTGTTATTTTTACTTACTCATTGATGATTGACCTTTTTTCCAGTTCTGAGGACTTTGTACTTTTTCCACATTTTAGGCTTTTATCTATTTAAGATCAGTGTATGTTTTTTCTCTCTTTTTTTACTGTGTGTTTTGATTATAATGTTCTTAGATATGTTTCCTACTCCCTGAAGCGTTCCTACCTGGTCTTTTATGGATGTGGTATGTTTTTCTTTATGGATCCAGCATGGGGTGGAAGACCAAGCCAAATTTCCTATAACGTGGGACAATGAAGTGAATCTTGACATGACTTCCATGCAAGCCTGGATGAGAAGCAAGCAGCGTATTTCTCCCTAAAGCCCTAAATCCTAAAAGGACTCTAAGAAAAACATTGTCAGGGAACACTGGCATGTCCCTTAATATACTCTGAATTCCCTGACAGTGACACCTCTGCCAGCTTCTTTGCCTCTTTGATTATTCCCCATTGCACAGCTATCAGAAATTTCTCAACAGTCAAGTCCTAAGTGGCTCCCTTTACACCCATGGCCTCAGCGCTCCCCTAGATGAGGACAACTCTAATAAACTCCTGCTAACCCTTTTCTTTTGCTGAACTAAAGGAAAGCAAGAGCGTATATCTGGAGCAACACATGCCCAGATGAGCAGATGTTAAACAAAGGGGATGTGCTGGCATAGCCACACAGCATAACCATGAGATTCAATCACAGCTTTAAACAATATAAGAGAAAGAAGCTTCAAATCAGCGCTAATCTGAAGGATCTCCCCTTTCTGCCTTTTGAATGTGTACATTCATGCCTTTTTTCTGATGATGGGGGGGGGGGGGGGGGGGGGGGGATGCTAAGCAGTCTAAAAGTAGATTACGCTGCCGTGGAAATGGCATCCCTACAGACAAACAGCAACCCGGCAGATTTGACTAGCTCAGAGGCACGTCTTGTTAGAAGAGTCCTTCAAGGCTGGGACTCGACAACAAATGAAGCTGGGGGTCTGTGAATTAGACTGCAGTGGATGGGAAGCCTGCCACAGAGAACGCAAGGACAAAAGCTAAATACACAATACTGAATGAAGACCAACAGAGCTCAAACCATCCCTGAACCACGTCAGGGAGGGGACGGGGGGGCTCCCACACACATGTAGTACAACAGCTCCAGAGTCTGAGCCATTGCTGGTGACTTTTTTGCTTTGAGATTTTAGTGTAAGACAACACATGGTGTCAAATGGACATCTGCTGTTTTAGTAGCTGATTTTGTGAAACTTATGCTATCAACTGGACAAAAGGGAACAGATGGTGTGTCGATCTGGAGGATAGCTGGATCGCTGGTGCCCTCACCAGGCCAGTTGAAAACATGCCATCACCTTCAAGAGTGCTAAAATATCACTACTAGATCTCTGCCAGGGGCTTCAAGAGTGCTAAAATATCACTACTAGATCTCTGCCAGGGGCTTCGTTACCTCAGGTTTGGAAATACAGGTACCTTCAGCCATTTTTCACAGAGTTGTGGCAGAAGGGTGATATAATGTGTGAATGCTGAATGTGAGCTGTGTGTAATTTTCTACCCAAAGTCTCCTGTGAGTCCTCAGCTCTGCCCGCACCAAATTGAGTAACACAGCCATTTCGGGAAGATTAGGTCCCATTCTGGAAGTGTCATAAATAACCGATTACGGGACCTTAGCAGGGCTAGACGTTTAACTTTTTATGTGACAATTGAATCCAAGAAAAATATTTGACTTGGGGAGCATGTACATTACACTGGACACGCATCAACTAAAACAAGTACATAAATTAAAGCCATTTTGCACTGGGACACTTGCCATAGCTTTTACCTGAAAAAGTCTTCAGCACACTGCACTACATATCTGGAGGATTCATGCTGACATGGAACAAAGATTATTATTCCATTAATTTTTAATTAAGCTTCAAATAGATTTTGCAGACATATTTTCTGTGTATAAACATGTATTCATCTGTTCATACAAAAGGGTTTGTTCTCCTCTTCCCCCAACACAGTTGATTAAATAGTGCACAAATTGATATGGTCACGACATGAATTACCTTTGAGAGGCGTGAGTACAATCAGTGCAGACAGGTCATAAATAGGCACCGGATTTTTCTTTTTTTTCTTTCTCGATTAAAATGTAACACCCAAGGGGCTGTTTTATAAATCAGTACAGAAAAACACACACACACACACGCACACACAGTCACACACACACACGCACGCACGCTCGCATAAGTAACACCAACACAGGGGCATCTGCAAAGGATATCATACACACAACTGCTTGTTCCTCCCTTTCTCTCTCTCTCTCTCTCTCACTCTCTCTCATAATCAAAGTTTTCCCCTGCTTGTTTTACTGAGCTGCCTGAGTTCTAAGTCATTAGGTTATCGAGCTAGTGCATTTTGGAAAAGTGCAACAATCAACATCTAATCACGAAAGCATAAACAGCACAGATTTTTTCCCCAACGTACCATTTTCAGTTTTTAAGTTAGGGAAACATGTAGGATAACCTCAGTGAGATATCAATATTATTTGATCAAGGTATCATTTCAAACTTAACAATAACAAAGTCTTAATACAATCCTAACATTACAAATTGATATAGTGCTGGTAATTCCACATGCCTTTCTATCACAGGAAACATGAAATTCTACAACCATGTCATACATCAAATTCAGACAACACAACTTTTAGTAGAATATTTTACGTTCAGGTCCAATAGTTTAATTTCTATTTCAGTGACTTCGGGTTAACACAAAACAGATGAGAGGTGGGCTACATATAACAGAAAGTGTGAAGGCCAAATCTATACGATGGGATTGCAAATTCCACAACTCACCAAAACCAAGCAAAACAAAAACACAAATATTCATATAAACGAAGAAACATAACCAGACCGAACCCATAACTCATGTCTTATGTCTAAAAAGGTTGACCTTAAAGAAGAAAACAATCAGCAAATGGTGCAAACAGAACTTTGGTGATATATGCTGATATGCAGAGCACAAATATTCAGATAATTTCATGTTATATCATTCAAATAAACCTACTGAATCAGGGGGGAATTTAAAGTACGTGGTCTAGTGACAAACCTGGGTAAGTTGACTCAGAGTAAGTGGTAAACCTCCTAATAGTCATGCCCTATGACTTAATAAGCAAGCAAAACAAAGCTATTAGGAGGTTTAACACAGCCAGGTTAGGCACTTAACCACATCCACGTAATACCCTCTCAGAATAAAACAAACCATAACAAACGAAACAAAACAATAGAACAACACCTCACAGAACAGAGTACAGCTTTACTAATAAATTGGGACAGACTCTGCCTGCTTGCCACCCTCCCACAGCAGCTCTCAGTCCCAACCTTGGCAGCATCCCAGTACGCCTAGTCCATCTCTCCCTGCCTCATCACCCCTGAGTGAACTCATCCATCGCAACGATAGGCTAAACGAGCTAGTGTTCAACCAATCAAAAGACCAATCACATCAGGTTTACCCAACTGATTAACACACAGTGGGTTCTCTCAGGCCTGCCGGAGCTAGGGGAGAGTAACACGCTGCCGGGAAGAGCTGTCTGACGTGACAAAACACTGACATTCAATATGTTCTTCCTACTCTAACTTCTCCAGCTTATTGGACCCACCTGCTCAATTTACCCCCATACCCCCTCCCACACTAAGTGAGTCCTACCCCCACCTCTGGAGCCCTCACACCTTGGAGAGGAGGCCAGATTCGGGGGCGCTGGCTTTGATGAGGTTCTGGATCTCCTTAAACTTGGGGTTCTCCTTATCTGCCACCAGCTGCAGCAGCACTGCCTCACTGGTGGTGACGGTGATACCAGATCGAGCCAAGCGCTAAGAGAGAGAAGGAGCGAGAGAGAGAGAGAGAGGTAGAGAGAATTACTTTTTGAGGTAGAGAGAATTACATTTTGTTAATTATTACAGAGGAGCATTACAATATTATAATTCCACTTAAGAGAGGTTGTCTAATCTGGGAGGTGCATTACTCAAGTATCTTTAGAACATGAATGAAAAATCAGTAATGAAGGTGCAGAGTGTGTTTGCATGACACATCTCCCATGCAAATAGAGTAGAGCGAGATGAACCCCACCTCCAGAGCAAACATCCTGTCCATCATGCTCCTGGACGAAGTGGCATCAGCAACAATGTGGACTTCTAAGCCTCGCCCAGTCAGGTCAAGCGCAGTCTGCTGTATACACACATGGGTCTGTGCAACAGATACAGACGAGGTCAATTATACTACAGATACCACTAGGATGCTGTTGCTAACATACAAAATGAAACACAAACATTGTTAACATACACATTCTATCTATGAGTAAGAACTGGTACTAACCCATTGCTGGCACTGTTGACAAATGTCTATACTTGCACAAATGCTATGTTTATGATTATTAAAATCTATTTTTAGTTCTTATAATTCTATATTTGGGCAGCCGTGGCCTACTGGTTAGGGTTTTGGGCTGGTTGGCCGGTTCGAACCCCGACCAGTAGGAAAAATGTGGGCGGGGGAAGAGAGCACTGCTCTCCCATGCCCACATCCACGGCTGAAGTGCCCTTGAGCAAGGCACCTAACCCCAATCACTGCTCCCCAGACGCTCAAAAGCAGCTCACTGCTCCGGGTTCACTGTGTGTATCACTACCCTGGATGAGTCAAATGCAGAGATAAAATTCAGAGTGTGTGTGTGTCACTATGTCTGCCATAATAAAACATAGTCACTAGTCACTAGGGCTAATTTCCATTTCCATTTCCATTTTGTTGTACATAGCAAATATAAGGAATCAGAGGACAAAGCCCCAGGAAAGAGTATCAGGGAAGAAATGAACTGACACTAATCGATAACACTATATCAACGTAAAATAAAAAAATAATACATTTTACGTTTAAGACATCAGCGTTTACAGATGAAACACTTTCAATGTCCATAAATCCATGGTATGGATAGAGTCCAACACCCATAAAAAAGTTAATGTAGTGTCAGCTAAAAGACATCTCTCTAACACATACTAACCACTACTGGTATACACATTATTTCGTATTACGTTTGAACTGGCTACCATATAATATATAACCCATGGCTGTGAAAAAGGAAAATGTTCCACTTGAGCACAGGCCAGCCCGCTACGCTACCTCCACACCGAACAGCACGACGCTGCGCATGCCGGGGAACTCAGCCAGGGCGGCCTCCACCTCCGGCAGCACCATGGAGAACTTGGTCTTGGGGAACACCAGCTTGGCGCCGGTCAGGTCCAGCTCCTGCACGGTGTTGCCCAGCCCTTTGGGGTACTGCTCTGACACGATGATGGGGATTCCAAGGACACGAGCCCCCTGCAGCTGAAGCGAAACAGACAGTGTGGTGATGAGGGGGTGCTTAATTAAACATGACGGGTGTCTAAACACATTCATTTCCGCCCCATCTAGTTTGTGAGTGCTGTTTAACGTTGCATGGTTCATGGCAATACATTGCAATACAAAATACATGAACACACCCTCTAGTACTATTTAAAGAACGTTGTGTCCAATCCTCATTCAGTAATTCTAGGTTGATAGATTGAAATATATCTAAATGTGAATACACCCTCTATTGCTTCTGGCCGTTGGCCCAGGAGGCACAAGAAAAGGGAAGGGGAAACTTGACACGCACACAGACAACAGGACACGAGAGACGGTCCCCACAGACAGATGACCAAGGTTGTAAAACTATCGCTTGGCCGTCACCTCATCAAATCTCCTCACAGAGGGGGAAAAAAAGGGACAATCAGTTCTGGCATTGGACAAGACTGTGGCCTCCAAAGTCCTACTTCCCCAACCGGAGAGCGGAACATTCTTTCCCAAATAAATCCATCCACACCCGACTGGACCTCATAGTCCAGTCACCTGAGGATGTTACTTCTAATGCAGACCTACGTTGAGGGATACTGCCACAGGAAATGAGGAAAGACATGACAAATGTTCTACCAGAGGAGGAATTCATATCAAGTGCGCACTGCATGGGCTTTAAGGAAATCTCTTGCGAAACGCACTAGGGCAAGTTTATAAATGATTGGAGAGTGGCGTCTTGATCCTCAATTTGACATCTCACGCTGATTAAGTGGCCATATCCACATCAGGCCTTCCTCTTTCCTGTCCAGAGATAGTTCCGCGTGTAAACATTGCACAGGCAGTATTAGAGTCTGGACAGTTTTAACTAAGAGAACTCTACAGGCCCAGCACAAATTTTCACACAGTGTGCGAGAGCCCATTAAATAACTCAGGTGTATAATAAACAGGCCAGTGATGGATGGTTTGATTCAGTTCATTTCAAAGTGTGTACACAGAGGGGAGCTCTTTGTAAACTCAAGCACTCTCTTTCACGACTCAGCTTTTTGATACAGCACATGCTGAGAGCTTCAAAGGCCCAGCTCTAAATGGAACCCTAGGCATTTGTTCTCCTAATGCGAAGTGTGCCCTTTCATGCTGGCTCCTCGAAGAGTGACACATAAAGGATCAAAAAAGGACAAACAAGTGAACAAGAGCATCCTTCCCTGCAACTTCTGACCAGAAGCAGCCCCAACTGCAACACGTAGGAGGTTAATGGCAAATGAAAGGGGAGGTAAAGATGAGTGTTTGTGAAGAGGACAGTCCTCATGGTCCACTGGTTGAGTCAGGACAGTGCCTTAAGAGTCATGTCATACAAATAAAAATGTACTTAAATCCATAGAAACAAGGTGCATTTCAGAAAAGAAGGGTGTAACATACCAGCCTTTGTCCAACACTAATGATGTCACCAAAGTACTTGATGGCTGGCCGGAACCTTTCCTGCATGTCGCAGCAAAAGAACACTGTGGTGGATGGAGAGAGGTTCCCCAGGGTGGTGATCTACAGGAATGTAAAAAAAAAAAAAACAAGACAAGCATATGTTAGCCAATAGTACACACACGTGGTCATTTAAACAAAGACTCCAAATCAGTAAGATTAAAGTTCAGGTGATGAAATGAAACAATGGATGACCGAATGTCTCGGCACAATGCCCATGTGCCAGCAGGTGGCCTGCTTATCCACACAGCACACCTGATGCCAATGCACTAATCAACCGATCTTGGCTGGCATCCGGGCCTGATTACCTGACCACAGGCCCACAGTAGAGAAGATAGCATATACAGTACCTGCAAGAAATGATAGCTTCCAAAGCCTGATAGTCTGGTCGTGATTGCTACGTGTGATGCAAGATCTCCAGGTTTGTTTTGAATCCATCTTGAAAATGCCATTTGTTTTAGTATAAAACTTGGAGCAAGCAGCCCTTTTGCATGTGTTGGGTCAGCTGAATCCGACTGTTTCTAATGCACCAATGCAGACTGAATAATAAGTAAGACTATCATTATTCCGTGGTTTTCCATACTGTCCTATTGTACTGTCCTGAATTGTTACTGTTAAACCTCTGCAACCAGTCTAAATGTGACACATCCAGCCTCATACCTGAGCCTATGGTGAAGACTGTGGCTTGGCTAACTACTTCATCAACTCTCACAGAGACCCCTCTCCCACCACCAAAATACTGGAGCCACACATTTAACGTGACATTAACTCAGATATTCCACCGTACTGCGGTTTAGAGTGGAAAAATTGATGGAAATGGCTTTATCATGAATTCAGGATAATGTTATATATTTTCCCCACGTGACCACAGTCCGTGTCCTGACCCAGGTCTTGGTCTTGTTAGATTGACCCCCGGGGATCAATTTCACTGAGAGTTCAGCCATATGTTCCTAATCTTTAACGGGACCAGTTCTGATTTCCACGAGGCAACACTACAATGTCTGATAAGATGAAAATCTCATGGAAAATGAGGGATGGAGATAGCAGACCTGAGGTCCCTACAGTGCTTGAGAGAGCAAATCCTGTTGGGGGGTGGTGTGGGGGCAGCAAGTTGACATTGCAATAGTGCGCCACTGCCTGCCACTGCGTCACAAATGAAAGTCCCTGAGCCTCTATTAAGTCTTGCTCTGTGTAATTTAATGCATTTGTGAGCATAACTGATTTACTCAGTCCAGTAGCACTGTCATACACATTTAATTTTCCAGAAGTGTTCCAAAATATATTAAATAGCAAAGGGTCGGGCAGTGGTCGCCCACACGCATACACAAATACAAACACACACACATACACAAATACACACACACACACACACACACACATACACAAATACACACACACACACACACACACACACACACACACACACACACACATACACACACCACAGGGCTGGTGTTGATGAAAGCTGTTTGGGTCTGCATCAGTACCGACGCACGCGGTGAGGCAGATGTCCAGTAAGCTTTACAGGATTAAATGTTCCATTTTGTTAAGATCACTCAAACCAGTAACTCCGGTGATGGTTATCAGCAGATCTGCACGCCATTTTAAGGTTGCAATATTGTGTTTTTACGTCTTCTGCCCTTCTATGTCATTTGCGCAGTCATAAACATTTTTTCTAAATTACAGGCTACTGTATATTTTATCTAGACTTTTTCAGTTTCTGCACGCAATATTTTTTTTTTTTTCTAAATTATTATCCGTTATAAATGTACTATAAATATCAAACCAGCCATACTACTGTACGCTGACAGTAGGTGATGTCATTATGCGAGGTTAGGTTATATGAAGCTTTCAGCATAGATGGGTCATATCTAAATAATTAAAAATTAGAAAAGTAAATGGTAACATCCATATGCATTATAAAACATTCATGTTATGAACATTTATAAACATAAAGGACAAAAATGCGCAATAACACACACACACACACACACATATCGTATAGCAACAGTTGTCTGTATATCAATCTCGCTGTGCAACACTGTCAAAGTTACAGGGACGTTTCAGTTTCGTGGAAATGCGCACAGCAAGGCTATCTTCATTAAGACATGTTCTGCAGAGTAGTGAAGTAGGGTAACACAGAATATCCGACAAAAATAATAATAATATGGTCTTACATCCATTTGAAGAGGAACTAATCGTAGTTTGCATTTCTCGGATATCGAGAACCCCTTCGGTAAATCAATGTACTGGCCCCATTCCTCGGAGAACAACTGGATAACAAATTTACGATGGACGTCAATTTGGTTACCGTAAATTGACCGACATTTCTGAATCAACAGTTCGTGCCCAGACCCCACAGGCACGGAGGAAGGCCGTGAGAAGACGGAATATGAAAACAAAACTGGTACATGATTGTTGTTGTAGTGTCCGTCCGCCATGATGCTACGAGGAAATGACTGGTAAGAGATTGTGGGCGGGTGATATGACTGAATCCGACCTATCATATCGCCTTAGATAGTCGTTCTTGTGGCGTTGAACTCCATACAACAGGTCCATAGAAAATTAATCAAAATAAATTGTAGTCACGATAGGCAAAGTGTAGGCCCTTTTAAAATTAAGAAAAGAACTAAACCCAGTGTCTGAACAGTACTTTAAACATGCCCATTTCCCAGCTCATTAAGCGTTTCAACGGTATGCATTGTGTAGGCCCATATGTTGTTAATTAGAAATTCCAATAAAATGAATGTTGGACAATGGTGAATTAACAACAGTGTATGCCTAATGTAAAATATGAGTATTTTGTTATAACTTTACTAGCCTAAGAAGAAAAAAAGAAAATAAATTGATCAGTGTGAAGGTATGATTACTTGGGGATCATCTCTTAATATTATGCAACCACATTTAAGTATACCTAAATGATAAACTTCAGCAATGTGCATTTTATCAAAATGGATTACTATAAACATGACATGTCCAGCAGGATTCAGCTCTTCAGTACATGGAAGAGTACACATTTTAATGAAAGGACAAGCCACAATTGTAATACTGATAGCCTGTAATCCTTGCCTAGTGTTTTGTTGTAAGCCCATACAGTAAGAACCTACATATAGGCTTAGGTTGTTGTGTTACATAGTTTCTTGTTGGCTTGCATATGTAGCCTACTACCTATCTAGCCCACTAGGGGGACATTATATTACAGAGAGAACTCACACACTGGAGGACATCTTTTTTCTTTATTCCTTTTAATCACTCAGAGCACAACAGAGTATGGGATGATTGGTGTGACCATTCTGTCTTCACAGTAGGTTTTTTTTGTCATGGCTGGAGAAATTGACGTGTGAAACATAACAATGACACAGGAGACGCTGCAAAGCATGACAATGGCCTGCGTCTGTTGCATCCAGTCTATCACACAATCCACTTTACATCATTTGAAATGAGTAATGAGTAAGACAAAAAAAATAATCCCTTTAAGACATTCCAAGGTTTCACGGAGCGATTTCTTATCACCCAAAAAAGAATATAATAACAATTTTCACAAGAAACCGGTAACAATGAAAAATAGAAATATATTGCTTGCATAGATAAATTATATTGAATGCTGGTGCTCCATGCCCAAACCAAATGATACATTGACAGAAATTATGAAAAATGACATAACATGCTAACAAACTTGTTCCAAATAATGTTTAATGGCATGTATTTAAACATATTTTGCTAGCTGACAAAATCATGTACATGTATATGGAACTAAGAATATGTGATTGGTGACCAATGGTGAACACTGGTGTTTGAAATACATTCAAACCTAAAAGACAACGTGACAATTAGCCGCCTTTAATTTAACTATGAACTAAGCACAATCATTTCAAGCTAGAAAATAAAACATCTATTTAACACCATAGATAAATCCAAAATGCCCAGCACATTTAAAATATTTAACCAATTAAAAATATATACAAAATGTTCCTGCATTAAATTAACAAAATAAGCCATGATTAACACTCTAAGGTCCAAGGCCTTTTAGACTTTTTTAAGTTGTCTGACATGCCTTGATGTTTTTGTACATTTTGCTTAACTAAAAACATTGATGCACAAATGGAATATATGATTCTATTCTAGAAGACCTCAGCAATAATATTAGAAAAGGGTTCAATGTTTCCGTGGTTGTTCTTTTTATGTCTCTAAGACGAAAACTCTTAAAAAAAATATCCCGGACGAGGGATATAGACCTTTTAGTGTTAAGAACACATCAAAAAAGCAATGATCACAGACACATTTCAGCACAAGTTATAGACACCCATTTAAACAGCTAGACAGCATCTCTGTAAGCAACTTGAATCCAACTGTCCATTCGTTAAAATCTCAGTCTCTCTCTCTGTCTATTGTCTCCTTCCTGAGTCTAAACACACTGTAAGAGGGTCCAGTGAGACACAGAAAACAACAGTTAAAGTAGATATACTTAAACATTTCTTTTAAAAAGAAAGAAAGGTAAACAAAAGTGAGCAAACAGGGAGCGAAATGAGATTTCTTTGTTAGTTGTTATGCATATTGTAGTATGGTATTACATGGACATACACAGAAATGGCCAGAGGAAATGATCATTCTGGGAAGATACAGGTGCTGTGCAGTAACCATATTCTTGAATCGTTATTTTTTAAAGAGACCACCACCTGTAAATACACTTGACACTGGTGTGGTAAGGAAGTCATATTGTTGATAAGGTTCTTTCTCAGTTTTACAGTCATTGTGCAAGATCAAGTTTTATAAATAGTTATGAAAGATAGGGGAAGGAAAATAAATCATGGCATCTAAAGGCACTGTCTCACGTAGTATTGCAACATATCTGATCTTCACAGAACAGACAATCTCCAGGTCATGAACATAAATATCTTGCTTTATCTGAACTGAGGTTGTTTGTACCGTTTGTGCACTGCCATGTACCTCCAAAAAAGCCTTCAGTGGGCTTCCCTAAAGTAACATTATAGTGGATTGTGAAGTTAAGACTGTCAGGATAAATGTCCAGCATTGTGCACTGCTTGTAGTTTTGTAACTCTTCTATAGACTATAACAGCATAGTGTTTCTACTTGGTTCTTGGCTTGATTAACAACTGCAGTCTTCTGCAAAGTTCTACGCAAAGCCTGTTAACAGTTTATCTTGGCATGGACGTTCAAGCATATTAGAATATTTTCTCTCAACATGTAGTACAGCAGAATCACAAACGCATCAAGTTTGACCCCACAGTTACATTGTTACAAAGCACATTTACAAGTGTCCTTGTATGGCTTTTGTTGTTTTTTTTTGTACTTTTCTTGTTATGGTCAGATTTTAAAACCGCCCCCTACGACAGCCAGTGATGAGAGGAGCGGATGTGAGAAGGCAGCAGGGACATATACTCTGAGGGACCGGCCAGGGGACAACAGCCAGGTGGTCGTCTTACCTGAGTCACGTTGGGAAAAAGGAACCACGAGAGGGAGGAACCAGACACCTGACAGTCATGTAATGTTGGAACCCCCATGACCGTTGGGTCACGGCTTCACGACTCGCTCGTCTTATCTCTTGCCATTTGGCGGAGGTCAGCGAGTCACTGTGACCCTATTAGCGTCGCTTATTCATAATTAAGTGATTTCGGTCCAGAGTGAGGCGCAAACACAAAGCAATGGATCCATTAATTATTCACAAGTTGATTTGAATCAAAAGGCTGCTTTCGACCTCCATGCAATATACAACGTGACAAAATGACCTGACAACCCATATAAGGTTTCTCTTTTGCGACACAGCCAGTGGCCATCTTATCGTCAAGGATTGCAGCTGTTTATGTTTATCAGTTTTATTGATTGTTTGTTTGTAGTGTGAGCCGGTGCAGCTATAGCTTACACTGGCCCTCCACAATTGATTCGTAGACTGAGGTGGTCAGTGGGACGTAGCTTTTCTGTGAGTAATCCAAGAAGTAGATCGGGTCTGTTATAGTGGAAGGGTTGAATCCACTTGCCACCAGTTGATATTTCTGTTGCTTCAAAGTGCTAGTCATTTCCATAGACTCCTACAAGACACAAACACATTCAAGCAAGATATTAAGGCATAATATGATCAGGACATTAGGACATGCCTTGTACTTTGCATGTCTAAATTAAGAACCTTGATGTTGTCACTTGTCAGTCCTGTGTTCACTTATTATCATAAGCTTCGGGTGCAAACAATTAAACATATATTATATTGTAAAAAGCTTTTAGTGCTATTGGTGCTATAAACACCATAGTGACACAACAATGCAAAACAATATGTGCAACAGCTACTACACACTACAACCAGCAGAGGGCAGTGCTGAATAAAAACCAAAGCCTACATCCCAGTAGAATCTAGTTCTGTGGGTGCCTTATGTTTGCCAATAACTTGGTTTTACTTTAGACTGCATAACTCAAAGCATAAAGTACAAGTAAATGCCACAATAGTTTTTGTAGAAATGAATTGCAAAATAACTAAATAAGATTGCTGCACGGGCCCTGCGGTAGTTTTGCCTCACTGGCCGCATGGTCAGACCAGGGGGTTAGGATTTGGAGGGTTGGCTTTAGCATGTTAGCATCAGGTAGGCCTATTTCAGGCTTAAACCACTGGAGCCAATTTCATGGGCAAAAGTCGGGGCCTCCATAAACACCAATGAAAAGTGTGAGTTTTGTCTGACTAAATAAAGTAATTACAAAACAAATTTCCTTCAGAAATCCTTCATCATATTGCTCTCTTTTTGTTGCAAATGTTTGATGTTTTCAAGTGGGTTCGTACAAAATTTGAACAGACATTATAGGTCTTTCCATTCTCTGCTACAGATATGACAGCTCATACACGAGCTTGGTGTAGGGCACATGTCCCCTCATGCGTGCATGTTGACAAGCCAGTTCATTTTGTTATTTCAGGATAGCGATAAAGGTGTGCGGCTGCTAAGAGTTGGGTCAACACCTTTTGGCCCATACTATTCTATTAGCCTTATATAGGCTATATGGGAAAAAAGAAACATCATTAAATGGTCATGTTATAGGTGACATGATTAAGACTGTGAATGAAGAAATACAAATTAGCATATCTATGTGGAGGTTCAAGAACATTAATAATATTGTTGTGGTGTTCTGTACAATAGAGAGATGTCTTGAATTTGAATGCATGAAAACTTTTTCTAATTTCTGCATGTATAAGACCTATGCAACAGCCAATGTTTACTTTGGGGTATAAATAGAAGTATTTATTGTTTTTGGAGGAGTCTTATAATGGTTCAAATGCCATCGTGTTCCACTGTTAATGACATGAACTGCAATTCACGTAGCATGTAGCAGTTTTCTTTGAGTTGCCTTGATTTGATGAGCTTGCTTTCTAAAGGATAACATGCAACAAATGTTACATATTAAACGTGCAAAATGCCTTATTGTTTTATCCTATAGAATGTTACACTACCAGCAAACAACGGATTTACCCTTGCATTGCTGAAAGCATTCCCACATGGCTTTGTGACTGGTCGTGGGCAGCCACACCCACCAATCCACATACACGACACATATTTTTTTATTGCATGTGGTCCTCAGTTATGTGGTACTTTATTTGTTTTTCGTGTAAATGGTGCCGAAAGAGAGCACCCACGGGACGACATTTTTAAAGATGTCAGTGATGGTTCATTTTGTACTTCCTGGGCTCAAGTAACTAGAATGGCATTGGCCAATAGCCACTGAAATGAATGGGAGTGGTAGTTCCTCACTCTCTCCAGCTCTATATACCTCCATTGGTCAGACTGGTGCACGGGCCTTGTTTTGATCAGATTGGTACACAGGCCCTACAGATCATTCATCTTTATCAGACTTTAACAAACTCCTGACAAACTCCAACAATTACAATCATTCCACACCTATCAAAAAAAACTTGTTGGAAGATTCGTTGGAAGTGTGAGTTTGTTGTGACTCGTTGTGCTGGTATAACTGGCCTTGCAGGAATAAAATGTTTATCTCAACTTAAGCCAAGAAATTCCATAACTGCTTCTACTAAAGCATTCTGTGTAAAAATACACTTAGGACTTCATCAAACTATGTCAAGAGACATGAAGTCTTTAGTATTATGTTATCACTCAATATTTTTGGATACAAAACCATAAACTTGATCATACACTTGCTGTTTTAAATGCTATAGTTGAAATAAAACACACAAACTAATCTCTGTAAAAACTAATCTGTGCCCCAACACAGTACGACCAACAGAGGGCAGTGTAGTATAAAATACATGACCCACCTCCCAGCAGAATCTAGATCTGGGAGTGGCAACAACTGTTTCCCAACAACTTGTTTTTACTTCGTACTGCACAACTCAAAGCAGACAAGCAGTAGTGATTATGTAAATGGTACCTTTTGAAGTTTGGCAAACAAATACATAAATACAAATACAAATAAAATAAAAAAGGAAAACATGAAAAATCTGGCCCCTTAAGTCCATTAATGATGATTACGGAGATTGGCAACACTTATCAGCAAACAGACAAGGTTGATGTGATTTCTTTAGACTTAAACTGAACTTCCTTGAGCCAGATAAGAGAAGGTGAAATCAGTACAGTGAACCTAGAATAGCATGGTCCAACCCTGAACTCCCCGAACTCCCTGGTAGACCCAGATTCTTCTCACTGAATCTACTACCTCCTCTTAATGCTGGCTTTGAAGCTGACCACAGCACAGCTTCACAGATTCAGCAGCAACTACCATCAGCACAGTAAGTTTAAGATAGCGTTGACATGAAATAAACCTCACACTGCTTTTTCTTGAGGTTTGTGACACAGAGTCAAGATGAGGGAGATCTGATGTGTTCCCACTGATGGGAGCTCGGACTAATTGAGGTATGGATGTGTTCTGCTGATGTACAGCTGAAAGAAACCTACCGTGCTAATAGACAAGCCTTCAACTCCATCAGCACAGCTACACTATTACAGGTCTACCAGGCATAGTGTTAATAAATACATAAATATTAACTATATATTAAATAATACAATATTAAATAAATCTTGGATGAATTAAGAGACTTCCGAGGCGCAGCTGTTCAATGCTGAGAATGGCGTGTGTTAGCCAGTGTTGATACCAGTAGGAGTGTCACAGACAAAGACATTGACTTGATGACCTCTTCACAGGAAGAGGTTATGTTAAGGTCACAATAAGGTGAAGTTGAGCTTATGAACTCACTGGAAGAGGTGATGTTAAGGTCACAATTAGGGGAGGCTGACTTTTGATCAGAAACGAAAACAAGCGGTGACATGACACACCTGCGTGTGTCAGACGACCACAGACATGCAGCCGTCTTCCTTTGAAGTGTGTCTGTTCCATCGTTAATTAAGGTTACCAGGTGCGTCACGGCCTGTCAACAGACACTCACACATGCCAGCTGAGGGTAGCTGACGGGTCAAAACGAAACCGCTAAATTCTGTCAAAAGTTCAGACACTTAAATACGGCAATTGAGGCGTATAGGAAACTCATTTTAGTCAAATGTTCAGACACCCAAATATTTTTCCATTCCCTTTGGCATAGAAACACTAATTGCTTGCATTTCTTCTTAATAAGAGACACGCAAACTCTGTTGGGATAGATACCCAGTCTCACCTATGGCCCTAGGTAGCGCTTTATTCATTCACCTCTATGGATCAGACCCAACCCACACCCCGGTGGGGACGGTCTGTCAATTATCTCATTCTCCTGCAGGCATAAGATGCCATGATCCGTGGGGATGGGCATCATCAGGAACAGGGTGAACTGGCGGTTAAGGTTGGTATAGTTTAGGAGCAGATCACACAAATGGCTTGAGGTCTATATGTGCTAATATGCCATCAATCACCAAATACCAGAAACACACCGAGTTTCAGCTGATTTGATATTGTGTCTTCAAGTTCAAGACGGACACATTCATGCAAAGGATAACTAGCATTTATCAAACGATCCTTACAGAAGCAGAAAAGCAGATTGGTACTCTTCAAAGTTCTGATAACAATTCTTCAAAACAATTTGAGTGCTTTAAATCATCTGCCTTGTGCATTATCACTCGTTAAATACATTAAAATAAATTTAAATACATTAAATACAATGACTGCCCTTGTGAAAAATCAGTGCATTAAAGTATTTAGTAGACTTAATACATAAAAAAAATGTGGGGACAAGTTATTAATAGTACTGAAGTAAATGTATGTTACATGTAAGTGGGGATGAAACAGGCCTTCACAAAGGCCTGGGACATCCAGTTTAGGCCACTGGCTTATACCATACACATGCTGAGGAGACCTGGGTCACTAAAGGTTAACTGCTTCACCATGCCATGCTGGCCAAAGAAGAACACGTGACAACATGACCCACATAGGCTACACTCGTTGGAAACAAAGTGGGACGCCAAACACAAAGCTGAAACGCAGGACTGTCCTTGGAATAATGCACTGATTCTTAGTCCTCCCTCCTACACGCAACAAAAGACTCGCCACAATGTTCTTGAGCCTCATGTTTCACTTTTATCTAATGTGGCCTGACTGTCAAGTAAGTCATGTCAGTAACATTATGGTTTTCGTCCTCGTACCACTCTTTGTTAAGTGTTTTCATTGTGTATACTGACCTCAGAAACATACATTGCTTTAACTATCTGGCTACACCAGTGGACCCCACGTACCTGTAATCTTATGAAGAGAGGGCGTGCATAAGAAGGCAAGTCCATGACTGCATGGTCGAACAGCTTCTTTCCATTGAACGTGAAGTCAGGTCTTACAATGATGGCGGCCATCCCTGCTCTTCCCTCATTTCCTGTTGACAAACGTCAAAGATTCTTTTAATTTTCTGTTGCATCCACATTCGAAAAGAAAGTAGCACCTTTGCCTTAGTATCATGCATCATGGTGAGAACTGAGGGGTATTCCAAGTGCATGATTTAGTGACAAACCTCGGTAAGCTAGCTCAGAGTAAGTGGTAAACCTCCTAATAGAATAAACCTATGGCTTCATTCTCCTGGCAAAACAAACCCATAGGGCTTTTCTTTTGGGAGGTTTACCACTTACCCAAGCTTGTCACTACGCCATGACTTGGAATACCCCCAACAGACCTGAAAAATAAACATAATTTGGATGATCCATAGACTTTCGAGCCCAGTACAGAACAAGCTCTTGGAGGACATTGACTTTTGGCAAATATTTGATGCTGATGCCATTAGGATCGCACATTACCTTGAACCTCCACCCCATACACATTGACCTCCTGAATGAAGTCCACAAGGCCGAGGATCTCAGTCACTTCTGTAGTGGCCACATTTTCACCCTTCCACCTGAAAAGAACATCAACTTACTAAACATCCAAACAAACCACAACTTGCTAAGCAAACATACCTCTGTGGTGTAATAAGACTACTCATGAAGCCCAGTTGAATCACATCCATACAAACAAAATCTGTAAAAACTGAGATCCAACTTTACCATAGAAACATACTGGAGGAACATTTGCTCCCCTTACCTGAAGGTGTCTCCAACTCTGTCCTTGAAGGAGATGAAGTCCTCATCATTTTCGGCCATGAGGTCCCCCGTGTTAAAGTAGGAGTCCCCTTTGGCAAACACATCTCTCAGGATCTTCTTCTCCGTCAGCTGTTTACTGCCAGCGTAGCCAAAGAACGGACTTTGGGAGTTTATCTTGGACAGCAGCAGTCCCGTTTCACCTAAATAAGCGCAATAGTGTCGTATGAGTCCACGGGATCCATGCACGATTTCTTCCGCAACACACAGAGTACTGACCTAAGGAACACACAGTGATTCCCGCAAAACTCACTCTCTGTGCTTTGCCCTATGAACACCTGATGTTATAGAGCCAAAGGACTTTTCATCCTGATGATTTTGGACTGGGAGTCTATCAAATACACAAATAACCTTCCATCTGATGAATTCAGATTTAAATAGAGATAGCTACTTGCTATGGAGAACTGCTTCTTAGTTATTTAGCTAAACCTAATTGTACATAGTAGGGAGCATATTTAAGCAATAAGCCCCAAGAGGCCGTGCTTTGCGCTGATTTTAGAACAGGTAAGGGGAGTTGTTAGGCACGACGCGAAGCGACAATTCAATTTAAGAAACAATAGTTTAATGATAAACCGTCATTCTTTCGCCACTAAAAATTATAGTTCCTAAATAAATCGTTGCCACGCAACCCTTGAAGCAACGCAACAGCCAGATGGAACACTGGGTATGAGATGCGCTATATGAATGCCTTACCATTCGCTGCGCAGTAATATGGAATGTAATCAGGTCAAATTGTAAGGTAATGCTGGATTTTACAACGGCTTTTAGCCAATCACAATCAAGGTTTTGAACAATCAGGTTTAGAATGTGTTTCACTCAATGATGTAGAGTTAAATAAAATAAGACTCATTGTTCATGAAATCCTCACTAAAGGTGACGGCCAGCAAGAGAAAAGAGCTGACAGACATTCAATCCCACAAAGTGAAACTTTTAGAGAAATTTAATGTCGCCCTTGTACGCCTTGTACGCCGCTTTGAACAAAAGCGTCTGCTAAATGACTAAATGTAAATGTAATATCAGTTCTTAGTGGTAGAATAACCATTCATTTCAACAATTAAGAAGTAATACATTAAATTCAGTTTTTCCCAGTTAGGTATTGCTTGGATAAAAATGAAAGTTTCATCCTCACCTTTCTTGACTGCTTCACAGAACCCATGCTGGTTCCTCACAATTTCATCTCTCACCATGTCGTACTTCACCAGGACATACTTGAACAGGAGCTGCAGGGGAGGACAGCATGTACACCCGTGTCAGTCTTACAGAGGTCGGCCATTCAGAGGTGAACCCCTCAACCCTCACGGAGGTGTGCTAGCACCAATGCAATGGGCTGTGGGTTGCAACTTTCCCCTCATTAACACCTGAGTCAACCCTGGGTGAGTCTTATGGGTTCAAGCCCTTAATAAGGCTTCTCATTCCTGTTACACGAGGAGAGTTCATATGAACAAAGCAAACCTACGACTTTCATAAGGCTTCTCATTCCTGTTACTAGAGGGGAGATCACATGAACAAAGCCAACCTACGACCAAGACAAGACATCCCACCAACAGCAACAAAAACAACCTTTAAAAAAAAATGTGCTTTTCTATTTCACTTACAGGGGGAATATATCACCTTTGTACGTAGTAAGAGGATTCACTTAAGATCATGTCAAGATAGAAATAAACACTAGACGTCAAGGTATCACTGACCGCACTTACATTACTGAAATTGCACTACGATCAGATGCCTCCGCCTCCAGAAACACACTCTTGGCAAACATGGCAGTGGAGTGCAGAAGAATGTCTGTGGTATGATTGGTATGTGTTGCTTTTTGTTTATGTCTCCCGAGGCTCATAGCCATGGTACGGTCATACTCGCTTTGAGAGTAGACATGAATGCTTCATAGGCACATAGGCCCACATGTAGGACTCTGTGAGACTACAAGGAGCACATGTTCATATCCAGTTCCAGGAATCATAAATCAGATTAAACTCTGTTTGAGAGCAAAATACAGGCCTTCAGCCATGAATGCTATTTCACTGCTCGGGGTCTACCCTGTTTACAAGTGGGCAAGGCAAGTTTATTTATACAGCACATCTAATGGTTAATTCAAACTGCTTTTTAAATGAGCAGGAAAAAGAACATAGAAAAATAAGCCATTTAAAAAGATGTTGTGCATTATAGCAGTTAAAACAACATTGAAAAATAAAAGATTAAAAAGGAAGTTGAGTGCATTCGATCAGTTAACAAAAGGCAATCGAGAAAAGTTGGGTCTTAATTCTAGCTTTAGAATAAAAGTAATTGTTTAGTATGAAGGCGTCTAGATTCTTCTTCTTGAGTAGGGCCTTTATAAACAGCTGTTTTTAGGGACTTAGTAAATGTGCCAGACAGCAGTGATATGTTTACAATTTTAAGCATGTCTGCTTTCCAGATTTGAAAAACAGATAGGATAACAGATAACAGTTGTTAGGCCAAGTATCTA
The DNA here is from genome assembly GCF_963457725.1 of Sprattus sprattus. Classification (NCBI taxonomy): domain Eukaryota; kingdom Metazoa; phylum Chordata; class Actinopteri; order Clupeiformes; family Clupeidae; genus Sprattus; species Sprattus sprattus. The sequence continues at coordinate 16,627,608 of NC_137909.1, forward strand.
AGCAGCATGTGAGACAATATAGTTTATATTGCTTATGATGGATGTTGGAGAAGAAAGGCTTTGCATAATTCAGCATTATATGTGCAAATCATCTCTTTATGGATTCCACAGTGGATCTATATTTTCTTTCTGTCTTCCTACAGTCTCGTTTTAGGAAGTTTAACAGTTGAGTTTTGTGCCCATGGTGCTTACCAGTAATGGTGTTTCATGGTGTTGATATGTAAAATAGTTTAAATTCAAAATATTAACATCTTTCTCTGAAATAAATGCTAACTGGATCTCTTTCAGATAGGTACTGGTATAGCTGAGTTAGTGAGAACACAGTGCCCTGACTTGAACCGAGAGCTTTTAAATATACTGTAGATGCTGTACAGTACTGACATTTAGCTCTTCTGCAGGCCGACTCTCTGAGTTGTCTGTGAGTCTCTTTGGGGAGTTTCTTGGTCTCTGCAGGTTTGGCGTGGGAGGGAGCGAAAGTGTGTGTGTGTGTGTGTGTGTGGGGGAGGGGGGGGGGGGGGGGGTAGGGGGGATGGGCAGGTGCTTTTGGGGTTAGACCCTTGGGAGAGGCAGGTTTGACATGGGAGGGCGATAAAGTCGAGAGTCAAGCTGACTGGACAGAATACACTGTAACTTGCACGACTATCAGCTCACAATAAATGAAAAGAAGCCGAAACTGACACATTTGGTTTCCCCCCCCCCCCCCCCCCCGTTGTATCATACTTGTAAATAACTGTGATGTGAACTGTTACTCCCCTTACATAGAGCACACGCACAAGAACACACTCACACACACACGAACAAAATATAAGCGTGCATTCACACACACACACACACACACACACAAACACACCGCAACCTCCTTTAGAAAGACGCATTAAGGCCAAGCTTACATTGTAACTGAAAAGCACGGTTATCTCATCAAAGTGACTCTCATTTCAGCACGAGTGCTGGCATTCACACCCTTGTGTCAAAGTGCAAAAGTAAGAAGTCTACCACTAAAACCCTTCAGCTCAGAAAATTGAGTTGACTTCTTCTCATTAGAGATTTGTGGAATGATGTCCCTGATCTACAGGATCAGTTTCTTCTGGCATTTTCTATAGCCTACACTCTTACTTCCCTACTAACTGACTCACCAGTGATGGGAAGCTTATGTGAGACAAGCCCCTGGTGGCAGCATTGGCAATTACAACAACATCTAAATGAAAGCCTGTTAAATAAGTACTTTTATACAAAAAGAACTCTCCTTCAAAACTGAAATCAACATTTAATTCAATACCGCTTAGAGTAATAACAATGATAGACACTGAATCTCTACACTCGTAATGAGAGTGTGCACATGATTTACGGATCAATGGTCATACATAACAGAAAAGTGATGATCACTGGTCATATATAACACTAAGGGGGACAGCTAATTTGAACGGTTGGCAGTAACTAAACTGCACAGAGCAACTGCAATGTAGTAACATGACATATAGATATGATTGAAGATTAGTGTCAAAACTTGTATTTTTAAGGTGAAGTTTAAAAACAGCGTGATATGGCCACAATCTTCAATCACGGTATTTGTAAATTTATATGATGGTAACAGTATACATCACGGTTTATTATACGTAGGGTGACCAGATTTGTACCGTTGCACGGTATATACCGTCATACCGCCCCGTCCCGTGTCTAGACAAACTACTAAATCCAATAGTTACAAAACACGTTATGAGCAAGTCATGGCAACCTACATGGCAACCAACCCACTGAACCTGGCCTCGTTACCAGACAGAGATGCTTCAGTGATTAAATCACGCTAAGTCTTGGTTTGTTAACAGTGTCTAAATGAGTCAAGACACTTAGGCAAAATCCACTTAACTTCCCACCAAAAACCATGACATGATTGTACAATTGTGTTACACGACAGTTGAATACATTTCACATGAAGTCATATTCTATGTTCTGATAATAATCCTCCTTGCTAAACCTATCACGGCTAGATATATGGAGTTTGGCTTTAATATATAATAACATTATCAGTGAAACTGTACATAACAGCACTGGCACATGCATGATGTCATTGAAAATGTTTGGTAATGCGACCACTAGGTCAGGTGTCACTGATGGTCTGATGGATCTATAAATAACTTAAGGTAGTGTCTTACAAAAGATAATCCCTGCAATGCTCTTACAGCAGCCTCTTACGACTGTCAGCACAGAGAGAGAGAGAGCCTGATCATGTATTATGTGACCTGGCTTTGACCACTATGGAGGGGCGAGCCCAGAACAATCTACTGCTGTACATACAGCCATAGCAGGAGGGTAAAATTGTGAATGGATCTGTTTAAAAAAAAAAAGTAGGCTTCTACATCTACAGCTATATTTAGCTGATTCAGGCACAAATGAAATGAGCAAAGAGATACGGCAATACAGATAACTGATGCAAGTGTATTGATAGTAGAGGCATAATGCAAGGATTATATAACAGCATATGGAAGATTAGCTGTTCAGTCCTGATGATTTTACTGGCCACTTAGGTCTGTTTATATCAATGTCAAATGTGTTTTACATTTCACCAGTATTCAGATGACTGGGGGCATTACAAAGCTGATTCAACTCTTACAGAACTGAACTGAGGCTCTCTCAAATGACCTGTACAATTATACGAAAGCCAGTGATTATCTGAAAATGACCCAGGCCACTTACTCTGAGCCATCTGTCTCAGCTCTATAGGTCACCTATTCCCTCCTGGTGACTCGGAGAGGTCTTCTCTTACACACAGTACTGATAAGGTGGCCTGCCGGTGACTCGAGCTTTTAGGGACTTGTTTGTTATTTTTGGTGGGACAGTCGTTTGAGTCTCTCATTTGTATCTGCTTGCAGAAAAGCCTGGACCAACTACAACCTTCACATTTTGAAAGAACTGTAAACCAAAAAATTCCAAACTCTAATGATGTATCAGTAGGACTGAATGTGACTGAATTCTCAAATTCCCACATTTTAACTGAAAATAAAAAATGCTATTTTAATAGCACAAAAAAGCTTACGTCTGTTTGTAAATAAAGGCTAACAATAACAGATTCCATTCATTTGTTTTGTGAACAACTGTATCTGTCTAGTCTGTGAAAGACTGTATCAGTCTTGTCTGTGAAAGAATATCTTTGGGAGCTGCAATGAGGTAATACAAGGCCAGAGGCCTACAGTGAAGTAATTCTTTCTCTTGGCAAATACTTGCTGTTTGTGGGGGGACTTAATACTACAAAGTAAACAGCCAAAGTGGCACAATAAGGAAACCCTGTGTGCTAGCTGTGCGTAAATATGCATGCAGTATCTAACTATACTCCCTCGGGTAGAAATTGACAAATATGCTGGACATTTTGAGGGATAATGTATAGTGCGCCGGTCAGTATTGAACTAGTTTCGTCCTGAAAGGATTTATGTTTTGAACTGACCCGCGGACTATACATTAACTCTCGTATTATACAGTTACTTGCCAAAACGATAAAAGACATTCTTCTAAAATATATTTTTATTGTTTTTATTTTGTTGATTTAACAAATATAGCTTAAAGTTGCAGGTGTTGCATAGCAACATGTCACTAGCTGACTTAAAGTTACAATGAAAAGTATTTAGAAAGGTGAACGGAGAAGTAGTAGTAGTAGTTGCGGAATTCTATGAAATATGTGAATTAGAAAAACAAAACCTGTTGCCAATGGCAGCGGCCATTCATTTTTTGCAGCGGTCATTATGTAAGGGATAATGTATAGAACGCAGGTCATTGTCGGGAAAATAAGCCCCGACAGGGCGAACAGCACCCCGACGCGAAAGCGGAGGGGTGTTGCTTCACCCTGAAGGGGCTTATTTTCCCGACAATGACCGGCGTTCTATACATTATCCCGCTTATTATACGGTTACAACTAAAACAAACAAATTACTTAACACCGTGTGTCTTTTTACAATGCATTTGTTACTATACGTAGTGTTTAAAAGGAGAGAAATAGTTCGCCAAAGATGTTGAACTTCAAAGACAGTTGAACATTCTTTAGAACACAGCTGCTCAACCGTCCGCTGAAACTCCATTGATAAGTTATCGTACTACTTGCGGAGTGCTACGAAAGACGTGAATTAGAGGCAAAAAGGCCACTTTCCTTGACAGCGGTCATTAAGTCCATAGCAACGGTCAGTTATCGGAAAATAGTTGACCGCAGAACGTTGGGAAGCCCCATTCAAGTGAATGGAGCATTCTACAGCATTAAGAAGAGCCGTGTAATAAAAAGAAATATTGGACTTCCGAGCGCTGGTATGGCTGATTCAAATCAATGGAACACTTTGCGGCATTCTGAGGAGCCGTATAATAATGATGTTAACTACCAGGACTAAACAAGAAAGATAATAATTCACATATTATCAACCCCCTTCAGTCTTTCCTGAATTCTGTCAAAATCAGGACTGCGTCCCTTGGCAACCTTAGTGGTGCACAGTGAGGTTGATTGAAATTAGTTTCCTGAGAGTGCAAGCAGATTAACTGCACCCTTCCAAACATCCGGCAAATACTTATGGGTAAAAATGTGTGCTTGTCTTTTGTACATTTATAAAGTACACTGTGAATTGGCTACAGCTCTAGGGAGTAGGATAACGTTTTCCAGGGCCCAGATTGAGGCGTCTTGAAGTGCAGGAGATGGTGGTGCCTTGTAAGTTCTTCATTCAACCTACCCCTACACCAACAACACCTTACCCCATGGTCCCTGTACTACTAATCGGACACAGAACTCAGGGCACTGACCTTGTAGATGAAGTTGGAGCGTCCGACGACGCCAATCTTGCCAATGTGGTTCATGAAGCAGAGGTTGCCCTCTGTGGAGCCGTAGAGCTCACACATGCGGACCTTGCCGAAACGCTGGTGGAACTCACGCCACACATCCTGTCGCAGGCCATTCCCAACACCCATGTGCACTTTGTGCTGCTTGTCATTCTCTCCCTGCAAAGACACACACACACACAAACACACACACACACCGTTAGGGTGAAAATTCGCTCAAGTTACCTCAGGACTCCAGAGTTGCATATAAGTTTGTCGGGCTCACTCGCATCCTGGCAGGCCAGAGAGAGGCACAGGCCCACTCTCAGAGAGAGAGGGAGCCCGGGCTCACTCCCAGACTGCAGCAGACGAGGGAGAAGCTAAATTAAAACACATCACACCAGGTTTTTAAGAAGTTAGCCAAAACACTTTGTCAGCAGGGATAACCAGGTAGGGGGCTCTCACGTGTGAGGTCATCTTACTATGCTTGTTGCAACATTATCAGCATCAGCAAGGCAGAAAAGAATGACTACTAGTTCCTCTTAACAGCTCTTGCTTACACACACACACACACAGAAGGTACACTTTTACCATGCAAACATACACAAATATACACAAGAGTAAATACATAAAGTTCTCATTTTGGCATATTGACAATGCATTGTTTGTAAATGTATTCTTTGGGGATATCCGTTACAGAATTTAATTATTGCAGATGAGTGTAAAAGATCATGTTACACCCCTCTACACCCCTACTGGCTTTGCAGTGGCAGTGCAATAGCTTTTAGGTGGTGAATGGGCATAATTAACCTGATTGTCCACACCTGGGGAGGTGTGGCTATAAGACATGCAGTTTGCCCTCAGAAGGAGGCCTTGCATTCACACCATGCTTCGGAGGCTGGTGATCACCATGTGTTTGGTGCTGGTGCTTGGCACTCAATATTTTACTCTGTGTTTTGTGTTAGATAATAAATGCTATTTTTGTAAAGCTCTGTGGTCTGTCTCCAATTTATGTTGCGGCTCACAAGCCGGGACGTAACAGATCACTTTTTACATTCAAAGGTGGGTGCATGTAAAAATGACGCATCACCTTGTGACGAATCAAAAATGAGTATTAATTGATATATAAAAATCTCAAAATAACATAAAGGCTCACCACAATCAACTAACCTAATAAAAAAAAAACCCTGATAACCACAAAAAACATGAAGATAATTTTCCAAGTGTTTTGCTAATGCCAGACAATAAATGTATAATAGATATAAGACAAGACACAATTGATATAATGCCAGACAAAAGATAGTGACCCTCTCTTCATTTCACCTCTGCTTTGACACAGGCATGAAAATCAAAGCCCTATGTGTTAAAGGTGTGACCACCACAGCCCAGTAAACATGCAGGCAGGCATACCATTATACCGGTTTCACTCATTCACTTCCTTCCTACTTCCCGCGCAGAGCAGTGTTAGTTAAGCCACTAATGTGGCTGTGTGTGTGTGTGTGTGTGTGTGTGTGTGTGTGTGTGTGTGTGTGAGCTGACAAAGGAAACTAGTCAGTCCTGCACATTCCGAGAAATCTACTGGGGAGCGTCAGCCTTCTTTACTGCTTGGCATGTGTACTCCGCCGTTCATCAAGGACGCATGGAGGAACCACGCCTCATAACAGTTACACACTGAGCTAAAACATGTCTCTGACCTGGCATACTAACACTTAAAGCCATTTAGGACATTCGTCAAGTATGATATTGTGCGTGGGGCAAGTCTGAGTGTCTGTAAAGCTGAGTGTTTTTTGTTTTTGCAACTGTACTTGACTGTGTGGGCCCTATTTGTGTGGGGCTGAGAATGGCAGTTTGACAGTTAGCTGGGTTTGTGTTCTGCATGTATTTTGTTTTAAGTAACCTTGTGCGGGATGAAATATTTGTGTGTATAATCTGCGGTATTAGTTATTCTGTGAGGGTATGCAGTTTTGGACACTGAACTATCACTGAATGTGTCTGTATAATGCAAGCTGTATTCGGTATGTATGTGTGTGTGTGTGTGTGTGTGTGTGTGTGTGTGTGTGTGTGTGTGTCAGGCAGCATGAGTGACCCAGCGTGTGTGTTTGTTTGGTCAGTGCCCCCCAAAACAACTGAATGTGTCTGATGGCATGGCAACAAACTGGGTACGTGCATGTCTGTGATGTAATCATGGCATCCTTAAGGAGTCAGTGCCAGCCTGCCACCAAAGTGCACGGGTGGGCGGTGGGGGGAGGATGGCTCTGTGAGAGAGTGTGTGTGTGTGTGTGTGTGTTGGACGAGACAGAGAGGGACAAAGAGAGCTTTGAGGCTGCTACACTTGCATGGATTGAGCTTGGTCCCCCGATGCCCAGAGAAAAGCGGTATCGCCTGGGAAGCCTGGCCAGGACAAGTCCCCCCCCCCACACACACACACACACACACACACACACCCATCCACCCACCCACCCTGCCCCCCTCTCTGTCCCTAAACCATGAAAATGCAACACAATCAACCACAATATTTCCAAACTCCACTTCTTCCCAGAGAAGATCCTGACCCAAGCCAAGGCCATGCAGAACTTACGTAATTATCAGAAAGTTCTTTGAGTGCTCTCGGGTGGAACTCGTTCTTTTCGAAACGATAGAGCAGAGGAACAATGACAAAGCCACAAAGCTGCTTTGTACTGTAAGTCGGTCAGGACTTCATGCTTATCTACTGGGTCTACTTGGGAGGCTCGATAGATTGGATTTGTGTGAATTACGGCTATTAAAGAATTATACAGCTTCAGATGACGATCTGGCAGTTGCTGAACACACACAGTGAGAGTGATTCATCATGTCTTTAGAGCTCTCTGGAAACTTAGTATCATTAAAATCACCTCTTGCTCAACCTCCCAAACCAAACCCAATTTATTTTTCATTATTTTACAATGTAATGTTATGCTTATATACTGTATATGTATGTGTGTGTGTGTGTGTGCGCGCATGTTTGTGTACATCATGAATGTTTGTGTATGTTGAATTGGGAAAGGTACAGATATACAAGTTAGTGATGGAATGTGGTAATTACCTTGGGCTGGTTACAGAGATATCTGCAGAGCTCTCCGATGTACTGGAAGATGGTCACATTGTATTTCCTGCAGTCGCTCCAGAACTGTGAGGCAGAGAACTTCTTCTTCAATACACACGTGGCACCTGTTGAATGACATAAATACATCTCAGAAACATTTAACCTGCATTAAATCCCAGAACTTTATAATAGTTCACAGTAGCAGACTTGCCTCAGTAATTGAAACATATGTATATGCCCATAATGTAGATCTACAGACCACAACAAAATTACATCTGTTGCAATACCCAAACTAGCTCTTATAATAAATATTGAAGAGATGTTTGGCATTACACATATCATGCCAAGAGGTTGATCATAGGTGTTCACTTTTAAGGTAAACATGTGTGAGGGTTAAGAGAGACCCACAGGAACTCTTCAGATCATATTGACTGTTGGAGAAGATAAAGTTCCTCTCTTTCCAACTGACTTATTTTGTGTTATTCTCAGATGAAGATCCAACATAGTATACATGCTGTTATCACAAGTCTAACCTTTATACTAGTTCAACATAGTATACATGCTGTTATCACAAGTCTAACCTTTATACTAGTTCAACATAGTATACATGCTGTTATCACAGGTCTAACATTTATACTAGTTCTTGTTTAACCCTGGCAAAAGGCTACAGCCTGCTGCAACCTGTGGGTCTGTTCTTGAAACATAAAAAAAACTAAAAACATTTCACTTCACTACTGTCAATCTTCACATTCATCTGAACGTAAATACTACATCAGCATCCCTTCAGCCAATGAAATGCAATCATTTCTATGAAAGGAATACTTCTTCTTCGACCAGCGCCTGGGTCAAACACACTGTCCGCTTACTGAGCAGAGTCGCAAACAAAACGACACAGTTTGAACACTGGAAGCTCCACAAACTGAACACACACACTTGCCTAAACTAGGACAGAGAGGATTAGAACTTCACGTCACTCTCTCTGTATCAATTCCTTATTCAGTATTCAGCTCATTCTGTCTTCTTTCCCTTCACACCAGTAGTGAGAGAGTCTGATTTAGACTGCAAGGGGGTTACGTTAGGGTATTATCTGACAGGAGTCATAGTCCATGTACTGTACAAATATATTTAGCAGACAGTGTTGATTGTACAAGGCCATCTGACATTGAGTCGGTCTTCAATTGGTCTAGTTTGAGTTCACTCTAAGGCCGCTTTTCTAGATGTACACTACATAATTCCTACATTGTGATATGTGGTTAATCATCAGACAAGGAGGAAAAAACGAATTTACCTATGGCATGATTCAGAAGAAAACTTACTTTTCATACTATTTTTCATGAACAGTAGAGCCCTTAAAGGTTAAGGACATATTCTATATCAAAAATAAAAAGCAAAATTCAGACAAGTGGGCATAACAATCACTCACATATGTTACACTGCATTATTAAATTAAAACTAAAGTTTTAAAATAAAGGTAATCATGAGGTACTTTCATGTCTTAAAAACAGACAGAACATTTTTGTTAGCAACACAGCTTAGATACGATTACTTCCATCTCTTTCACAGGATATCCCCTTGGCAGAAACCTTGCTTGCTTGCCTAAATACTTTTGCTCCCAGTCTGGTGTGAACAATTATCAGTGAGACACCCATTAAGCTATTATTTCACTAGGAAATGGATCACCATCGTCTTAAATTATGCGACACAAAGCTCTCCAGTTGAAAATGTCTAAAGGAGATGGAAATATTTCTTTCAATGAGGAAATTGTTTTTGAGGAATTCGGACCAGTGCATAATTCAGCATATCTGAATATATAATGACAGTGGGAATAGGGGGTCATCATTTCATTCTGTTTATTCTCAGAATACTGTAAGTTGTAGCAAAGCATTCAATGCTCACAATCACACTGAATCTAGCAAGCTTTAGCATTCCCCTTGAGAAAAAATATAATTTAGATAATTCAATTGGGTATCGGCTCAGTCCTCAATTACTTTTTTCCCCAGATGGAATCCAATCTAAACTTAACCCATTCACAGCTGTAGCCTGTAACATTCCTTTACCTAACTACATTTCTCTAAATTCCAGTTCAGTGGGTGGATGGTCTGTGTGCCTTTACACACAAGGGGAACTCCCTTTTGAAAAGCTAACCTCTAGCTATGAATCTAATCTTAAAATACAAAGACTCTGATCTCTGGAATTTCGTTTGTGTATGTTGTAGTAACACTTACCGCGCTCGTGCTTGTGTACATTAGATATTGGTCTGATTCTGAAGTTGTAGTTAGTACAGCCTCTATAGAAGCAAGGGGTAAGTTATCTGCGTACCCAATTCTATCGTCCCTCCGATGCCGACCAGGGAAGCAGCGCTGTGGTACAGGGGCAGGGTTGTGTAGATCACATCGTCTGCGGTTCCGCCGTACGCCCAGAAACCCGCCGCTGCTTTCAGTGACTGCAGGTGTGTGATCACGGCCGCTTTGGGGAGCCCTGAGACAAGGCAAACAAGCACCGTTTTGGACAGGAAGAAACATAATGAAGCGAGCACAAGTTAGACACAAGTTAGAGCAGCTGCGTGTGACATCTCTATAATGAGCGTAGGCTCCAGGCTGATCCAAAGGGTTTTAGCGTAGGCTACAAGCTGATCTCCTGAGGATTTTATCTTTCAACCGACATGCCTCTCTATGTTAAGTAGTACGTTAGCACTATTACACTACTACTAGTAGTAGTACTACAATTAACAAGTTTGCATGGGCACTGGACAGTTGTTTAGTAAATCAAGGCTTTAATCCATTCCTGCATTAGTGTTGAATGATTGTGATCGTTTACGGAAAATTATACAATCATTAATTTGCTACTATGTGAATTAAAAAAGGAAAAATACAACTAAACACCATCATCAACTAAATAAAGTTGTTACATTTTTGTGAGGAATCAATAACAGAACATCTCTTAAGGCCACTGGTGGGAGGACCTTTCAAATGCAAGCCCTCTGGTGCCAACTGCCCTTGCTCTCTTGAATCACAATGGGTGATATCAGCATGACGGTGAAATCAGCATGGTAACATCATGACATAAGGCCTAAAGCATGGCATAAGGCTTAATGGTCTGCCATAAAATTGATGATGCGGCATCATTCAACTGGGGTGAACGGAAGTGGAATGAACTGTGAACTTTTATTACAAAGAAAGGATAGCCGTACTCTTATTCTTTTATGCCGTCACCTCTCCTAACAGTATTATCAGAAAACATTTTCTAAGCAGCATTTTACATGTTTACATGCATATAACTTTCTCTCTCTCTTTCTGTCACTTACACACTCACACGCCCACACGACTAACCACACATGTGCCCCTACAATACTGGATTTCAGTCGCCAGCATTTTTCACTATTGTTTGCTTTGCAGGCTCAGCGTAGCAATTATATGAATTACAACACAGCTTTGATTCTTTGGTCCAAATCTCAGCAGCTCCTAGAAGCCTTGTTCATTAAACACATTGTGCAACTTGCATTGATTAATGTGGTTGACTAGGGCTTTCATTTAGTACAACTGGCATAAAATGTGTAGGGGAAAATGCTTATTCTCTTGCTTCACTTGCTACAGTACACGTAGTACAACTTTGTGTTGCATTCAATTTCCCTCTAACTACCTCACTGATGAGAGGCATGATTTCTCTTATGTGTATTAAAGGGTCAAAGGTTAAAATACAAAAAAAAAATACAACACAAATAAGATTTCTCACACTAAGAAAACACTAGTTTGATGCCTTTGAGTTTGAGGAAATTAATTCAAAATATATCTGAAATATGTTCAATGCTCGTATTTAGTTACTCACTATACAACATAATATGTGATAAGTGACTGTCTACATGTACTAAATAAATGTGTGCAGTTAAGAAATTAGATCACTCTGATGTAGGGATGCACGATATTGAATTTTAGCTGATATCCGATATGCCGATATTTACAAGCTCATTTTGGCCGATTGCCGATGCCGATACCGATATATACACCTCAGCTTTTTAATTATTGAAAAGTCTCTCCTGTACTAGAATTAATATGTTATTATGCTAGGGTATTGCTGTAAATACAGGACATTACAGACTTGATTTGTATCATTTTAGAAATAGACGTTCACTCATGAAACTGAAATGGTTTCAAATATGGCAGATTTATTTATATTTTCACTTCACAGTTTTCATACTTGAACAGTACCTCCTTGAACTTGAACAACTACACTCTGGAAATGCAGCTTGGCTTACTTGGCAAGCTAACGTTGGTTAACTGACTTACTGTTTAATAACGTCCCTTCTAGGATTTCTAGACTAATCTATGTAACGTTATTGCCAAGTTAGCTGTATAAATTCCATAAATGCAAAAGTGAGCCATGTACAGATAGTGTGGGCTTGTGACATAATGTTTCACATCCCGTGAAATGAGGTATCATCAACTTCTCTGGTGTCACGTAGCATGCAATCTAACAACCTAGTGTTGTCTAGCTAACTCCGTAACTTATTAACGTCTATTAGCACGACAGGTAATGTTGTAAAGCGTGGCACGCGGGTGGTCTGCATCTATTCAAGCAACCTACGTTATGGCCAAGCTGCATCTCCTCCTTTTAGTCCTGAAAAGTTTTCTGACAAATAGGCATTTTGTCATCATCCTCTGATACTGTGAAGTAGGCTACTGCCACACAGCCGACGCTCATAAACATTTGCTCCGCGTGCGCATAATTTACACGTCACCTTATCGGCCAGGTATATCGGCAGAAATTTTTCATATCTGCAGATACCGATAATTACGTTTTGAAGCCGATATCTGCCGATACCGATGTCTTGCCGATATTATCGTGCATCCCTACTCTGATGTCAAGGGGGTTCTGGTTAGAACTGTCTGCCTCATCACTTGGGACCCGGTTACATATTTTACAGAACTTTTACAGAAATAAAGCTACATACAACCATACCCTTCAATTAATTTGCCCAGGACAAGTGTCAAAGAGGGCTCACACAGATATGCTTGCCTAACGAGTTATCAAAGAAGAAGTACAGAAGTTGAGAAAGAGCAACAAACGCACCAGTGGTTCCTGAGGTGAAGATGTAAAGATTCGGTGATTTGAGGGAAGAGATAGCCCGAAGCTCAGCTGGGACGGGTTTGTCCGAGGCTTCCTCCATCTTGTCGATGAGTGTGTTCACTCCTGGATAAGATGTCTCCTTCTTCATAGCCCAGACTAAGATGTTGTCTTCTTGGAGGCTGGGAAGAATGTCCTCCAGGGTGTCCAATAAGTCTGAAATAAAGATTAAGAGAATGAGAAGGAGAAAAAGTATGTGTTTTAGGTACAGAATTTGGTGCCTGCAATAAAAACATACATACATAGCTCCATGATGCAAGTCCCTTGCCCCATCTTTACAGACAAAGCACACTTATTTGCCTTCAATTATATAGTGCATGCATAAACCCTGTCATTTATCTAACACTTGTTGCTTCAGAAGAATCCTAGTGTATATCAAGGCATACACCACTGGAGGAGTTGTGGGTAATAAACCTGCTTCCACTAGCTTCCGTCTTTGACATTTACATGAAAATAGGTCCGATTGCAACCATGGCAACATGATTTGTTCACCATGTGAAGAAGGAACTGAGATAATTCCTAGAGGAAAACGCATCTCCTTCTGGGTGAAGTGGGCTTGTACTTCTCTGAGAACTGTCTGAAAATAACGTTATGTCATGGAGTTCCCTACAGTAGGCTATCATGTTAAGACATTACATACAATAGGCGACTCGATATAATTTAGTCTATATGCTGATTCACACACTGCCTGTCGTATTTTAGCGCAAGGGCAGTTTTGTTCGAGTATGTTCTCGCGCTGACGCTTTGGTTGGTAGCCGCAGGAGCAACCCATGATAAACAAACTGGATAATTAGCTCCACGTGCGTTTCTTGTGCCTTCTCCACAGTCTCCAAAACTGGAATGTGTCACTACCTTGATCCAATGTTAAAACATTACTATAAGAACATTCTACATACAATACGTGCATTCCCTGGAGGCTATCAGGCTATAGGCAACAATGGGTCGAGCGATCATCAGTGGTTTAGAGTAGTGTATCCCTAGAGAGAACGAGTCTAAAAACAGATTCGTGTTTACTCTTAAGTATGAGAATAGTTACGGTTAAGAGGTATTTTAGTTGCGCTAAAATTTCGAATCCCTACATGTTTACCTGCACCGACAACCAGAACTTTGGCTCCGCAGCAGTTGAAACAATGCAACATGGATCTTGATTTAATGTTTATGTTAAGAAAAGCCACAGAACATCCCAGTTTGCTCAGTCCGAACCAGACAGATATGAAATCCGGCTCGTTGCTCATCAGCAGAGCAACAGTATCTCCTTTCTTCACGGTTCCCCGTTCTGCAAACACCTGTGCCACCTTGTTGCTTCGTTTATCAATGTCTTCATAAGTGTAAGTAACTCCCTCATAAATAAGGAAGGGCTTGTTGGGAATTTCTATAGCCTGTTGAACAAATCTGTCAATGACTGTCACCACTCTTTTAGTCCATTTGTATATTTCCAACTGAATGCCATATCTGATTATTTTCAGCAAGAAGAAGAGGTCTTTCCAAAAGTAAGGAAAATGCAGTTTCTGTGCAACGTGCACCGAAAAGATACCCGCCAACAGTGCTGACACCCATGACATCGAAGAGAGCATCACTGATGTTTGACTCAAAACGACCCTTAATAATTTTGCACAGCAATGTTATGCCGACTGCGCCGAAGACTAAACCGTAACATCTAACTTAAAGCGATTTAAACATCTTCTGCTGTTACACTTCGCTCCGTCAAATGTGGTGTGGAGAATACAGGTCTAAAGGATTGCCATTCGTATTTATGAAACTCGTAATGAGTCATGTGACTCTTGTTGTACAACCAACCTCCAAAGTAGGAGTGTCCTCGAAACCATGCCTTCGTTATCGGTGACAGAATCTTGTCAGCAGCTCAGTAGTAAACAGACCACACCCCTATGTGCGTGATTTGGAGACAATAAAGCCATAACTATTTGAAAAACAGGTGAACTGTCATATAGCTTAGGGCTACTTCACGGAGTCTCTCAGGACACAGTCATGATAATGTGAGCAGACTCAGCGTTGCGAAACATATTTTTGGCGGCAAGGAGGTAATCGAATTATGTTCTCTAGGTAGGACAAAGTCATCTCTATCCTTGAAATCCAGTACCTGAAGCCTCGGGAATGTGCGCCTTTCAAACGACTGTCTTGTATAAATCTGACAGCCCCTATTACGCTGCCAACCTAAATTGTAACATTTAGCGAACAACTTGTCAAATAACACTACACTATATTACATAGTTTTATTGTTTGGGTGTGTCTGTATCCAATGTATTCGTTGCACTTGTGATGTAAAAACTATTATAAATGGACTCGTTGTTTATTATTCTTTGCCTGTAAATATTTCATGCAAGTTATGAATGACATGACCTGCCGTTTCGACATAGTCAGACAGTGCACCACTCCCATGTTAGAGTGCTCACCATTTATCCAACCCTGGGAAACTCCTTTTATCTATTCTCAGTCAGATGTATCAGTATTTTGTCGAACCAGTTTAGAGTGACAATGCAGTGTGGACACATGCGTCCAATTTCCGATTTCAGTCCGATTTAAATTGGATATTGGACACAGTGGCGGCGCCAGGGGGGGGCTAGGGGGTGCTAGAGCACCCCCTAGATTGGCCATAGCACCCCCATAGCACCCCCAAGAAAATAATGGTTTATTTAGGCCTATTATTGTTATTTAATTTCATTCTGAGTTCTTAATAAAATGTATTGTGTGATAATAATATTTTAATCACAAAAGAAAATAACAGATTGAAATAAACAGATTGTTCACGTAGCACGACACAGACACGTTACGCGTGAACGTGATTGTTCAATGAGTAGTAGGCTAAGTAACAGTAATCCTCGCGAGCGGTCAATTCTAAGTCAAGCGTTCACAAAATCACGAAAATGGATCGGTATTTGATCCGCAAATTTCCTCGAGTTGAATAAGATGTTCAAGAGGAAGAAAAATGCAAGAGGTGTTGGATTCTGATTCTGATGTAGAGGAAGAGGAAGAGGAACATCCTGGTCCAAGTCAACCCTTCACCTCTACTGAGGGCGCTGCTAGCCATGCTGCTAGCACCCTGGGTGACTTAAGCATGAACGCCCAGGATGGTCCGAAAAGACCAATATTACAAAAATGTTGTGGAAAGCTTGCGCTTCACTGCTTGTCAGGGGATCTCACAGCGAGGCCACATTGAAGATGAGGATTCAGCAAACAGGGGTAATGTCCGCGAGTTGCTATCTGTAATTGGAAAATTTGATAAAACCGTTCAGAAAAAGTTAGATAACAACCCGTCAAATGCAAAGTATGTGCACCATGACGTGCAGAATGAGATCAATGTAATGGCAGAAATAATTAGGAAACAATTAAGGGATGTTTTAAGCATAGTTTTGTGCGCACTTTTTGATCTCTTATTATTGTGGTTTCTATTGGTCTCATTCATGTTTTTATTGATTGTGACCTAAAATAATATAGCCTACACTTTTTGAAAGCATTTCTGACTCTTTGCCTTTTTAAGTTAATTCTATCTGATATTCTAATCTGCCGTCTTTAGTTAGAAGTGTATTGAACTTGGTATGTTTAGTTTAATTTGTCGCACATGGTAGTGGTGACCTGGTAGTCATCTGGCGCAAACTTAAATCCACACACTGAAGTAAGTGAAGTATTTGGGATTACGTTATCTATAACATGCTGCATCCATTTTGACCGTCGGAGATGAACGCAGCTTTGTGCGCGTCCGTCAGAAGTAGCCTAATGATAATACGATCGATTTGAATGACGCTTTTTATGTACCCCAAAGACTCGTTAGAGATCAAACGTCTAAACATATGTGACGATATGGTGGGGAGGTGTTGTAGTAGAGAAAAATGAGACTCATATGCTATCACCCTAAATTCATAGCACCCTCAGTAAAACGCCGAGCACCCCCATAGCACCACCAGAAAAAAATCTCTGGCGCCGCCACTGATTTGGACACATGTGACTCCCCAGAACTAGATTCATTGTGTCCAACTTGAGTCCGACTGGACTCCGATGTAAACCCCCAGACACACGATTCGATTCCGCTGGTAATTGGACTGGGCGCGCATGTGTCTCTCGTATCTGATTCAAATTGGACAACAACAACTTTTGCACGTGTTTGAGATCGTGCCCACAGACATATACATGCATCATATATAATGTATATGATATGATAAACGCTGCTAGACGCTCAGTTCTTGTGCTCCCTCTCATTCACGTTGAAATACTGAAAGCGAAAGTGAAACTTAGAAACTGGAACGCAACTGTTTGGGACAGAACGCGCTAATTCAGTGAACAAATATTTTCTTATTACTTTTCCACCCGTTGTTAGTCATGTAATCCATTCATATCGATGTGAATCAATCAATACTAATACAACTTTAACTGTGGTGTGTTTTTGTTTCATTTCACAATGTATTTACTGTATAATCAACGGTTTTGTTTCATTTCACAACGTATTTACTGTATAATCAACGGTAGCAGATGTAAACATTCTGCATTTGATTTTAACTGATCTAGTTTTGTCACTTCCATGTGCTTTGAGATAGAGCAGTTAACCCCCATGGAGACCCCATGGAGAGAATCGGATAGGATCGGAGTGCTGCCATCATGGATCCTATTTATTCAAGTCTCCTCTCAGACAGGGATTGCTATCAGCCCAGGGCCTCTTCAACTACCCCTGTGTCTCAGCCCCTCTCTCACAATCAGGAGGCCAGAGTCAGGTGACTCTCTCAGTTTTGAGAAAATGGTGATGGTCCCTTTTCAGGTCTTCTCTGTTGTCACTGGTTTGAAGGAGGGGTACTTGATGAAGGACGAATATGACTCATCTCGGGACCAGAAAGGGCAGTTCCACAAGAGTCTCCTCATTCATTTCTCTGTGGGCGTCTAGTCTAGGAGATTATGGGGCATTACTGAACTACATGTGAAGTACTTAGCTGTCTTTGCGTTGATTATATAAAATAGAAGTAGTTTCTAATGCTATATGTACTATATATATATACAGTGCCACTTGAAAGTATGTGAACCCCTTGAGCAATTAAGAGTTTTCTGTTGTTTTGCCATGATTTTTCATCACCAATTTCCCATAGATGAAATGTCAGGTTTATGTTTATCATTTGCATGTACTTGTTTAGAGGGAATTGTTTGAGTAGCCAAAAAACTACATGAAACATGGAATTAGTGTATTTTCAAAAGTAAATTAACCCCCAGCTGCATTGGTAAAGTCAAGCAGGTAACAAATTCGGTGCTCAAGGGGTTCACATACTTTCAAGTGGCACTGTATATACTATACTACACAGGGATTGTCTTGTCTTTTTCTATAAATATAATTGCACACAGTGTAAACTTATATACAGTACATGTATACAATCAATGGTTACTGCTGTGTTTTTCTGTTGTTTCATAGCCTCCCCGGGATTGTCAGATAGACAGTATAAAACATTTTTACATTTGAAATGATTTGAATGTATATATTTATGCCTGTATACTAAATGTGCACACACACACACACACACACACACACACACACACACACACACCAAATCCCACCCCTCACACTGTTACTCCTGAGTCGGTTGGCTTATCCATTGTTAACTTTCACTGAATGAGAGGTTGAATGAGTGATGAAGGATTAGCTTGCGTTATAGCACTCTCTTGTGGCCAAGGTAGGTAGCTCTCCTCAACTCAATTGATCACTGGCATTTATCTAGTAGTCGTTCAAAGGGAATTCCACAGGTTCCTCTTGGTAATTGCTAATGAAGTGTTTATCAACGCAAAGATCTTTGCGTTGATAAACTGCTTGTCAAGGGAAATAATTCCATGAACTGTGCTCTACATTGGTAAACCCATGCAGTTTGTCTCCTCTGTTTGTAAAATGATAATGTATTAAACAAACTAGTCAGTGCAAATATAATGTTTTACAGCAGTACTCACTGAATAGCTTCATACCATATTTGCTAAACTATTTGACAAAAATGACACAGACAGTGTCACAAAATCTTTTCTATTCTTATGTGTATTGTTTCCCAAGAAAGGCTTAATCAACTTACATACTGGGAACTATACCAACTGATTTTTAAAGGATATTGTAATTAAATGTAATTGACCCCTTTCTAACATGGCCCATATTTATCTGTGCTTTTACAAGACTGTTTCAACATGTCAGAGAAATACTGAGATAGTTATTATGGTTTTGTGTTGGTAGGGTTATAAAAAACGAATTACATTCTTCAGTAATGGAAAATATGCTAATGCTAAGGTTAGTATTATCACAAGGAAATAGAATAGGGGCGAGTCAGAAAAGTTGGATCAGTACTGAAGCCTCGCAACCCTAAGAAGGAGGTCTGTTTCATTATCAGAGGGTTGTGTAACACCTCTGTGTTTATTGCTTGTCATTTAGTAAAAGATTAGATAACGTGAGAGATGAGATGAAGACAAAATACTATTTATGAATTTGGGTTATGTGTATGGTTTGATTATTTAGTCAACTTCAGTAGGCCATAAATCTCTAAAAAATTCTGGTGATGTATTAGGACTCTTGATTTGGATGCAATAATACTACCAGAGTAATGCAAATGTGAACTAGTGACCTCACGATGTTAAAGGAAGAAACTTTGACCTTCAGGGCCATAAAAATCATGTCGGTTGTGTGATATATACTAGCTGCCATTAACTGAGATTAAGCATAGACATATTACATTTGATACATTAACAAAACAATAGCCTATTTAAAATTGGTCAAATTTGGATCGACAAATTACACGTGGCCTAATTATCAACAAGAATTCCATTTATCACTACGAGAAGGCACTGACACTTAGAATGTGTTCATTGAAGTCCTACTGGAATGAAATCGAAAAAACTTACTCCATCTTGAGCATGCGCGGTGCACGTGCAGGCATTTAAATATAGGGGTAAAGCTCTCCAAACCTTCAGAGAGAGTAGTTATCATAAGCGGCTGAGGCGTACACTCCCTATACAAATACAATGTTAACCTGGGCGTTAACTACCACTGTGACTGGATTATTGACGCTTCTGGCTTTTCAGTGGATGTTTTACCCTTACTTTTGGGATGATTTGATTTATTACTTAAAACTACGAAAGGTCGGGGCGGCGGTGAAGTCACGGATGACGAGTGGGGTTATCACCTATCTCGACTGTTTTGTTCACCAGGCAAGGAAAACTCCTGGCAAACCGTTTATTGTTTTTGAGAGTCAAGTTCTTACTTACCAGGACGTTGATGTAAGGAGCAACAAATTTGCAAACGTGTTTAAAAACGAGGGAGGCTTGAAACAAGGAGACATTGTTGCACTTTTGATGAGCAATGAACCCGACTTCATATGCGTCTGGTTTGGACTATGTAAACTGGGCTGTGAAGTCGCGTTCCTCAATTTTAACATCAAATCCAAGTCTTTTCTTCACTGTTTTCAGAGCTGTGGAGCTAAAACACTCGTCGTAGGCTCAGGTATACGACATTATCACTTGCGCTTGCATATAGCTGCTTGACGCAGGGTCTACTCCCTCTGGTTTAAGGTATAGCGATAGCCTAGTTGTCAATCATGTAAACCGTTTTCGACGTAGCTCATGTGTCGCAACTGCGTATGAAAAAGAATGCAGATCTTGATTATTGCCTTTTAAATCATGTTTGCGAGTTGTCTGTCTTTCAGCAGCAATATAAGGCTATTTCAGTATTGTTTTGAATTCTTATTTAATTTCTTGTTTATATGGGCTGAGGAATCATAGGTTGTTTATTTACTACACTAACGTTTCCGGCACTGCAACGTTGCAAACAAGGAGTGCATGCAGCACAATACCCATACTCAGAGAAATATTATAACAAAAGGCCTAGTTGCAAATGTGATGTCCGACACAAAAAGTGCCGAAATGTATGCCAGTAAAGTCCCTATATAAGGGTCATGACTCCCCGTTTGTTGCATGATACACTGTCACTGTCACTTATTATTTGATAGCATGTTGAAAGATAATTGACAGATGATATAACATAGGCCAAGTTCTCACTGGAATTTGTTCCTCTTCTTATCCTCTCACACCTGACACCATTTAAGGGTGTCTTATATCATGTGTAATTGCTTTACCAATTATCAGAAGGGTTTTTAAAAGCCGAGATTGTGTTCTGTTCAGCACTGTTAATACATTTCTTAACCCTCCTGCTGGTTTTATGACTCCCATCTGCACTCTCCAGTGACATTCATATTATTGAAAAAAAAGTACAACATCAGATCATCCATACCAACAGCAGCCAATGGTGGCAGCCAATAATATGTTTAATGTTACTTTCACTCTGGATCATTTTAATGAGCTGTCATTTTCCTGCCTCACTGATCTAGTGTCTCATATGCAACCCACAACATGCCCTACAGATTTTATTTTTTATCTTGCCGTTTAAAATATGTGTTTAATGTAAAGTAGTACTTCATGGTGTTTCATGTAGTGTGCTTGACATCAACAAATCTCAGTAGTTCACTTTTTAAACATGTAGAGGTGCAACATTTGCCAAAGAAGCCTAACCAAGATCCTGATTCCCCCTTCAATTTCAGTACCTATCTTTAAGCTCCCGTTTGAAAATGCAGTTTTTATTTAATTACAAAGTTTTTTTTAACTAGAATGGGATCCTTTACACGTCACAATGTGGCTACTGGGCAATGCGTAACACTGAGTCTGACCTGTTGAAAGTTGAAAACCATGCAGTGTTGCTTGAGCGGTTGGAGCATTGTGTTGGGGTAAAGGTGAAAGTGGTTTGCTTCTTACTTCTCTAACAGGACATTTATGGTCAATCAGTATGGCATTCAAACATTGCATACCTCTTAAGGGGTGTTCTACAAGGTTCAATACCTGGCCCCCTTTGTGTTCTTACCTTATTAATTGCTTATCGGCCAGACATTGATAAAGAATGGGATGGCGTGTCACTGCTACTTGATCATACCCTACAATATTGACCCTTTTATTATGGTCAAGACCATTTGCAACCTATTTTTGACTAAATTGAAGACATTACACTCTGGATAGGTAATAGCTTCCTGAAGCTCTATGACAATAAGACAGAGGTTATTATCTTTGGTTCTCCTGACATTAGTAGTGGGCCTGGTCCACTCACACCATACCAATTCCCTGTGGTAAAGAATCTTGGGGTGTTTTTCTATTCAGATTTAAAATTGATTTGCAGATACGTTTGGTTGTTAGTGAATGCTTCATTTTACCAGCTGAGTATTATTGCAAGGTGAGAAACATAATATCCCAAAAGATTGTGAAAAGGTGGTCTTTCTTTTTATTCCTTCCAGACTGGACTATTGCAGTGCACTTTACTCTTGGATAAAACAAGCACAAACCAAGTTACAAATGGTCCAAAATACAGCAACTAGGCTTTGAACTAAGACCAAGAAATCTGACCACAGTACACCAGTTTTAGCAGAACCACATTGGCTACCAGTAAGGTCTGGGGTTGTTTTTAAGGCTGTGAATGGACTGGCTCCAGCCTATATTTCCAATCCTCTGAACCCTTACAGTCCATCAAAGACTATGAGGTCCTCCAAAGAGCCTTTTCTGGTTTTACCTTGGTCTAATTTTAAATCAAAGAGTGGTGGAGCTTTTTCTGTCATTTCTGGCACTTTTCCTCCCTTCCCTCTCCTCACTTCACCCAATGTAAAGTCACTGTGTTGTTAGGTTGAGGAGTACCACTTTGTCAGAATTAATTGGAATGGAAATTGTATTTATTTAGTGTTTTTTTCTAAATATTAAGTATGTCTTCTTCTCTCCTCAGATTTGGTTAGCTCCCGGGAAGATGCACTTTGTAGCCTGAAGGACAATGGCATTGATTTGTGGGTTACAGACAACAGCTCCTCGGTAGAGGGGTTGCACACATTACTGGACAAGGTGGAAAAGGCTTCAGGTGAAGCCCAGCCGCCCTTGGAAACGACTCTAGCCAAGCTCATGTCTAACTTCCTCTTCATTTTCACCTCAGGAACCACAGGTAGGCCTCAATGCAAACTCACTGCCTGGGGGTGTTAGTCCCTCCTTCAGGGGAAGCAGTCACAGGATTAGGTCATTACCCACATCTTATTCCATGCACTCTGCTCCCATTGTACCCCTCTCCATTAAACTAATTAAAGTGTAAAGAGAAATTAAACCACTGAAATGTCAACATAATGTTTTTGGTAGGGAGGAATGGACTCATGGTTTGTATTTCATCCAGATCTCCATGGACTGTAGTTCAAAACTAACCAAAATGCTATCATTATCCATGGTGGTCAGTTGTTGGTTTCCTAATGAGAAGCCCTGTCTGGAAAATGAATATTCAGTAGCACAGTGGTGTGGAAGATTTTTTTATTTCATTTTTTGTTGTGATTTTTAAATTGAAAGTGCATTGACACACTTGCCCGCAAAAACCAACAAAGTCATGGTCCCCTCAGAGAGATCCAGAAGTCTTAGGAGGACTTAGCATGTGTGTAAAGAATGTATTAAAAATGTCTGTCACACAATTACTGCAGCCTGGCATGGAGAAAGGACACTTTTAACAGCTTTGTTCAACACCCATATACGTCAGTCAGTGCGTGGTTGCGAGGCCAACCAGCATCCTTAGAGAGTTGTAATTTGCCATGTCAGAAACAATCCACTTGGTTTTATAAAGGGGTAAATGTGTTATGGATTAACAGCACAGCCACTTCCTCCATTTATGTAGTCTCCAGTGCCAGTTTCCCACATGGCACCAAGCTTCCAGAATGAAGGCGGATTTGACAAATAGCCACGTATAAAAGGAAGTGTTTTGGTGCTGGTAATAGTTTTAAACAGTTTTTTAAAACAGTTTCGGCCATAAAACACTGATTATGTTGTCCTTTATCTGTTGAAAATGACTTCGGAGGAGGAGGAGTAGAGGTAACAATCATTTTTAATTTATTTTTTGTCAGTTATTCAAATCATTTATCATTTGCATAGGATCATGTGTTTGCCTGTAGCGACTCTCTTGTCATCTAAACCCATTCTGTGGTGTAGAGACTGTGACATGTGTTATCATTCAGCAAGACTTTCTCTGGTCATTTCCCTAGGTCTACCTAAGGCTGCTCGTGTGAGTCACATCAAAGCGGTGATGTGCATGGGTTTCCTGCGGTTATGTGGGGCCAAAGGCAGTGACAACATCTACGTCACACTCCCCCTCTACCACATGTCTGCCTCCCTCCTGGGCATTGGGGGTTGCATCGAGCTCGGTAAGACACAATGACATAACACATTTTGAAGATTTTTTAAAAAGTGCTTTACAGTAAAATAAAAATAATAAAATATGAATGTAACACAACACTAAGAGCACTTGGAATAGTAGCCTAGTTGTAGAATCTCCTGTGATGATTGAGATATTAAAAACTCAGAAAGTGCTTAGAAGAATAAGGTTCTCCTTCCTTTGGAAGCTCTTTTTTGAGCTGTATTTATTGTTTAAAGTAAAACAAAGCATTTAACAAAGGCTTTGTGCAGCTGAAGAGAGTACTACTTTTCCCGTGGCATGGACTTCCTCAGCTGAAAACCTACATCTCATGTAAGGTGTTAGCTGGCTCTCTACACTCACTATAGGATATTTTTGGCTGCCGCTGGAGGAAAAAAAACAAGTCCAAGTCACACACAATTCCTGGAAGTGCACTGCCCAAGCATGCCCTTGTTGCAGTGGTGTGTGTGTGTGTGTGTGTGTGTGTGTGTGTGTGTGTGTGTGTGTGTGTGTGTGTGTGTGTGTGTGTGTGTGTGTGTGTGTGTGTGTGTGTGTGTGTGTGTGTGTGTGTGTGTGTGTGTGTGTATGTGTGTGTGTTGCAGTGGTATGATAGCTGCATTTCAAGGCATGACTTGAAGGCAGAGCAGAGACTGTAAAAAGTGCATTGTTTTGAGCAACCATCTATGAGTGAAAACACATGGATCATCGAATCTTTATTATATAATGTATGTAATATATTAACTTATGCATGTACTATGCAATTATATATACAGCCGCGGAAAAAAATAAGAGATCACTTCAAAATTATCAGTTTCTCTGGTTTTACTATTTATTGGTATGTGTTAAAGTAAAATGTACATTTTAGTTTTATTCTATAACCTACTGGCAACATTCCTACCAAATTTCAAATAAAAATATTGTCATTTAGATAATTTATTTGCAGAAAAATGACAATTGGTCAAAATAGCAAAAAAAGATGCAGTGTCTTCAGATCTCGAATAATGCAAAGAAAACAAGCTCATATTCATTTTTAAACTACACAATACTAATGCTTTAACTTAGGAAGAGTTCAGAAATCAATATTTGGTGGAATAACCTTGATTTAAAATCACAACTTTCATGTGTCTTGGCATGCTCTCCACCAGTCTTTCACATTGCCGTTGGGTGACTTAATGCTACTCCTGGCGCAAGAATTCAAGCAGCTCGGCTTCTTTTCATGGCTTGTGACCATCCATCTTCCTCTTGATCACATTTCAGAGTTTTTTTTATGGGATTCAGGTCTCGAAATTGGGCTGGCCATGACAGGGTCCTGATCTGGTGATACTCCATCCACACCTTTACTGGCCTGGCTGTGTGGCATGGAGCATTGCCCTGCTGGAAAAAACACTTCTCAGAGTTGGGGAACATTGTCAGAGCAAAAGGAAGCAAGTTTTTCTTCCGGGACAACGTTGTACTTTGCCTGGCTGAGGTTTGTAAAAGACCATAAGGATTGAACCAAAGCCGACTGGAGGGTCTCCTAGTTCGTCTTCTCTGATGAGTCCAATTTCACAGTAGGTGCAAGACTCTGTGGCTTGTAGGTCTCTCCAGGTCTCCGTCTAACCATCAGACGACCATGTGTTGGGCAAAGCTGAAAATTGGACTCATCAGAGAAGACGAACTAGGAGACCCTCCAGTCCGCTTTGGTTCAATCCTTATGGTCTTTTACAAACCTCAGCCAGGCAAAGTACAACGTTGTCCCGGAAGAAAAACTTGCTTCCTTTTGCTCTGACAATGTTCCCCAACTCTGAGAAGTGTTTTTTCCAGCAGGGCAATGCTCCATGCCACACAGCCAGGCCAGTAAAGGTGTGGATGGAGTATCACCAGATCAGGACCCTGTCATGGCCAGCCCAATTTCGAGACCTGAATCCCATAAAAAAAACTCTGAAATGTGATCAAGAGGAAGATGGATGGTCACAAGCCATGAAAAGAAGCCGAGCTGCTTGAATTCTTGCACCAGGAGTAGCATAAAGTCACCCAACGGCAATGTGAAAGACTGGTGGAGAGCATGCCAAGACACATGAAAGTTGTGATTTTAAATCAAGGTTATTCCACCAAATATTGATTTCTGAACTCTTCCTAAGTTAAAGCATTAGTATTGTGTAGTTTAAAAATGAATATGAGCTTGTTTTCTTTGCATTATTCGAGATCTGAAGACACTGCATCTTTTTTGCTATTTTGACCAATTGTCATTTTTCTGCAAATAAATGATCTAAATGACAATATTTTTATTTGAAATTTGGTAGGAATGTTGCCAGTAGGTTATAGAATAAAACTAAAATGTACATTTTACTATAACACATACCAATAAATAGTAAAACCAGAGAAACTGATAATTTTGAAGTGGTCTCTTAATTTTTTCCGCGGCTGTATATATATTATATTTTTGGTAAGGTTTCTCATAGAGATTTGGTGGAAAAAAGTGATTATAAAATAACAGAAACCTCTTCCCACAGGGGCAACTTGTGTCCTCAAGAAAAAATTCTCTGCAAGTCAGTTTTGGAATGACTGCCAGAAATACAATGTGACTGTCTTCCAGTACATTGGAGAACTCTGTCGATACCTGATCAATCAGCCAAAGGTAAAAAAAAAAAATGAGCAACTTGTAGCACACTAATGATTTTAGACATCAAGTAGGCCTTTATCCTATCTTGTTCCTTTGTATATTTTATGTCTAGTAATTAGGGCCTGAGCTGCTGTAGGCAGCGAAGACCTATTAGGATTGTAAGAGTTATTCTTCTTATTATTTTTATTCTTGCGGTTATTCCATGGAAAACTCACCGAATTTGGCACGAACTTTATGCAGGGAATTCTAAGAACTTTGGCGGAAAGGATATAACGGGGCGGGGCAAAATGGCTCTATAGCGCCCCCTACAACATTGCAAATACCCCTATGCATTGGGGTTAGTTTGGCACAGCTCGACGAAATTCGGTACACACCTTCCTCATGCCCAGACGCACCAAATACTGTATTACCGCCATGGTGGCAGGTCAACAGGAAGTTGGCAATTTTGAGTGGAACGTGCGTTTTGACTGCGTTTTGGCCTGTTTGCATACCTCGCATCTGATCGAACTCCTCCTACAGATTTCATGGGAATGACTTCAAATTTGGTCAGAATACTCTTCAGCCATGGGGGATGAAATTGTATTACCAGATTTTTGAATTTCTCAAAGGTGTGGGCGTGGCAGACCCTCAAACTTTTACGACTCGCCGATGCTCGCCACAAAACGCAAAGTCACTTATAATTCCAGCATGCATTGTCCAATCCTGACCAAACGTCATAGGGTGGAAGCTGGACCCGGCCTGAACGCAAACATATGCCTATAGTGCCACACGCCTATAGCGCCACCTGTTGGTGGTTGGAATCGTCACTCTGTTCCCACACCTCGCATCTGATCGAACTCCTCCTACAGATTTAATGGGAGTGACTTCAAACTTGGTCAGGATACTCTTCAGCCATGGGGGATGAAATTGTATTACCAAATTTTTGAATTTCTCAAAGGTGTGGGCGTGGCAGACCCTCAAACTTTTACGACTCGCCATTGCTCGCCATTTACACACGTCGCATCTGATCGAACTCCTCCTATAGATTTAATGCAAACGCCTTCAAACTTGGTCAGGATACTCTTCAGCCATGGGGGATGAAATTGTATAGAGGGATTGTCCAAAATCTGAAAGGTGTGGGCGTGGCAGACCCTCAAACATCGACTCGCCACTACTCGCCAAAACCACAAACTCACTTCAAAATCCTGCCTGCATTGTCCGATCCTGACCTAACTTCATAGGGTGGACGCTGGACCCGGCCTGAACACATACATATGCCCATAAGGCCACTCCCCTATAGCGCCACCTGTTGGTGGTTGGAAACATTGCACATTTTCTGATCCTGACCAAACTTCATAGGGTGGACGCTGGACCCGGCCTGAACGCATACATATGCCCATAATGCCACTCGCCTATAGCGCCACCTGCTGGTGGATGGAAACATTGCACAGTCTCCGATCCGGACCAAACTTCATAGGGTGGACGCTGGACCCGTTCTGAACTCAGATATATGCCCATAATGTCAATCGCCTATAGCGCCACCTGTTGGTGGTATGAAACATCACTTTCTTTATTCTTTGCGCTGTATTGTTGTGATGTGCCGATGTACGTGGCATTCTCACGGCTCGCTCCACGCTTGACGGACGGCTGTGCGGTGCACGTCTGCCATCGACCAGCGCCGTGCTCAGGCCCGCTCATCACTGCTTGCAGTTTTAATTGTACTTATTTCTATTTGCAGTTGGAAAAATTGAAGCAGCAAAACTGAAATTCAAATGAAATACATTTACTTAATTCAATCATGCTTGGCTTTTAAATGTTGCTTGTCTTCCTTTAAAGCTCCATTAATGTCACACAAACGTGACTGACTGTATTGAGTGTAAACTGTTACGCTAATCTGGAATGAATCCTTGTTAGACAGAAGCAGAGACCGCACACAGAGTCCGAATAGCAGCGGGCAGTGGTCTGCGAGCTGATGTTTGGAGGGAATTTGCCAAGCGCTTTGGCAAAATACATATCCGAGAGGCCTATGGGTTGACAGAGGCCAGCGTTGGCTTCCTCAACTACACCAATGAAATCGGACCCATTGGCCGTGCAGGTTACTTCAACAAGGTAAGTCTGAAGTGGTTTTCTGCTCTCATGGCATTTGCTTGCATCACATCCTGACTTTGGATCCTTGGAATTCACCCAAAAAATAAGTCTGAAGCTAAATGTATGTCTCTTGTCTAGTGTTTAGTAGGAAACATATGGTCAGAAACATATGGTGAAAATGGTCTCAAGTCTATGGTCTGCTCATGTTTTTGTTCTGTATTGTAGCACATTAAAGACTTGCACCACCATTTTAAAGTTTGGGAGAAATTATATGATTTATATGGCTATTGAAAGTTTTCAATGAGAAATGTCCTTGTTTTTGAAAAAAAAGTCAAAAAATGTTCTATTCGAAAAAGCGTAAAAAATAGGCACATTTTCTGCCACTATCACCCACATTTCGTTAGCTTATCCTGAAGTATCATGTTTAAAAGGGTAATCCATCTTTATAAAAACCCCTTTGCAGTGACATTTGTGTGGTTGAAGCCTGTTCTGCTCTTTAAGGAGTCAATTAAAGGCCTTTTCATGCTACTTCAGTATCTGGAGCATCAGCGCTTGTGGAATTGATGATGGCCTAAAAATGGTCAGAAACAAAAGAGCTTTCTTCAGGAACGCATCAGCCTGTTATTTGTCTTATACATGATAGTTATTGTGTGCAAAGAATTGGCAAGAAACTGAAGATTAGTTGTGCACCACATCCTCTACAGAACAAACGGTCTCTTACAAGGATACAAAGAGAAGCGTGAGGCCCCGATGGCCAACTGTGCTGGCGGATAAGAGCAACAGAATCTCTAGTTTGAGAAACAAATGACTCAGGTCCTCACCTGTCCGCTTTATTAGATAGTGCCCATATGACACTGGTCTCATCTTCATCGTTGAAGAGGCTGTGGATTGCTGGTCTTTTAGGGCCAAGACTATTGAAGGGAAAAGACTAAAATGGAAAAAATACTAAGTGGAAGATGATTGAAAATGTGTTCAAATGTTAGTTTGGAAGACAGAGAAGAAACTTTTTATGAGGTGCAGAACAAATTAAACGATGGCCCAGGATAGCTTGACACCATCCCTCAAGCATGGTAGAAGAAATGTGATAGTCTGGGGATTTGGTGCTGGTAAAATATGTCTTAGGGTAAAAGGAATCCTTAACAAAGAAGGTTATAATGCCATTTTACCATAAATCCATTGGCATGTCATACCCTGTGGATGGCACTTGACTGGGGCCAATTGTATTTTATGACAAGACAGAGACCCAAAGAAACCCTCCACATGATGTAAGACCTTTTTAGTGAAGAGGCATTCGAGCTGTAATGCTACAAATTTTCAACCACACAAATTGTTGTTTCAAGCAGTAATCATTAGTTTCAGTCATGTATTTGCAATTCTTTTTGCACCTTATTTGATGGATACAAATATGAATTGTATTTAGTGGAAAATTTGTAAATGTCTTAGTAATCACACACTTTCAAACAGCAGTGTTTATTCACCCGGTAATTCATTTGAAGCGCTGTCAAATTGTCTACTCACATTGCTGTGTGACTGTTTATATATGCATATGAGTTTCTTCCTATAGCGGAGCTTGCCCTTTGACCTCTTGAAGTGTGATCCCAACACTTATGAGCCAATCCGAACAGAATCAGGAAGATGCAGCAGAGCAAACCAAGGTGAGGGGAGTTCTTTAAATGGGTTGAGCATTGTGTTAAATCATTGAGTATCGTACTGTTCAGGAGGGATTCCGGGACTGACACAAGTCTGTAATGTGATGGGCCCTTGCTGCCAATCAAATATTGAGGCTTTTATTTAGTAAAGTCTGGCTTCTTCCCAATGTGCATGGTTAGTTGTGTTGTGGTCAAACCAAACAACCAGAGATGGTCCAGTTACTTATTGCTTCACCTCTCTGCTGTTTTGAGGGGAGACTGGTATATTGGTGGCCCCTGTTTCGGCCATGAACCCATTCTTGGGATACGCTGGGAACAAGGAGATGTCCGAGAAGAAACTTCTCCGGAATGTCTTCCAGGAGGGGGATGTGTACTTCAACACTGGTGACCTGATGCTGCAGGACCACAGGGACTTTGTGTACTTCCGAGACCGCATTGGAGACACCTTCAGGTACACTTCCATTTGTCCCCGCGTTATTGATTACATGTATACTTCAGCATAAATCTGCTGTTGACTGGATATTATGTAATATGTTGTACTCAAACTTGCTAGTTGCTCAAACTTTCTCAGTATTATATCACTGACCACAAATTGCCGCATGGTCAGGTCAGAACTAGAGAATCCTATTCATCCCCGACCCAGGCCTTTGGTTTTTTTTAAAGTAACCAAAACCACTAAACAAGGCTTTCAATTCAACAAGTCTCCAGTAAGGCTTTCAATTCAACAGCAAAGACTCCAGTAATTTCATCTGTTTCAGGATACTTTGAACAGCCATCATATTTTAGTTTGATACTTTAGCAGACTGGACAGATTTCTGCTTTAATCTATTTTCTCTCCTTGACTCGATCTAGCACTAAGATCTCTTTTGAACTTCCTGAGAGACTGGTTACTTTCACAAATGCCTCCAAGAGAATTTTATATTGGAGACGGCATGTACACTGATAATTATAGGGTTCACATAAACCAGAGTACTAAGAATTCATTGAAGGCTCTACAAACAGCTGCAGAAGAACTTAAGTCTGTATTAATTGATAAACCAGTTGAGCGTATCTGCCTTAAAGTGATTTCCTGACAGAGCATGAAGCACCCAATGCTTTTCTGTCCCATGTTCCTACAGATTTCTAAGAGATTATTTGGAGGTGAGCCCTGTATGCTTGATATTAAACCAGATACATGTTTTATAGAGGGGGAACGTGAGATACAGATGCTAGAGTGGTTTCTCTCAGTGAAGGGAAGCCTTTGCACTGGTAAAATAATTTATCTCTAAAACTGACTTTCCAACCAGTCCTGTCCTGCATGCCTGCATATATCTTTTGTGAGTGAAACTGATATTTTATAGTATCCACTCTGTGGTGTAGACCAAGAGCAGTGAACGTTTAAACAGGTGACCAAGTGATCACTGTTAGAGCTCTTCTCCTCTCTTCTCTTGTCTTCTCTTCTCTGTAGTACTCTCATCTCTATCGGCCATTCCCCCCCCCCCCCTCCCTCCAATGAAACCCCATACATTTCCCAGGAAGGACATTAAGCATGTTGTGCCCCCCTTTTCTCCTTTGTGTACCCCATTTCTACATCACCACCATCGGCCCCTTGTGACCCTCTCCATTGTTGAGCTACCCCCCACCCCCCCGCTCTGGCATTCTGTCAGAGATTGATGCTCTGTGCCATCCGTCACAGCCACGACATTCCTGCCACTTTCCAGCAGCCATTCTCCAAATGATGTGGGCTCCTAGACTCAATACTCCCATGAATATCCTCATCTAGTTGTAGAGGAGTGCACAGAGAAGAGGTTTTTTTCCCTGCTTGGCTGTTGGCGCCCTAGCGGAAGTTCTGGCTGGGACTAATCGACATTGGCAGGGGCAACTCAAAGAGGCCAAGAAACCAGTCCACCGCAGCAATTCACAAAAACCACCCAGACGCAATGACGCAAGGACACCCTTCTTAAAGTGGCCCAAGAGGGTTGTGTGTGTGTGTGTGTGTGTGTGTGTGTGTGTGTGTGTGTGTGTGTGTGTTTGTGTGTTTGTGTGTGTGTGTGTGTGTGTGTCCTAGAGGACTCATAGTTAGGCCTTGGTTGAGAATTACCCCCTCCCTCCCACCATCCCCCGGCCCCTCCAATAGTTGAAGGGGTTCCATTGGAAGCAGTTACCATGACGAGAAGATTTAAGAGACAATAGGTTCATTAGTGGGGCCCTGCCATCGGGTCAAAAGCTTGCATCTAACTGAGGATTCTGGGAGCGTAGGGTCACAATGTAGCCGTTTGTCTTCTGCCTGTCTGGCAGGTAGTAGGGACAAATGGTGTGACGCCGAATCTGCGTGCCATTTAGGTGACATAAGAGCACTGCACAGTGATTTGTGGAGGGGACATGGATTTGAAAAGCATTTCGATCAGAACTCCCAAATTATTATAATTACCTCCAGCAAGGAGGTTATGCGATCGGGTCCGTTAATTTATTTATTTGTCTGTCTGTCTGTGGACAAGATTTCTTAGAAACTACTGGGCGGATCTTTCTGAAATTTTCACAAGAGGGGGATCTTGGTCCTGGGACACCCCAATTTCGGATCTTTGTTTTCACACCTGAAGTGACATTTCTTGAAAACCAATGACCGGATTTTAATGAAATTTGTGTACCTCCTTGCTGGAGGTCAGAAATCTCGGTTGTTCTTGTTATTAAATATTATATATAATTATTTTTTTGCTTGTCAAGAGAAAACATAGAATGGGATGCTAGTCCTTTAATAGAATTTTTTTATTGACAGAAATGTACCCATGACAACCTCTTTGGTAGATTAAGAAATATGATCAATCCCAGAAAATCAATCCCAGAAATCATTGAGGACCAACACAACTATAACAAATGCAGATATACAAACAATCCACAATAAGGCCCACTGTGTTGTAAAACAATAACACATGACTAGGTGTTTTCTGCACTCACTCACTGCTCTGCCTTCTTGGTCTATGCTCTGTGCTGGTGGATAGGGGTGGTTCGTGGATTGTTTCTGTGTGTGGTCATACTCCTCCTCGTCCCCAGCGGCACGCTACCCAGAGAGAAGGAGCACCACGTTCAGACGTTTCTCCTCATGCTGTGGTTTCCTTGCTCCTTGACCATTAGCGCCATCTAGTGTTGCAGAAGGACACAAAGCAGGAGGATAGGCAGCCAAGCATAATGTCTCCATTAAACTTTGGAAACGGAGAAGGCGTGGGTTTTGAAACAGTGAAACGTTGCCAACTATATCAGAGGAAATAATCAGTTTATGGTTTGGAGCTGCTAGAAAAAAAGTAGGAACATTTCTCATAAAAGAATTGTGGAACATGAGGAATCGTCCCTATGACAATAAAATAAAATAAAACTTGGTTCTTGGCTTGTAAAAGGCAGCCACAGAAGAGGTACTAATATGGGCTTGATGGGCTATCCGTGTGTTTCCTCCAGGTGGAAAGGCGAGAACGTCGCTACGACTGAGGTGTCTGAGACTCTGGGAGGTCTGGACTTTGTGCAGGATCTGAATGTGTATGGAGTGTCAGTGCCAGGTGTGTGAAACCAGCCTTTTAAACACCATTAGCCTCCAATTTCATATGATTAAATTGTGTTTGTTCAACAGATTGTCTTTCATGCTAAATCCATCTGCTGTTTTAACTGTATCTGATTGCACTGTTTTTGCAGAGGTGAAGTTGTCATGTAAAAGTGGAGTAAAACAGCATACTCAAAGTTGCACTGAAATGAAAACTACCTGCAACACAACCACACATTTTCATCATAACACAAACTTCATCCTAAAAAAGAAAAGTTAAAACGGCACACATCATATGATAACATGTGATATTCTTTTGTCACTCCTACTTTAAACCAGGAGACAGCCATTCACCTGATCAAGAAGATCTAATATTTAGTTTTTTTCAATATCAGGATATGAAGGAAGAGCCGGGATGGCAGCCGTTGTCCTGAAGCCCGACCAAAAACTGGATGGTAGTGGATTATACAACCATTTGGTCCAGAATCTTCCAGCGTATGCATGGCCATGGTTTCTAAGAGTGGAGGTAAATGCACATAATTAATGAATTCATTCAGTGACACATACTATATAACAATATAGTAAATTACAATATTAAAGTATATTACAATACTATATTATTTTTGTGTATTTGTATTTGTGTGTGTGTATGTGTGTGTGAGTGTGTGTACATAAAGACAGTGCTATGTTGTCATTCCTTAAAACATGTACATTAGTAAGTAGTTACTAGTAAGCTATGTTAATGGTTCAACATCTCATTGATGGGCATGCCTGCATCCTCTAAAGGTTTTTAGTTATGTTGAAGTTGAAGTAACTTTTTTTTGGCAACAGTCTGCAGTTTTACAGATGTCGCACTATAAACAATCCAGAGGGGAAAATCTCCTAATCCCTTTTCTGTTCCCCTCCCCTCCTCAGACATCCATAGACGTCACAGAGACTTTCAAGCAGCAGAAGGGGAAACTAGTGCTCGAGGGCTTTAGTCCCGTGGCTGTCCAGGACCCGCTCTACTTCCTGGATGTTTCCCAGAAGGACTACATTCCACTCACTCAGGCTGTGTTTGATGACATCCTCTCGGGCAAGATACGACTGTAGCCTACACGTCATTGAAGTGGTAAACAAACAAAGAGACATTCCTCTGCCCACTGTAGTCAAGTACTATTTTTTTTTTATCACAGACAGATGGCAGTGTTTTCCCCATTTGCATTCATTGCGAATCATCTATGAAGTGACTGGTGTAGAGTTGGATATTCTTGTTCAACTGCAATGTCATTGATTGTTTTTTTTTGTGTGCGACATTATTAGTAATAGTCTTTTGTGTAGGTATCTCTCATACAGACCACGGAGAGGCAGCATGCATGTGCTTCAAACTGACTGAAAGTGTTGGTCTGTTATTAAGTGCATAGCATTTACCTTTTGATTCAAACCTAAGGTGGCTGTTTTTAAATATAGCGACAGTGACATGTTATAGAACATGAACATGCTTTAGTGACTCATACCCCAGACACACCGGGTAGTCTGTGGCAGTAAATACATATCTCAGGCTTGGACATCAGTAGCCTGGCCATTACCAGCCTGTGACTCCATTTCATTCCGTCTTTCAGTCTGGGCCAACCCAATGCATTTTGGTTTCCGAGATGGGCGGGTGCTTATCTTGAGGTTTAAAATCATTGGAGTTCCCTTAACCAATCAGCAACGTTTAGTAAGCATTCGGTAGATTAAACTCTTCCCAAAGCCAGTTGGGAGAAGAGCTACGACGTCCTTTCCAATCATAAAACTTACAAGAAAATACTCTTGTTCTCCTTTTAATTTTCTGATGTTCTCGAGAGTTGAGACAACTTTTCCGATAGCTTTTCGTGTCTTTTCCTCCAAGGCGAGTTTTGCGTCACAGCTCTGAACTGTTCGCTGATTGGTCCTACAAAATTTTGAGTCCTGGAGACGATTGTCAACGGGGTTAGGACAGACTGAGTATGAGCTTGAAATCAATTCAGGCGGAAATACGTAGGCTGGTGTCACCAGGCTAGGACATCAGATGCATTTCAGTGAAATGCTATTCAGCATTAAGAATAACATGACCGGTATGTCCATTTTATGCTATGTTGTGACTTATGTATAGCTATATGAATGTAGCACATACCATCTTTTTATATCATCTTAAAACCAATAATCTGCAGACAAAACCCCAAGGTAAGATGTTTATTAGAATATCAGAAATGCTTAGAAGTTAATTAGATTATGGTTTTGAGACTTTTGCATCCCATTTGGGTCTATGTGGAATTTTCTTTAATTGAGGAATCGCGGTTGAGGTTTTTTTTTCTATTATTGACAGTTGTTATACCATCACAGTCCCAATTAATCTTGAGACAGTTGGCTATGGTGTATATAGATACGATATACTGGACAGGGAACTGGCAACTGAAAAGTTCAGGCTAGAGGTGCTGTATGTTCCCTGAGAGTGCAATGTTACTCAAAATCATTCTCTCTAAGTCCCTTTAAGACCTCCAGAAATGAGAATGTATCTGGAGGTTTTCAAATCTATTGAAATCTGACCTCTCTTTTCGTGTCTTTGAAATATTTGTTTGGTGACTATTAGTCTAAATAGTTTTTACAAAAGAATATTACAGTCTTAAATTATAGACAGAGATCCCATTGTTTTGGTATTGCAGAATTTATACAGAGATAGATGCATGCAGTTAAGAATGTATTAAAATATGGATGGAAATCTGCTGCACTTGCCTGGAACCTTACTAGCCCTGTACATAGCAACTGGGCCGGTTAGACAGTGTAGCTAGCAAGCTAACATAAGGTTTAAATCCTTAATTGTAAAAGAGTGCAATACAAATAGTCTTGACAGTACCCAATATTTGCGGGTAGTCAAGTTAAGGCTGTTACTTTCAGCTTGGGTGCTATGAAAGTTTCAATTTGTGTAAAAGGCCCACTGTGTAGCCTTTTGAGATCATGACAAGAAAACAGTTATTTCATCAAGGACATTTCTAGCCTGATAACATTTACCTTGGACTGTAATGTATATTGTACTGTCTATTAAAACACTGCTTGTTTAATAATACGATTGTCATCATTTTGTTGTGTTCTGTATTATTGATATTCGTCAACTGTTGTATATTGTCTTCATAAACTCTTTGTTAAATTCTCCAGTTCTACACTTAAAAAGTGTGCTCAGATATGTGAGTTTGTTTGGTGCAGATGTGCAAAATCAATTGATCTATGTTTTTTGAGTAGTTTTGTATACCTACTTTGTCTAACTCTTCGAGGTCAAGCTTGCAACACTGTTTAATTGCAAAAAGGTTAGGTGGTGTAAAAGTCTTCTCTGCACCCTGAGACATGATTGGAGCTATGGATGCTTATAAACATGTAAAAGGTAAATGCTGTGGCTCTTGAATGGAGAAAAAAACCTAAATACCTTTAGACTTATTATAATCCATAGTATACACTCCTGATGGCAAATTGTAACATGTACATATTTTTCCTGAGTGTAAAAATAGTGTTAGTCCCTCTTTTCAGAGACTTCAAAGTTTGTCACATCTTTATCTAAAGTCTTTAAGTCTTGCATCCAGAAAGTATTCACAGCGCTTCACTTTTTGCACATTTGGTTATGTAACAGCCTTATGCTAAAATTGTTTAAATACAGTTTTCCCTAATCAATCTACACTCAATATCCCATTATGACAGCAAAAACTGGATTTTAGAAGTTTTTGCAAATGTATTAAAAATAAAGAATGAAAATATAACACGTACATAAGTATTCACAGCCTTTGCTCGAATACTTTGTTGAAGCACCTTTAACAGCAATTACAGCCTGAAGTCTTTTTGAGTATGATGCTACAAGCTTGGCACACCTATTTTTGGCCAGTTTCTCCCATTCTTCTCTGCAGGACCTCTCAAGCTCCATCAGGTTGGATGGGGAGCGTGGGTGCATTTTCAGATCTCTCCAGAGATGTTCAATCAGGGTTAAGTCTGGGCTCTGGCTTTGCCATTCAAGGATATTCACAGAGTTGTCCTAAAGCCACTCCTTTGTTATCTCGGCTGTGTGCTTAGGGTCGTTGTCCTGTTGGAAGAACCTTCGCCCCAGTCTGAGGTCCAGAGAGGTCTGGAGCAGGTTATCAAGGATGTCTCTGTACATTGCAGCATTAATCTTTCCCTCAATCCTGACTAGTCTCCCAGTTCCTGCCGCTGAAAAACCCAGCCCCACAGCATGATGTTGCCCCCACCATGCTTCACTGTAGGGATGGTATTGGCATCCAGGCCTGGCTTGGCTTTCAGGCCAAAGAGTTCAATCTTTTTTTCATCAGACAAGAGAATTTTGTTTCTCATGGTAGGGCTGGCTGTCAGGCGGGCTGTCATGTGCCTTATACTGAGGAGTGATATCCTTCTGGCTACTCTACCATACAGGCCTGCTTGGTGGAGTGCTGCAGAGATGGTTGTCCGTATGGTTGTTCCCCAGATCTGTGCCTCGATACAATCTTGTCTCCGAGGTCTACAGACAATTCCTTGGACTTCATGGACTGGTTTGTGCTCTGACATGCACTGTCAACTGTGGGACCTTATATAGACAGGTGTGCCGTTCCAAATCATGTCTAATCAACTGAATTTACCACAGGTTGTAGGAACATCTCAAGGATGATCAGTGGAAACAGGATGCACCTGAGCTCAATGTTAAGTGTCATGTCATCGTTTTTAATTTTTAATAGATTTGCAAAAAATGACTTTTTTTCACAGTATCATTATGGGGAATTGTGTGTAGAATTTTGAGGGGAAATTCATTTGAACCATTTTGGAATAAGCCATAACAAAAATGTGGAAAAAGTGAAGCGCTTTGAATACTTTTCAGATGCACTGTATGTATGTGGTCCAAATGTATTAAAGATGTTTGTAATTTTGATAATGTATGGTATGCTCCGTGATCTAGTTTAGGTGAATCTGCGTGTTTTCTTGTTTGTGACATTTACACTGCACCCTACAATCTCTTCAAAGAAGGTAGAGAGAAAACACAAAACTGTCAAAGAAGGTCAAACATTTTCATTGCAGCTAAGCCCATTCAACACTGTGTGAACTTGATAATGTGCGCAAATTAACCCGTTGTAAAAAAAAAAAAAAAAAAAAGTGATTATGTAGGTTACTGCAAGTAGACATAGTTAAGGCCTATTGTACTGTGAGTTCCACTGCAGACATATTATTTCATTACGAGGCAATCATGCGTTTTACACTCACGTCCTCTAGGGGTCAGGTAAAGACGTCGTTTCCACAATTTGGGAAGTAAGGCTTAATCAATGGTTAGATTAAATGAAAGGGTATAGGGGAAGGCTAATAAAATGTGTTGTAATTATACACACATTTCATTTGACGTGTTGTAATAATATATAACTTTTCCTGTTGACTTTCTAATTAAGGGATTGTAAGGATGTAGCTCAAACTCTTTTTTTCGGTGAACAAGTTCTTCACAGGATAAAGACACAGGATAAAGCCTCCCGAGTATTGAAGACTAGTTTTACAGACAAATATGCCAGAAGGGCGGTAAAAACGGCTTGCAGTGAAAGACGGGCAAATTACACATTCTGTTTTATACAGCACATGCATGCATGGGTGGTGGATGAATTCAGCGGTGTGAACTGGGTTAACATCAGACTAGAGACCATCCATACTGTTCTGTCTTTTAGCCTTATTTTTCTGTATTACGGAATTGAGATTATTTATTTAAATTGTTTGCCTATGTGACTTGACGTCCAGCCTGAACTTTATTTTGTTGTTACTTAATAAGTCTTAAAAGTTTACTCCACATGCGATGCGATAAAAATCGCCTTATCAGATGCTCTGAGCTTGAGTTAAAAGCACGTCACTCAACTGCGGGGCATACATAAACATGTCAGACACGTGTAGGGAATTCTCCAGGGGCCAGTTAGCTGAGGGGACGCATTTGTCTGTCCAGCGATCATAGCCTCTAGGTGCACCGTGGACGGTAACTGCTGAGACTTACGCAGCATCTGACACCAGGAGCACACGCACAACCACTGGAGCCTCTTCTCTGCGCACTGTGCAGCCACCGCTTTTAAATATCCGCTCTTTTCCGCTCTTCTGTCTCTGAGTTTCTCCCAATCTGTCCTCTCTGGATCTCGGAGTTGCTGCCTAGCATGGCTGGATGGACATTTTTTTGACGAGGGCAATGCAAATCTTATCTTTGTCACTATTTTGTTGTTTACTTCAGTCGTCCAATCGCAAACCTTATTTCGTGGGAATTTATTGACAAAAATGGAGTTGTGATACGTTGACGCAGGAACCGTTAGTATTAGGTTGAACATAGATCAGTTTGAAATTTAAACCAAATATTCATGACGGGGATAAAGTGGACTATGGCTTTTGTGCTCGGATATGTGAGTTTGTTGGGCATTCTGGTGAATACTGTAATGGGACAGATTCCAGAAAATCAACGGAGGACACAATATGATGGCTCTGCAGCAAGTAACAGAGTACGCAGACGTGGAAAACAAGATGCGCTTACGGGGTAAGACTGGATGAAGTTTTTGAGCTGAAGTACCTGATTTTGAGGGACACACTAAATTCAATTATTTTCCAGTCATGTCGCCTATTTGAACTAGGATACATTGACCTATGTCAAGTAGGCTATAATTCAAGACGTAGGAAACGAATACAAATAGTCGCTATTGTCCAGTGCTATTTACAAGCATTTTTGCAAGACTTGTGTATGTCTGTAGCCATATCAATGCGAACAGCTGATTAAGTATACAGTAGGATAGAGTATCTTGTGAACTGATGAATAGCACCTCATAAAGTAGGTAGAGGAAAGATACATGGGAATCTTGTGTATTTACACACGGTCAGATTTATTTTTGGAATAGTTCTCCGGGGTTTGAGTAATTAACAATGTTCGTATTATCTATCTATTTATCGCTACTGCTGGCCAGCACTCATCAATGTAAGTAGAAACACTTGCCTTTCTCCCGTGACATGGCTTTGTTTATTTTTGTTGACTTCGAATAAAAGACTGTCAATTCATTACTTCTACTAGCTTACCTAGAAGGCTATTCCTAACTGATTAATGCCAGTTCATAACAAACACGGCATATCCTAACTGTTTTACAGACCAAATGTGTGTGGATCTCGTTTCCATTCCTACTGCTGTCCAGGGTGGAAAACTTTGCCAGGGGGCAACCAGTGTATCGTGCGTAAGTAGTGCACCAGATGTTGTCTATTACAAACTATCTCTCCACGAGTTGGTCAGTGGGACAGCGGCTAACACTGTTTGTCACAGTGGGCGCAAAACTAGTGACATGCCAATTATAGAGGCTTGAGGGCTAATCGGTGCTAAAAGCAATGCATAGTGCCCGGCTTTATTGCACAGGTAAGTACTGTATTTATAGATGTGGGTTACTAGAAAGTTAACAATGTATCCTTGGACATGCAGAACAGCATATATATATAAAGGTTACCTGCCACAGTATTATACTATTAATATGCTATTATTAGAATGTAACTCCTCAAGTGACTGTGACCTGAATACACCCCACCTTATCTCCCCTGCTGTCAATACTGACACATGTTCTGTGTTTGATGTTGGCTTGTCCTCTTCTCCCCCTCAGCCATATGCCGTAACAGCTGTGGGGATGGTTTCTGCTCACGCCCCAACATGTGCACTTGT
This sequence comes from Sprattus sprattus, assembly GCF_963457725.1. Lineage (NCBI taxonomy): Eukaryota > Metazoa > Chordata > Actinopteri > Clupeiformes > Clupeidae > Sprattus > Sprattus sprattus. Next base: position 16,669,276 of record NC_137909.1, read on the forward strand.
CCGACTGGTCACATTGCCCCAACCTGTGGGACCAGATCCCGTAAGTCCTCCTCTTCGCAAGTGACCCCATGAGAACTGATTTCTTAAGACGAAGCCACAAATGCCAGCTCATGACTTTCATCCTCTGGGATCATTTCACTGGAATCCCCTTAGTTAGAAAATGGGAAATGAATAATGTTGACTCAACAGAACATCCAGACCAAAAAACTGAAAAAAAGCCAACCTTTGCATTCTGTGTGGATGAGGATCATAGATCTTAGGCAGACTCCCGTACCTGAACTTGTATGAACCCTTAGCTTGTATTTCCTTTAACTTTTATGTCTCTGCCACAAGGTGCACCATTGAGTGATATACCCTGTTTTGCTAATTTTACATCCTCCACTGTCTTTGCAGCCCAGCAGTGTAGTATCAGGTGCATGAATGGTGGGGCCTGTGCGGAGGACCACTGCCAGTGTCCCAAGGGCTATACAGGAGCCCACTGTGGACAGCGTGAGTAAAACATCTCTCCATCGTACATCTTTCCATCCTACAGCTCTCTTTCTTACATCTCTCCATCCTACACCTCTCTATCCTACACCTCTCCATTCTTCATCTCTCCATCCTACACCTCTCATTCCTACATCTCTCGATCCTACACCTCTAAATCCTACATCTCTCCATCCTACACCTCGCAAAAGACTTGAGTATGGATTAAAAGTGTCCAAATAATCTCAAGAAATATCTATCCTACAATGCATCACACACATTTTGATTCCCATCCTATCTACCCATTACCCTGCTAAAATGATCACAATCATCCACTCATTTTATTAATAGGCACCCTATGAGTACATTAACACTCTCCATATGTTGTATGACCCTTATATTTGCATACTGGCATTACTCACTTACCTTACTATCACCCAGTCTACACCCTGCAGTCCGAATGCATGCCTGATGTTGTTCATCTGCCCCATGTATGCCAATATGATGTACAGTAAATCTAGTATTTGCTTGATTCAATGTATAGATTATCTGCCAGCCTCTCCTTTCACTTCCCTCTACTGGTGCCGGCCTCAAGCTAATGGCTTGTTAAAAGGATTTTTTTTTCTTATGCTTGCTTAAGGGGTTTCAGGCCTTGGGCTCTGTAAAGTGCTTTGAGACTATGTCTGGTGTTAATAGCACTTTATCAGTATAGAATATAATTCATAGTAATTTATTAGGGAGTATGTCACCTTCAACCTGACAGTAACGGGAGAGTCTATGTATTAAATATGTTGCCCAGTCATGATAGTCAAGGTTTCCATCTTCTGGACTTCTAGGCATATGAATCTACCCCATTGCTGGTCTCCAATAATCTATAATGTCAGCATCTCATCTCCTCACTGAAAATTACAGAAGAAATCTGTTTAGTATTTTCCCATCGTTAGTCAGGGATTCCTTGTGATGTGTGATGTGATGTCCCAATACTCCTACACCTTTTTCCATCGCTCCATGACCCCCACTGACCCTTTCAAGGCGGGGTCGCGAGTCTTTCGCGTAGAAGAGGGCCTTTGCCTTTGTCAGGGGTCTTGCCCTGCCATAAACCATAGGGCCCATAATTCGCGCACCTCTTGACTTGCCGTGGGGGCCTCGCCCACTGGACTCTTCCCCTGCGTCTGATCTGGGCTCTCAGGCATCCACGCTCACCTGGAACGCTCTAATTGGCTGCTGCACCAGGAGGCTCAAGGAGGTGTAAATCATCGGCATGTTGCACTTACTCCATGAGGGGACGACAGTGATGATGAGTGGAAGGGAGAGGGTGGTGGGGGGTCTTAGATGGGGTTTTTTTTGGGGGGGGGGGTGGTTCAGAAGTGGACAGCCAAGTGAAGCTCACTCCCAAAAATGACAATCTCTTCTGGCTGTTCACTTAAACCACATGTCGAAGCGGGCCTGTTTGATTTATCATTTCAAAGCCAAAGCATCTTGGCAGTGGACGGAAAGGCGAGTGTGAAAGCCCTTTTCAACTGTAACAGTCCACCTGTTAAAGGAACTTGTGGAGCTCTGGTTGATTGAAATAACTGGATGTAATGATCTTTCAATCACTTAAACAGCTTGAGGATCTTCTGCCATGCTGGAAGTTGACATGACCCCATACGATGAGCTGCCTCGTCCAAATTACTTTAATGGAGATCGCAGGAGTTTTTTCCCCCTCCTTTATATCCTAAGAAATACTTGCAGTTCATGTATCTCAGAAAGGATGGTATAAAGAATTTTCCATACATTTAATACACATATAGGTTATGAACATTTTCACTCTCAAATGGTATTTGACATCTATTGTACTCTGTGTAAGCATCTTTGTTAATTGTTATTAATTGTGTATCTGTCTTTAATCTCCACCATGTGTCTGTTCCTGCGCCTGTGTTTCTGCGGTTTCTGTGCGAGACTAACAAGCTCATGTCTGGGTCTTGTGTTTCAGCCGTCTGCGAGAGGCAGTGCCAGAATGGCGGGCGTTGCATTGGACCCAACCGGTGCGCCTGTGTCTACGGCTTCACGGGGCCCCAGTGTGAAAGAGGTAAGGGAGAAGCCCCTGTGGAAAGTCTGCCTCAGTGTTACGTCTGTGACTGGGACGGAAGGTAGGGATGGAGGGTGAGGGAAGTGTGTATGTGTGGGAAGGGGGGTATGGTTGGGAGAGGGAGGGGGTGCTGCTGCCCTCCCTTTGCTTGTCGCCTGGCCCATCTCATGTGGGACGTCCTGCCCCTTGCTGTGTATTCATGGAGGAAGTGACTAACTCAGAGCAGAGGTGGGGTGAGGGGGGTGAAGAAGGGAGAGAGGCAAGAGAACGAGAGAAAAAGAAAGGGAAGGAATGGGAGGAAGGATCATAGGAAAGAGACAGTGAGTGTGGTGAGAGAGAGAAAGTAAGGAGGGAGAGGGAAGTGTGTTGGTGTGGGTGTGTGTGTGTGTTTGTGTGTGTGTGTGTGTGTGTGTGTGTGTGTGTGTGTGTGTGTGTGTGTGTGTGTGTGCGTGAGACGGGGGGGGGGGGGGGGGGTTTGGTGGAGACTGGTTGTGTGCAGGGCCCCGTGACAGAACAGCCTCTTCTGTTTCCTTTCCTTTCATTTCCAAAACATGTGCGCGGGACGCTCACCATCTGCACCTCAGTACCTGCTCCAGTGCTCTTACACATGTAGCCATCCAGGGCTAGAGTCCCACTCAGCTGCCCTGCTGAGGCACTGATCAAAAGCAAATGTGTCTTTTTTCCTGTTTTTGAGAGCGAGAGAGAGACACAGACACATACACACAGAGATAAGGCTAGACTGGCATTAAAGATGTCCGTTGATGTTTGTTGATAATTGGTTGATTGTTTCACAATCAGAAATGATTTGGATTTCATTGAAATGATGTTGAATTTGTCCACCACAATATATCCTAATTAATTCAGCTGATTGGCCCTTCGGCACAGAGGACGCTCTTGGTGCATGACAAATTAGTGAGAGACTGGCGAGTGTAGTAAATTCATCAGATGTCACCCATAACCCACCCACACCCCCAAGCGCCAACCCGGAGGGTCACCATGTAGACACATCACAGGCCCTCCCTGGGTGGACTGACCCACGCGCTCCCCAGGTGCTGTCTGCTGCTGCCGGGCTCTGTGTCAGCTCCAGGAGCCCCCTGCCTAATTTATACCTCAGCCACTCCTCCAGTGGCCCTCTGGGATATCTCTGGGAAAGATATCAGACAGCAGACACACACTACGGGCAGATAAAATAGACCAAGAACAATAAACGCTTGCTTCCAAGTGAAGTGGGATGATTGGAGGTAGGTGTGTGAAGGGCTATCTCATTTCATGCCATTTGTCTGTTTAAGATGAAAAATGCTGAAATGAGAATACACAGAGAAGTAGGTGGTCAGGCTCTATGCTCTGACATGGACATAGTCTGGTAGGATTGTTTTGTTACAAGCTGTGTTGGGTCAATTCAATTGCAGATCTGTTCAGCTAGATGTCATGTATGGGCTATATGTAGACATATACAATTGAAGCTCATGTTCTGCTAAATCAGTGGGTCAGTTTAGTTTTAGGACTCTTACGTAAAGCCCTCTCCCCCTTACTCCCCTTTGACTGGTCACCTGTTGACTCACACAGTTCACTTTCATTCTCCCTAGTTACCGTTTCCATGCAGTCTGTTGTGTGTTGTACTGCTCTGTCATATACTCACTTTTTAAATAGAGGGCCCCATTTGACAGCCTGATTTAGAGGACATGAATAAGTAGTTTTGGAAAAGGGGAAAAAACCTGGACAGGCCTTGAACAGTAAAGGCTTCCCTCCAACTGTCACTGAAACCCCTCTAATCAGAAGAGAGGGGGGAAAGGAATGTGTTTCAAGTCCCTGCATCCAGTTGATGAAATCACCAGTTCAGGAGACCTGCGTTTTGACTTAAGACCTGGCCACTGACAGCTGTGTGTCTTGACGTGTCATCGAGGATGTCCCAGTTGGTCGTGCAGCAGAAGAACTGCTTTGTCACAACTCGTTACTGGAGGAGCTGCTGACGTGGGTTATGCAGGAGAATGCGTGAGTGCTTTGACAGGCTGTAATCTTTTTAAGAGAATGTTGGTTCATATGTACAGAAAACTAGGAGTTTTACCATCAGGATGCTCTTTCCTGGTGCGTGTTGGTATGGGAACAGAGGAGTTTATGCTGGAAACATTTTGCCATGTCATAAACAAAGCTCACAGTCAGTCAGTTTTGTGCTGATCAAAGTTTGCCTATATTTCCCAGTTTTTAACTTGTTAAAAGCTAATTTCCAGTTAGCAAATGTTTGGCACTTCTGGCATATTCCACCACTTTCTTGAATGACTGTATTTGAAACCACCAACCACGTCTTATTTGAGTGAAATTTCCATCAGCGTTGGTGTGTCAAGATCAATTGGCAAATCAAAAGCAGTCAGTCATTCCATCTCGCTAGAGATGGAGGTCAGTGGAAATGGGGCTGTAGGGTGGGTTGGGGTGGATAAAGGAATAGGGATGGGAGGGGAAGCTGTCCTGCCTTATGAGCGCATCACGAGCTGAAACACAAGGCTGCCCGGTAATGTGGAACACATGTGTAACGCCCCTGGTCGGGCGCCGTGAGACATGGAGATAGAGAGGGTCTGTGCGGAGGGGAGGACCGGAGCGCTCGGGGTAGTAGGCCAGCGCTCTGAGCTTTGGGCAGACCAGACTCATTTCCTCCCGAGCCTCTGCCATCGTGGGGCTCCCTCCTGACTAAGTCTGTTTATCAAGATAGTGTCCCTTTGCAGACACTACGGCATGGCGTTGGGTTTGCACAAGCTTTCTGTTTGAGAACAATGTCAACTATCAGTTGGGTGTACAGACAGTATTTTTGTACTATTCCCACACAGTTCATATGAGGTCTGCTTTATTGTGTGAGGTGTTTTTGCCATTTCCATTGAAAAGCAAAGGCTTAACTTCCCATCAGCACTGAATAATTGGCAGCATTTGTCAGCAATGAATAGATGTAACTGATGTACTGTTGGATGTCAGGGTGGATTGGCCCTTTAATCAATATCAGGAAGTAATCAATAGGCCTATATGTTCTGTGTCTCTCAGGATTTGTACACTGATGTTCCACTGGTGGTACTATTGTGTGAGTAACTACTGTGTTAATTTCAAGATATAATTTACAGCATGTTTCAAGATGCAATTTAGGGAGTGCAACTCAAAATAGTGACACAAATGTGCTTTTCACAAATGCATTAACGGAATTTGTGCAAACCATGGCCCCATGGTTTTTTTCAATGTGATGATATTTATAGCTGATCAAAGTGAAACAATGTGTTGTTGATTGCTAGCACAATGTATGGTCCATGTTAAGGAGCCATTAATCTCCAGCATCTAGAGTGATGGTAATGCATTAAAGCCTTTGCAATTAAATGTCCTTTTGATAAAACAAATGGAAATTAAATGAAAAACAAAAGTCTGTTGGCATCAACAAATAATGAATCAAATCAGTGCAATCAAACAATGCAAAAGCCTCTCTATGGGAAGTCTGTGCAGCGTTTACAGCCATGAGTAAGGATGATGGAGGGGTCCTTTATGGTTGACATGATCCTATGCTTCTGATGGTTATGTTGCATGAATTACTGTGAAAAGCCCTGGGTTGTAATGTGATCCAGCCCTAAACAGTAGTAAAAATAGGTTATCATTTTGCAAGTGGGCCACGTTGTCTAAATTAAGGTCAAATCACAGCTGGATTGGCTTAGATTATGTCAAAGACACATCACCACTCCGCCCAGAACGTGATTCCTTTAAAACACTCTTGTTCCCCCCAGCATGACTCATCCCTTGCGTCTGTTATTGATGTGTTTACACAAAGTCAGATTTACTTCAGCTTCAGCTTCCACGATGAACTGAACCCTAACAGTGATCCGTGATTGCCTTCTGTTTATCTGTTATTCGTGGTTGGTGCCTCATGGTTTCCTAAAGCAACATTTCCCTTCCACTTCAGTCATTCTTATGTGAGACTGATAGGTGGAACTTTGACGACTTGATTGGGGCATCTGTCACATTAATATGTCTGCAGTGTGGTGCAGCATGCCGTCTGTCTTTAAATGCAGATTTTGACAGCGATGTTATTGTCAGTGTGTTGAAGCTTAATCATATTAAACTTGTTCTGAGGTGCCATTGACTAAAGAGCTCAGACATGGTATTCACTAGTCCCTCATATTTCTGCTTCTACTGGAGGCTTTGCTGAGTTGCAGTTTTCTTCAACATCACAGCCGTGGTTCCAATAACATTTGTGTTACATTAGCCATGGGTGATATCAGGCCTTGGAAGTACTAACTGGTTTTAATGAAAGAAAGCTGAGTGATGCGAAGTGAAGGAATTGAAAGCAAACGTAGATTGATAGCGATGGCCACCTCTGTCTTCAAGAGGTTGGTTTACTGATAGATTCAATAACCAAATACCAAAAACCAAAATATTAATTCTATAGACACATACCATCATGGATGGAGGTAAGCTTTGAACACAAACACATTCTTTTATGTACCCTCACCTAGTGTTGTATGAAAAAATATTGACAGTGGTCCTTGAAGAGGACGAAGATGAAGAGACTGTAAAATGTAGGCCACACAAGTTTGCCTCTGAGGGATGTAAATCCTCCGAGTGTTCACTTTTCATCTAGAATGTTCCCTTTTCCCATTAAAGGCACTTAAATGCTTTAGGGTTGAACCCCAAAGTCTGGACAGATATAATGAAGTGGGTTTCAGGGAAATCCCATGCATCCCATTCTCTGTTATATTAGTTGGGCTCCAGAACTTTGCCAGGGGTATTGTGGCATATTAGTTATATGTTATATTAGATATATTAGTTGATGTTATCTTAACATAATAGTCACTTATGCCGTGGTCAAGGATAGAACTTGAATATTGAAGCTGACCATGACTACAAATGGCTTTTGGACAATGTGTTTCCTATCATAGATGTGTAACATTGGTGAGACCAAGACCAAGACATAGGCATGACTCCTGGATCTCCGTTTATCCATCCTAATCTTTATCCGCCATCTCTCCACCTTCTGAAGGGCTCACATCCTGTGGCGACCGTCATGTCGACATATACCGCCAAACTAAGTCTCTGCGCGTCTTCTATAAATGTTTATTCCCCAGTACTAAAAGCAGCCGCAAGAAGTGACACAGACAGAGCAGAGAGGCCGTGCAATGGGGCAGCTGTATTTACCGCTGCGTAGCAATTTACAACAGTCTCCGCAGATGCGCACACTTTCAAAGAGGGTAGCTCTTTTTGAGTGTTTGCCTGCTGAGGCCGCAGGGATGATCCACTTGTGGAGCCATGGCACAGTTCAGATTCTGCTATCCAAGCAAAGAGCGTGTCCAAAGGCGGGATTCCTGTGTCTTGGAATGGAAGGAATTATTTCTCAACTTTAGGCAATAAGGCTCGTCACCAGGATAAATCCGACTGCTTACATGCATATTTAGAGTTTCATGATATGTTTGTGGTACTTTTCCCAGGATGCAAACCAGAGGCCTTTAAGTAAAATAATGATTCATTCAAGTGTGTATTCATCAAAATGTGACATTTCCCTCTATATCAGAGAGTCTTTCATTAGTTGAATGTGTTATAAATGGGTTCCCATGTTCTCACATTACGTTCCTCGTCCTCAGACTTGAGGGTAGATCTCTAGTTCCTATTTGGTATCAGACAAGATTAATAATCGCTCCAAATGTGAAAGTCGAATGTCTCAAATAATTGATCCATCCTCTGAGCTGCAGCTTCTGTTTCGGTTTTTCCTCAGACTACAGAACTGGTCCCTGCTTCACCCAGGTCAACAACCAGATGTGCCAGGGCCAGGTGACTGGCATCGTCTGCACCAAGACGCTGTGCTGTGCCACGGTGGGACGAGCCTGGGGACACCCCTGTGAGATGTGCCCGGCCCAGCCTCAGCCATGCCGCCGAGGTTTCATCCCCAATATCCGCACCGGGGCCTGCCAGGGTAGGTGCCACCGACCGCCGTCGCATGTGGTTGCACTCTTCACAGTATGTACTTACAGCAGAATAGCTTGTTGTTTTGTCTTCTTGCTATGTTGAAAATCGTCTTCCAAGAGTTAAAACAGTCCCCCAATCAATGAAAACTATACGTAGCCCTATTTGAAAAGCAATGTCCTTTTATGCATTATCCTAATGCCTCTTATAAAGGCACAGTAATCCTGTGCAATCTGTGTGCCACACTCCACTGTTACATCGCCTTTGGCTTCTAACCTTGACAGTGAGCCCTCAGGTGACCTTACCTTTCAATGTGTTAGATGTGTAAGCCAACTTTTTATAGGGGATAGATTCTGATAGGCAAGACCAGCGCTTATAGGAAGGTTTACTTACATTTCCAAAAGACACCACTTTGACAAAAGAACGCCTTATGTGGCCTCTCATTCAAGTATGTGTCAGAACCATCATCAGGGTAATTTAGATGTTGTATGGCCTCTGGTATAAATCATTTTCGAAGCGGGTCATCCCTAGTGAACTTTTCAAAGGGGGTATTGTCTCTTGTTCAAAAAATACAAAGCAGCCCCCATTACCAGTTCCAATGTATGGAAGTATAATGCTGACCTAAGTCCTCGATGCTAAAACACATGTTGAATAAAGTGAAATGAGTAAAATCACATTGATACCTTTACATTTTTCAGCACAGCAATTTAACCCAAATTGAATATAAACACGCGGTAAATCCCTGCGGTGACTAAGAGCGCACTAGGCCCCCGTCTGTCCGCCCACGTTCTCTGGTGAATACTTCAGTCGCCGTGTTTGTCCTCCGCAGTCACGTTTACTCTCATCCTGTATTCATTCCCGATGCCGGAGCCAGGGAGACAGGAAGTGAGCGGAGATTCACAGAGGGCATAGTAATGCAGCCGCTCAGCTCGGCTCAGCGGTGAGTCGAGTTCCAGACAAGGGGAAACAGATCAGACGTGCACCCCGATGCCATCAGTAGTGTCTCAGAGGAATCGGGGCCAAGAGCCGAGAACCGGGCGAGAAGGCGTGAGGCTGCAGTGAGACCTGGCAGGCGCGCTTCTCTTCCTGTGAACGAGATGTGGAATTTTAGGTTTAGGATACACTGGTGTATGTGTGGGCCAACGCCTGGCACGGGCACTGTTACTGAGGAAACCTGAAAGGTGTCTGGGCTGTCAAGGCTTCTCATGGCAGAATTCGACCAACGAGCCCAACTGACAAGACGCCAAGAGGAAAAAGAATGTGGACTGATTTTATTGCTGCGGGATGCGATTAGACTTTGTCAGGTTTCTCTAGAATTTGTTTTGGCATCCCAGCATCACTGTCTTGTCAAAGATGGAGGAGAAAATCTAAAGGCTAAAAGTACAGCTAAAAAAATTAAGATTGAGGGAATGCTGAAATGCTCAAATGTTAAAACAACCTCTTTGCCAACAAAATCACAATTACAACTGGATACATTTTACTAAACTGTGACGCCAAAGCATAACATTCATGTAAACAACATTTATATTCATAAACATCTGAAGAGAAAAACAAGATAAGTCCATGGGGTTGTTGTCTTTCACCCCCCTTCCTTTCCCACTCAGTCACCAGTCATAGCTGGCCTCCCCCACTGTCATGGAGAGAGCAGATGCTTGAGATTGGTATGAGTAAGGTCCTCCACACACTCCTTTGATCTTTCATCACTGACATGGCAACTTGTGTGTGTGTGTGTTTGTGGTGGGGGATATCCCTTTCTTGGTTGGGTGGACAGCTCTGTCTTGACTGATAAGGGGTTTGTCAGCAGTCCCAATTTTATGTCGTGGTGTAAGCTACACATCTCTATCCAAGATTGTTTTTGGGCCTGGATACCTGTTGTATTTGGATCTTATTTAAAGGTTGGTGATAATATTGCCCCAGAGATGGTCTTTTACCATACTAAGAAGTATTTAAAGATTGCGTATCACGCTACTAAATTTAATTGAAAACTTTGTTCAAAAAGAATTTCATTCAGAACTTTACTCAGTTTGGCAGTATTACATGACATGTTGCTATATGGAGTTCTCATGATTCTATGTTTGGCTAAGTGTGTCTTCACTGCCACTGCCTCTCTGACCTGGTTCCAATTATTCTGGACAGCAAACACAAATATAATTGTTGTTGTTGGACGTGGTTCGGTGCGGGCTCGTCACGATCACAGACAAACAGAATTTAGTTTGTGGCCTAATTAAGCCCCTGAAAAACACATCAGATCAAAACACTCTGGAGTGAACAAGCTGTGATGGGTTTGAGATGAGGAACCACAAACACTCTTGACGCTTTCCAGTCGAGCAAAACGCCTCAATCAGTTCAAGACGGCAGCAGCTTTCTTTTCTTCTATTCTATATCTTCTCTGTGGAGTGTTGCTGGAAACATTGACGGACTGTGAGGAAGGGCCTCTCCCTCTTCTTCTCTCTTTTCTCTTTTCTCTCTATCTTTCCATATTCCAGCACTTTTCCTAGATCTCTCTGTCTCTCTCTCTCTCTCTCTCTCTCACACACACACACACACTCACACAGCTACATACACACACACACACACACACACACACACACACACACACACACCACACACACTGCCTCTGGCTCTCACAAACTGCTTCCCCCCCTCACATGTCCCTTCCTTCTCTCTGTCTTTCTGTCTGTCTTTCTCTCTCTCTCTCTTGCTGTCTCTACTGCCTTTCTAGTCCTGTTGCTGCCAATTCCAAGAGACTGACCAGAACTCAGATGCGCCCCATACAGACCAACTGGCAGCGCTTTCAGTGGAGAGGGTAGATGGCGGCCATTCAAAACTGCTGTCAACATACTGGAGCAATTTATCGCAGCTCAAACCTGTCTGGAAAGATACCTTTTTTCTATACGCTGCCAGACCTTATCACCAAAACTGGCACCAATCCCCATCTGGAATAGCTTTGGGGTAATCTTTAGCATATTGGTGAGGGTTGACAAACAACACACAAACAGGCCAGGGATGTGACAGGATTTATTTACTTCCTAATTAGTGCTCAGGTGTAGCCATTTAGGCACGTTTCCTGCAGAAATGAACTCACTGCTTGGCCAGACACACAGGATGTGACAGACTTCAACATTTTTTTTCATCAGGGCCAGCATAATTAGGCACACAATTAAATGTCTTAATTTTTTTTTTTGGAAGTTGAGGAGAAGTATGAATGTACTTTTCTGTTGTGGCTGCGGCTGTGGCTGAGCAGCTTTATAGAATGAATGTTTTGTAATCGTGTTCCATAGATAGGCGGGTTCAGAATTTCCACTCTGCCAAATTGAAATTTTGCCATTAAGAACTGACCCCTCTTTTGGTATTTTGGGAACAGTAAATGAGAAAGGTCTCTGACCTCATATAAGTTGCTGACATAGCGTCAGTATGTATCATAGTGATATGTTTTGTTTAATGCTAACTCAAAATCTGTAATTATTTAGTGTAAATGAGAGTACCCATTGATGGAAATATACACAAACCCCGTAAAAAGTCTATTCAAATATGTGCACTCTCTGTCACAATACCCTTCACACCCAAAGACCGAGGCATCTCCTCTCCTCTCAACTCAAAAATGAAATGCAAAAAATATTTAAGGAAAGGACATTCTTGTATTGCCTTTAAATGGTTAGGACAGAACACGTTGCATTTTGTGATATGACGTGTTGAGAAGAGACAACATCGTAGAAACATAGAAAGTCTGAAAGGAGAGTGGAGAGGAATGTACAGTATGTGCACACACCAGTCAGTTAATTACAAAACTCAATTTTGGTAGTGATTTCAATAATTAATTTCTTATTTTAAAATAATTAGAATTGAATTATGTTAAATGCTTGGGCAATACTGCATGTTAGGGATTATGAGAGAGAAAGAGAGCATAAGATTGAAAAAGTAAGAGAGAGAGTGAGGGAGAGCGAAAGGGAAAGATTTCTGCTAAAACAGGGTCCAAATCCTTTTTGTCTTCCCTCTGACCTCATCGCTCCTCCTCTCCCTCAGTTGTCCTCCGGGAAGAGAGAGTGAGAGAGAAGGAGAAAAAGAGTGTGGCTCTGTGTCTTGTGGCTGCCAGATCTCTGAGGTGAAGCTGAGTAAGAGATAGCACCTACTTGTGCATTTCCCCCTCCCTTCCCCTCCTCTGGGCTCTGTGCTGTTAGCATTAGTGTTGCTCCTGTGCAGTGTTCCAGCACGTGGAGATGTCCATGAAATCTAAATATTTTAGTCCACAAATAACCTGGCTGGAAAACAAGAGACCTTCTTTGTTTTACTCTGAGGGTGGAATTTTTAAAGTGAAGCTCAGATTCACATGCATTAAGCATGCTTTTCAATTTAACAGCGGTGTATGCACACATTTCTCTCAAGCTGTCTCTTTCTCTCTCATACACACACTCACACAGACACACACACAAACACACACACACCAACACACACACTCACACACCTCCCTGACCTACTCCCTCTCTCTTTCTTGCTTCTTCTCTCTCTCTCCCTTTCCCTCCTTCGCTCTGTCTCTCCACCACCCTCCTACAGTCTGTCTCACAAGGGGCCCTTCTTCCCTCTGGGGTGTGGGTCGAGGGAGGATATATTAAAGCCCTGTGAATGCTGCTTCTGTCCATGGCTCATATTGTCACTGCGGAGCGTCGGTTTCCTCTTTAAGTGGTTTCGGCAAAAAAACAAAAAAAATGCCTTCTTCAGGGGGTAGGTCATTGCTCCGTCCAGAGGGATACAGGAAGTCACACAACCCACTGGATCACTCTCCACACACAATGGAACCACAGAACCAGCTGAGCACTCAAGATCCAGCAAAGTATGAGGGCTCTATTAGCAAGCCACATAAAAGCAAAGGGTATCATAACAGAATGGTGTAAGGGCTGCATTGGTTGAACATCGAGGTCCAGGTGTTTGTGTGAGACAAAGCAGTGATTTGCTGGTTAAAGCCAAACTGCCTCTGTTAAATTTAGCAGCTCTCCACTCTTGTTTTATGTGCTTGGCAGGCCGGCGAAGGAGAAGTAGAATTTTCCTACACTGAAGCTGTTAAAATCATGAGCGCAATAGCAAAACATCAGGGGAAGTGCTGCAGGAAGCAAAGTTTTTGATGGTTTATTTTCAAAAGCAAAACAGGCTCATTTACACCAACTCTGAAACAAACGTCACAGTTACTGTAGCTTTTTGCTGTCCGTGTCTGTATTTGTGTCACTTGGCGGACCGGAGTTGTGACATTAATGTGCCGCTGGTGGTAGCTTCCAGATGTTGTCGTGATTGTTTATACGTTGTTCTCTTTGCGTGCCCAGATGTTGACGAGTGCCAGGCCATTCCAGGGCTGTGCCAGGGAGGGAACTGCATTAACACCGTGGGCTCGTACGAGTGCAAGTGCCCAGCCGGACATCGTCAGAACGAGATCAATCAGAAATGTGAAGGTGAGTGACGCCGAAGTGGTACCCCAAAGTTGCATCAAAGGCACTTTTTGGAGGTAGAAACACTTATAGGCTTAATATAATATAATTAGGCTTGGGTTAGGCTTAAAATATAAAACAAGCAAATATGACATAAGAATTATAATACCCACAGAGACACAGGTTAGGCTTAAAATAAACTCCAGTGATCCTGCTGGTGCTATATTCATTCATATATGGCAATATATGGGTTATAAATATGGATACATGGTAACAGTGTCAATGTAAGAAACCATAGCATTTTCATACTTACACCTGATATATATAGTTATTAGTGTTTTAATGTAGTCAGGCCCTGTGACGTTTACTGGCAAAGCGCAGATGGTTATGGGCATGTGGTCATTTTCTATTTTCCAGAACATCTCCATACCAGGTTGTTGATATAACAGTAATAGTGCATAGTGGTGGTGACATAATCGATGTGCTGTTGAGATGAAAGTAAACAAAGAATAGGACTCATGCAATGACAAGCTGTCAGTTTGACAAGGTTTAAATCAAATGAAGTCGAAACAAACAGGTTGTCATTCCCACGTCGCCAGGACACGGCTGATGTTACCTGCAGGGAATGCATTGCATTTTTTTTTTTTTTGAGGTCTAAAATGAGGCCTTGAATAAGTACGTTGGTTTCATACACACAGCTGTCTCTGCTGACAGACAGACGGTGGGTGTTAGGAACAGCTTTTTGGACTGTTATTAAAGGCATGGGAAAAAACTTTAAAACACACCTTTTCATGTATATTATTTTACGGTAAAAGTTGAATATAACACTAGAACACAACAACTGATCCAAAGCCAGAAAACAAAACTGATCTTTGTTGAAAGTTGAACTCAACTTTAAATGGAATACATTTTAATGCAATGATCACTTACATAGCTGTCCTAGTAAAAGGCATTTGAATAAAGACGATCTGTCTGGCAACTGACATTAAGACGAGTATGATATTTTATTTCTATAAGTAATCAGCTAAATTCAGCTACTTTTACCCTGAAGTGCAGATATTACTAAACTCATCACTTATTTTTATGTTCAGATACTGACATGTCAGTGGTCGAGTGAAACAGCTTAGCCACATTCCTCTTGGCAGCAGCCTGTCATTTCAACATTTTCTCTCACACCAAACAGACAGTCCCACACCCCAACTTACTGTTCTCACCCAGGTACGGAAACCTCTGCACTGTCTAAAATAGCCAGGTCTTGTGGTCTTCCTGTACACTTCTGTTTGACCTGCTAATTGCTAACTGCCACAATGCCCCCTGCTAGCATTAGCATCCATTATTGAGCCTAGCGTTTCCTTTCACTGGAATTTCACCATGCCTGCTCCAGAGTGCTAATTTGCCAGACCCCACAATCCACCTGAAAATTGCGTAATTGTAAACAATTATCCCATCGTGCTTATCTTTGTGACTCAGTGGTTTGTCACATATGCTAATTACAACCAAACAACCAAATGCGAGGGCAGCTAGGGCTAATCAGGTGGGTAATCATAGCCCCCTGAGGCTAGCCTTAGGCGGTGGATTATGGGCCAGTTTAGGGTGAGGTAATACTGTTTCTGTTTGACAAAGCTACTTGTAAAGTAGTGCCTTTGCTGCTTGAACAGCATTATGTGAAATAATACATTTCAGTTAGTGTTTGAGCGCTACTGCTTCTTGTTTACTTTGTATTCATTGTAGCTGAAGATCGAATGGTCAAATGAAGATTTCATTGTTTTTTTTCACCACACGGTTAAGTAGACATTTTTTGTCTTGTCAAATATTCACTTAGTGCCTGATCCAGATTTATTTTCTTGGGGTGGAATATAATTTCCATAGGGTGACATTGTTACACACACCTCCCTGCACATTGACATGTGAAATTCTGCAGTTTTACAATTATATGAAGGTAACAGGTCCAAACCAAATTTTCTATTACAATTTTGTATACAGAAATGTTATATCATATATGCCTTCCTCCTAATAGATGAAGTTAGAACATTGAATTTATATGAATTGTAGTGTTGTTAGGCTTTCTCCAGATATGAACATATGGGAGGCTCATCCGTTTTGAAGTTGGCTGCAGTTTAGTCACTATGGTTCTCAATTACATTTAGAATGATTGTTTTAGGTGTATGGGGGATTTGGGATTGGGGTGGCAAGCTTTGTGACGGGGGCTGCCATCCCGTAGATCCACCCCTGCTTAGTGCCCCATTTAATGCCACTGTCTCTATACCTACTTAATTCATCAAGCCATAAGGTGAAATTACTGTACCCTGATGAATAAGACAACTTGAAGTCTGAAACACAAAGTGAGGATTGTAATATGACATTGAGTCATGAGATACCAACAGAACATTGGACTTTCAGCATGAATCATCAATTTTTAAGGCATTAATCCTCTTTATGACCAACATCTCCTCAAACCAGAATGAGTCAGAATAACATCAATTTGGATCCATTTGATAGGAAGCGTAGTTAGTAGTTGTGGTTTTTTCTCTATGAGGCATCAGTCTACTCTTTCAGGGGAAATCCAGAGAGTGGGTGGTGCAGACTTGTAGTTTACACAGCGGACACACACACACACACACACACACACACACACACACACACACACACACATACTCACAAATTGAGTCCACTGTTCCAATAAGCAGGAGGTAAGCCACTGAAAAAGGAAGCATTTACGTACCACCCTTGCCAGTTCTCTGCTAACACCTACCTGATATTCCCTGCGAAAGGCAGAAATGGATTAAATATATCCATGGCAGAAATGACCTATTGCATTGCATTTCAGTGCTAACATTTTTTAATAGTTTTGCCATTTGTAATCATTATGTCTTGTCATCAGTGGCACAAAGGAGCCTTGTTTGCAGTATTTCTCACAGGTATTGTCCTTCCACTGAGGCACTTGGTATACCTGGTTGAGGAATTTGACGCTTCATAAAACACTGTTTCTCAAAACACTCTGCAGTCAACACGAGTGTTCGCATGAAGTGTCTCTATGGAAACTAAGGTTGCAATTTATGCATGCATACAGACTGCCAGCTGGCCGAGTGGCCATGGAGGAATTCTATAATAAATAACCATGTAGTCAGGGCAGGATTTTTCTAATGGCCTACCTTGAGAGCTGTAAAGTACTACATCTAAGTAATTCAAGATACGTGTGTGTTTTTATGTGCCATCTTTTGAGTTTCTGTCATGCTGTATGTGATCAGTTGATTCATAGATACAATAATTAAACCAAATTAGTTTTAAATCTAAGCTTAATATCTGTTTGACAAGAAAACGTTTTGTCTCCTTGAGTGTTTTATGGCGTTAAAAGCGAATCCATCTGACGCCTGTCTGCCATGTATTTGTGTTGGCCAGATGTGGACGAGTGTACCACCATCCAGCGCACGTGTGACGGCGGCCGGTGTGTGAACTCGGTGGGCAGCTTCTCCTGCGTGTGCCCGTCTGGGTTGGTGCCCTCTGCAGACAAGACCCGCTGCCTCGGTAAGTCAGCAGCAACTCCCATTTCCTCCTGTGACCCTCGAAAAAAAAAAAAAAGCTCAGCAGAAAGTACAGTACAGTACGGCCCAGTGTCCCTATCAAAGGAATTCAGTGGGTGTTTGAGAAATATTTTTATGGGTAGCTAACAGTGCAGGACTGCATGGACAAATCACTATCCTCATCCTGAACCCTGGAATGTCAATCCATCTTCCATTAGATTAACAATCTGAACCAAAGTGTGTTATATTGTCTAAACAAACAGCCCTGTCCCCAGTACTCGCAGTTCTGCAGTTCCGCAGTTCCACGCAATGATAAGTGACAGGACGGGTCTGCTGCCTGTCTCTGTATCTAAACTGCAGAGGCAGCATTCTTGTATTATCTATTTGACACTTTGGTGCCAATCAGTTCCAGTATTTTTCCATTGCAGTCAAATAAACTGTGGTTTGTCAGTGAGCAGATAAGTTAATTGTCAATCTGGCACTGGCTGCAGATAAAGCATGGGGTGTAGATGTTTGGTTTGTCGGTCCCCCTGTTGTTTCAGGTGCAACGCTGGCCTCGTGGCCTCTAGCTGAGGAAGCTGTATTCAAATGCATCTGCTTGGGCTAATTAGATTCTACACAAACACTCGGTGGAAAGAGCGCCTTTGTCTCCTTCATTTTGTAACGGCTATCTAAATAACCAATAGTCAAAAGGTGGCTTGCCTATTTGGTTTCAGTCTTTCCCTTTTTCTTTTCTTTGAATGGTAAAGTGGGGCCGATGTTGGACCAACTATATATTCAGGCGTATGTGTCAGGCTTTCCATTTGCTTAGCGCTTTCAAAAGTGTACTTATTAATATGTATCCTTGAGAGCAATGGGACATTTCATTAGGTTTTATTACTATTGGTACACATTACTACACTGGTTTGCTTGTAAGGTATGTTCACATGAAGTTAAAGATGGTTCCCACAGAAGGGTCTTAGTTCACTCACCTCTTTCACGCTAAGGATGCTTGGAATGTCAGATGTGGCCCAAATAGCTGTCCTGGTTTAGGACAGGAGAAAGAAAAAAGGGGGTGTGGGAGGCGAGAGTGTGTGAAACCAGGTATCAAACCTCCAACCAAGTATCCATTTGGTAACTTGTGTTTTTGGTGTCCACCCCTTTACCTGTTATCCCTCCACTCTCCCTCCTCAAACTCTCTCTCAGCCCTCTGGCTTTTCATGTTGATTAGTAGCCTGGCATGCCCCCCCCTCCCCGCTTGCTCTTTGTGTGTGTGTGTGTGTGTGTGTGTGTGTGTCTGGTGTGGGGCAATTACAGACCTGATCTCCAAGGTTTTACTACTGGCCCCCTCATGCTTCTGGGGCGGGAGCAAGCCTGGACAGGTACAGAATGCTCTCCCCCCCCGAAAGAGAAGGGAGACAGAAGGAGAGGGAAGAGGGAGTGAGAGAGCTAGGGGGGAGAGAGAGATGGGATGGTGAGGGATAAATAAAGGGAGTGAGAGAGATAGGGGGGAGAGAGAGATGGAATGGTGAAGGATAAAGGGCGTGAGTAAGATGTTGAGGGAGAAATAATTAGCAGAAAAAAATACTGAGCCCAAGTATGCGTGAGAAGTACAGAGAGTGTGGAAGAGAGAGAGAGGGAGAGAGAAAGAAAGAAAGAGAAGTATAAAAAGCGCAGGGAAGTGTAGACAGATCACACAATGTCAGCAGCGCACAGCAGCCAGACCCCAACCTGCAATTACCACCCAACAAGTGTCGCATTCCAGCCAGAGATAGCAGAGGACCGGGGAGGAGGAAGTGGTCTGGGAAGCTCATAGAGACAGAAGAGAGGGAGAGAGAGAGGGATAGAGAGGGTGAAGGTGAAGTGTAGAGTGAGGTGGCTCCCTCAAGACCCTCAGTCACATTCCACACACACATCAGTCACTCAGTGGGGGTATGTCACTAGTAAACAGATGTGCCTCAGATTTCTCTTACGAAAGCTGTGTATCCAAGCAAATAAAAGACCAACACAGCTCACACGTGGGCCTGTTAAAATAGTCTACTGTGCGACATGAAAAGGCAGATGCCATATTGAGATTTGAATATGTTGATGGACACCTGAAAAGGTGAGTGGTCACGTGTTGTGTTGTGATGGTCTTCTGAGAGGGATGCCGTGTGGCTTCAGTGCAGCCAAACAGCAGTTTCAGTGACCACTCAGGTGGTCACTGGTCATCAAGAGGTACACATCAATGGGTCATAAATATAAATACAAATATATATATATATATATAAATATTTGAGGAGGCAGTTGGCGAGTTATTCCAACAGAGTGGCCTAGAAAGTAAATCACCGGAGAAGGAGTTGAGTAGTTAGAGTTGAGGCATGTGGCTTGTCTGGCCGCCTTTCCTGTCCTATCCCTTCTGAGGCGAGATATTAACCGAGCGTCACAACCGCGCTAACCAGCTCCAGAGATAGCAGCGAGCAAGTGAGGGAGAGAGCGGACTGACAGGCAGGGGGTTTGCTGGCCCTCTGGCTCTGGATACCCAGCAGAGAGTGGATAAAAAAGGCGCTAACACTGCCAGCTCAGTCTAAAGTTGAACTAACCCCCTCCCACTGACATCCACCCACCCACCCCCAACAACACCCTACCCAATTGTCCCCCACCATTACAACAATAAGATAACATTATTCATAGCGGCAGGGTTTATCTTGGAGAGGGCCGTGCATGTGTAGACCTCCTGCCCAATCTCCAACTGTGCTCTGGTCCATTTGTTTTGGACGTCGTATGTGAGGCTTTTCCCCTCAACATCAGATTGTATATGTCGACTGAGCCATGCTGGCTTAGGAGTGAGGGCTCTACAAGAAACAGCTTGATAATAGAAAGGGCTTCTTTGGAAAGCTGTAAAAAGCAACAGATTGTGAGATTTCTGATAGGGAAGGCTGACAAGACAGATAAGGTGAACGTGAATGAAGCAAGGCTGTTTTAAGCGCCGGTGTCAGTTTGTGGCTTGAGAGCATGCCGAGTTCAATACCGTCACCGGTATCAGTTCCCCTTTTGATTGTAACCACAACCGTAACATCAACAATTACCTTGTGGTCTGCCAGTGTGGGTTCCCCGCTTTAAAAAAAAAAAAAAAAGCCTGACACACTAGTTAAATCTCATAGAGTCTCTCTCCTAGTCTGCTGGGTTCTTAAAAACCTGGCTTGTGCTGAAGAAAGTTCTTGGCAACGAGCCCAACTGGATAAACTGACATCTGATAAAAGCTGTACTGCACCAGTGGCCATGTCTCTTTCTATGTATCCACTTCTCTCAAACAAACAAGCTTTATTGGCATGACTGTGAAACAGCATTGCCAAAGCAATGTAATGGACGTAGACAACAACATGTAATACATATAACATATGACATGGAGCAGTGTAGGTAATAAAAATGCATATATAATCAATAATTAAATAAATAAAGACATCATACATATAATCTAATAATGATTATAAATGTTTTTATTTTATTGTATATACATAAATAATAAATAAAATGAATATAATAAGGGAGTATTGTAATCACTTTTTGTTAAGGAAGTCATCCCTTAAGTGATGGCTGGCTGTGTTTTATCGTGCTGCTATAAGCTCCCCCTCCTAATATACATTTCAGTTTTATGTGGTTGTGGTTTGATAAGAGTCATATATTTGGGGTGATTTTCCCAAATTTAGGGAGGAAAAATTCAACAAATTGTTTTGTTCCTATCACAATGTGACAGGAAGTGCTTCTCTGTTTCTTCTTCTTGTGTGCAGAAGGAGCATATCCTTTCTTCCCTTGGTAGCCTTATTTGCCTGTGGCGACCTTTTTCATCGGCCAGTGTGTGGTAAATGAGTCTGTACTTATCTTGGGGTCTTTTATAGTTGATAAATATTTTGCCATTTGTATTCTCTTTCATATCAGTATTGTCTGAGGGCTTTTCTGGGACACAATTTTTCCACCTGTGGCAAAACTGAGCTTCAGAACAAGATGGCTGAGGGCACTCGTTTCTTTGTTCTGCTCTTGGCACCAAAAAGGTTGAATTGGTAAAATGCTGGTAACATTTGATAGCAATGTTTTGAGTTATTTTGGGTTTGAGTTATAATAGTGGTAATTGTCAAATTCTTGAATTTCGAATGGTCCCCATACCTCGCTACCGTACAGAGCATTTGGTTCAATTACATATTTGATTGCATATGGTTCAATTATATTGTTATAGGAATTCTGTTTCATTCATGTTTTATTGTTTTTTTTTGATTGTGTGGAAAACTCTAATTGCTTTATCTTTTAACTTATTTATGGCAAGATTGAAATGACCTGTAGTACTAATTGTTAGGCCTAGACAGGTGTATTACTGTGCTTGTTGAAGGACTGTGTAGTCTGGTTTAAAGTTAAACTTGTTTCCCTGGCACCTGGTTCTATTTAGAAAAAAACATGAATTTAGTTTTTGGCATATTTATTTTCAGGGCCCAACTCTGACAAAATGTGTCTAACATTTGAAGAAGCTGTTGTAATCCTTCTTGAGTTTTGCACATTAGGACAAAGTCATCTGCACATAAAAGGCACTAAATCTCTGACTGGTTTAGGAGAATGCCTGGAGCTGAAGAACTATTCATTTAAATGAAGCTTGAAAAGGCTGGGGCTTAGTGGACAAACGTGTCTAACACTCTGTTGTTTAGGGAACATTTCTGTCTGAGAGATTTACTATGTGAGCGTATTTATTATTTTCATACATAGATTTCATTGTGTCGGAGGTTTCCCCTCCATTTCCATTTTCTGGTCATTTTAAAAATAAGCCTTTGAGCCATTTTTGAATCATAAATAATTTTTGAGATGGAACAATTGTGGAAAGGTGGTCAGATGTCAGATCCAACTTCTCAAATTTCTTTCTCACACTTTATGTCTCTCTCTCTCTCCCTTTATCTCTCTATCTCTCTCTCTCTCTCTAATATAACTTGAAACGCTTCAGAATTAGCGTAACTAAAGGCTAAGTCTGCAGTGAAGCCGAGAAGGGTGAGACTCATCCTCCTGTACTTTGGTCTCTTAGTGTGTACTTCCTGCTTTGGCGTCTGCCTCTGAGGAGGAAAGACGGAGAGAGAGAGAGAGAGAGAGAGAGAGAGAGAGAGACACGCTGAAAGCCGCCAGCCTTTCATGAGCTGCCCACAGAGCCACACGTGCAAACAGGCCCTCTGGCTGCGGATACTGGGACAGGATGAGCGCCTTGGAAGTGTCTGCCTGACCTACATACTGTTACTGTACTGCCCAAGACACTTTCTCTCTCTCCCTCTCTCTCACTGCCCTGTTTCACTCTCAAGCGCTCTCTGTCTTACTACTTCCAACTTCCGATCTCTTTGTCTTGCTCTCCACATTTGCTTGTGTCTCCCTTGCTGTCCTGCTACTTATTTTCCCCTCTCTCTCTCTCTCTCTCTCTCTCTCTCTCTCTCTCTCTCTCTCTCTCTCTCTCAGCCTCCCTGCCGTTCACACCACACTGTGGAAATATGCAGCCCCATAAAGCCTTGTGTTGAGAGGTTCACTGGCTGCTCTCTCCTCTCTTCTCCTCATATTCTCTCCAGTCCTCTGCTCTGCTTTACTCTTCCACTTTCCTGCCTTTTTTGTCTTCTTTCTCACTTCTTCTCTTCTTCTTCTCTTCCTCTCTGGTTCTTCTCTCACAGAGAACAGATAGTGGGCCGTTTGTAGGAGGAAGTGTGATGGAAGAGGAGAGAGAAAGAGGAATGCAGTGAATTAAAATAAATAGAAAAAAAGGAAAGAGAGACTTTCAGGAAAAAGGGATTAGGGTGAAGGTAGAGAAAGACGGCGTTTGAGAGAGTGTGTGTATGTGCATGTGTGTGAGAGAGAGAAACAGAAAGTATGTGTGTGTGTAAGAGAGAGAGAGTGTGTGTGGGTGCATCTATGAGCGAATGTGGATGTGATTGTGTGTGTGAGAGAGAGTATATGTGTGTGTGTGTGTGTGTGTGTGTGTGTGTGTGTGTGTGTGTGTGTGTGTGTGAGGAAGAGTGAAAGAGAATGTGTGTGTGTGTGTGTGTGTGTGTGTGTGTGTGTGTGTGTGTGTGTGTGTGTGTGTGTGTGTGTGTGTGTGTGTGTGTGTGCAGTGTGTATGTACATGTTATGACCCGGACCTGTGTTGACCCCTGGCCTTCTGTGTCTCTGACAGAATTCTGTGAGATTTCACAGCTCTGTCCCAGCATGCACGCCCCTCTAGGAGTGCTGGCAGCCAAACGCCGCTGTCTGTTTTCACAACAAAACGCAAAGGCCACACACACCCCAAAAAAGAAGGGCCAGCAGGCCAAACATGAAGGGGGGGATTACAAGGGGTCAAATCACTTTGTGGTGAACCGCAGATCTGGATTGTGTCTGCTTACAAACCAGTTTCATCCAGCACTGTAAACATTTTACTGTAGTGTTAAAGTTGGGAGTAATCTGGGGGTTTGACCTGAATGATTCCCATGTGTTGGGTAAGTCTAACTGCTAATGCAGCGGATAGTTTATATAGCATGTAGCATGTGGAGCATCAAAGACCATGTACAGTAGCTGCTGTCTTTTCTTCAAGTTATCCATAGTGATACTAATTTACAAAAGATAAGAAATATTCTAGTTATGTAATCCAGTGATACGTACACACTTTTATGCCCTGATCCAAGGTAGCCTCACTTGCTTCTTCATTACAATAAACATTAGGAAACCATTTTTATCTGTGTATAATCTAAATGTTTTTTTTTGTGTGCATCAGCGCAGGCATGACCTGCTTTGTGTGTGTGTGTGTGTGTGTGTGTGTGTGTGTGTGTGTGTGTGTGTGTGTGTGCGTGTGTGCATGGAACTATGTGTACATATGTGTTTACTAGTGTATGAACTGTATGTCTGATGTATGTCATGTCTATTGTATGTAATGTTATGTCCTCCCTCAGACCCGCACTCAGGCCTGTGTTTCTCTGTGTGTACGTACATATGTGTTTACTAGTATGTGTTAAGTGTGTGTGTGTGTAATGTTTTGTATGCAATGTTATGTCCTCCCTCAGACCAGCACTCGGGCCTGTGTTTCTCTGGTCTGCTGAGCGGGCGCTGCACCCAGGAGCTCCCAGGCCGCTACAGTAAGGCTCAGTGTTGTTGTGACGCCGGCCGCTGCTGGGCCAGAGGCAACCTGCCAGAACTCTGCCCCGTCCCGGGATCTGGTGAGTCACCCCGTGCCTGTTTACAATCACATTTACACCTACGCCCATTTGGCAAACTGTTTTACCCAAAGCTACTTCAACCACAGGGTTACATTTGCGTTAAAATCCCCTCTCACATGTTCACATTAACATTTACAGACCTTTTATTCAGACATTTCTTTACATACTTTGATTTAGCAGACACTTTTATCCAAAGGGAGTACAGGTGTACAGTTCATATGTATACAGTGTAGGTATATACAGTAGGTAGTGCATCTGCTCCCAAACAGTGCCATAGTGCCATAGAGAAAACTACTAGTTGGGCCACAGGAGGAGAGAAAACATTCACTCTCAGCGTAAGAGATTTGCAGGTACCTAGCTGACTGGAGGACTCAAACCATCTCACTTGGCATGCTGGGTTTTTGATACTTATGGTTCTGTGAAAAGGCTTCATGCATGAAGAATTTCTGTTGGCAAAAAAGGAGGTTTCTTCAAAGCTGAATAGAATTCTGATACCCTTGCCGAAAAGCTGAAAATTGCTCGGCAGCAGACAGCCAAGGAATTCCTAATGGGTCTCTGTTAAGGGCCTTTCAAGAAATGTTTCCAGGTAGAATCCCAAAGGGATAGTGGGAATAGCTCAGTTAACCTGTAAGGGGTCTTAATATGTGTAAAATATTATATAATATAATATAAGTGTATATCATGAGGCAACATGTGGAGCAAGTGACCCAGTAATATTTTTCATGGTGTTTTAAACTTTGTGCTGCATATAAACAGTTCAAAGTAGTAGCTTTTCAAACAGTTTCTGGCTTAACAACTAGCGAGACCACGTTTTACTTTTCTCAGCACGGTTACTGATCAGGGCTTTTGTAAGCGCGAAAGCAATAGAAACTGTGCTGAATTTGTACGACTGTTGAATAACAGTTCCTCTCCAGCTCCCCTCTATCCACACCTGCCCACAGTAACCTCAGCTGCACCGAGCAGCTGCACAATCTCTCCTATAAATAGCCAGCACTCTGCTTGTACGCAGCAGACGAGAACCTGTGTGTTCGGGGCCTTGTCAGGCTGGTAAATGATGGCCTGCTCTCCTCCTCTCCTCCCCTCTCCTCTCCTCTCCACCCTGTTTTGTGTCTTGGTTATGTCAGCCATGCTCTGGCTGGCTGGCTGGCAGGCGGGTGATGGAGAAGGGCTCTGGCACGCTACCCATTTCCCTTGTTGGCACGCGCCCCAGAACTCTGGAGCTCACGGGATAGAGGGCCGGCTGGCCGATCGGCAGGCAGGCAGGCAGGCAGGCAGGCAGGCCACCCACCCTTCCCCTCTGCGGGGATCGCCCCTCCGTGGCACATGCTCACCTCATCTCCCCTCCGAGGCCTGACCTATTTTCTACTTCCATTGTGCCGTCATTCCCATGATCTGATTTTGCTGTGCGCAGCAGGTCTAGGATCAGTTCTGTTTTTGGCGGTAATGGAGGATAATGGGCTGGAATTTGGGGCCAGCGCTGCGTGGTTCTGCAGGATTAATTATAAATATCCAGCAATTTGTATATAAGGCAACAGAGTGGTGACTAGAGGTCATGTCAATTACATTACAACTGATTAACTAATAACAATTCATGCACAGTCAGTTAAGTTCAATCCCATTTAATGAATTTGGAAATTCTATTCAGTACATTTGATTTAAATGCAGTTGGATTTATTTCAATGGCATTAAACATTTCTTAGCAGACAAAAATGCACTAATAAAACAGGTCAACAAAGCCTGCACTAATCGGCCGTATGTGAGTAGGAAACCTGTCCTAGATACTGACTAGCCCTTTTGTTGTGTCCACTCTGTAGAGGCGTACCAGAGACTGTGTCAGGAGGGAGCTCCGGTAAGACCATACCCCGAGGGGGATACAGGGATCGTGGGCGTCCGAGTGCCATACCCCCAGGCCCCAGAGTACGACCCCACGATCAACGGTCGCAGAGTCAATGGAAATGGACACCCCTACCCCCAGACCCCAGTGAATGGAAATGGCCACAGGAGGCACCCCATCAATGGCAACGGTCACCAAATACCCCAGCAGCCTGACTATGGTTAGTAACTTTTTGCTGAGCAGGTCCAGGAAGTATACCCATGCAGTGTATCCTTTGGAAGATACAAACCATGCTTTCAGTATTCAATGTTAGTTCAGTCATATCACAAAAATATAAAATAAACATTGTAAGGGCAAATTTGTGTTGACATTGGGGCATATCCTACAGTGCAGTTCCTACACAGAGCCTTGTGGCACCTTTGAGACATTTATATAGTTTTGTTTTATTTGTAGAAATGCCACTGTATTGTTTGTGTGTAAAGGTTGGTAGATGTATTAAGGCAACTGTGCTGTGTTGGTTAAGTCACACTGTGCCACCTCTTCCTCCCCCTCAGCCACCCTGAACCAGACGGGGGACTACTGCAGGCAGGTGCCCAATGCCTGCATAAACGGGCGCTGCATCCCCGTGGCGTCGAGCTACCGCTGCGAGTGTAACAAAGGCTACATGCTGGACGGCAGAGGAGACTGTATGGGTAAGTTCAGGCACAGCGTCACTTTACTTGGCCGAGGAGACTGTATGGGTACGTTCAGGCACCTGTCACTTTATTTGACAGAGCTTCTCTTTAGAAAGATACCGTTTCCCATGAATCAGTTTAATGATTTAATGACTTATCCTGTTAAGGTTTTTTTCCTAGTATTTAAGCCCTATTTAAGTTTCTTGACATATCTTTACTTGTATTCTGCACTAGTGCAAAGCCTTCTGCTGTGGTTGATGATGTGTGAAGCAGACAATGTTACTTTGGCCTTTTTGCTGTGTAAGCGAGTACAACACACACACACACACACACACACACACACACACACACACACACACACACACACACACACACACACAACACATTCTCGCTTACTCATTGACACACACACGCACGCACACACACACACACACACACACACACACACACACACACACACACACACACACACACAAACACACACATGCACACACACACACACACACACACACACACACACACACACACACACACACACACACAATGTTTCACCATGCTCATTGTGTGTGTCCTGGTCAGATTTCGACGAGTGCGCCTCAGACCCCTGCTCTAATGGAGACTGCGTCAACACCCCCGGCTCCTACTACTGCAAGTGCCACACTGGCTTCCTCAGGACACCGACCAAGCAAACCTGCATAGGTAACACAGGAGCCCTTTATGTGACAGCATAGAGCTAACACAAGCCAGATCAGGCTCAGCTACATTACACTGCGTTTAATTACATCAATGCAATTCATCAGGCGCTTTTTTTTTTTCAAGCACAATAAAGGTCTGCATTCCATCGTCATGTCTATTGCCACAAAATGTAACCCATATTTTGTTGCTAGCATCTTGCTAAACCTGTTGACCATAACTGCCCGTATGGTCTGATTGCAATCAGTTGCCATAATTATACTTATTGTAGCTATTTTCTAGGAATGTGTGTGTGTAGACTTAAACTAGAAACAAGTGTCTACCAGAGACCCTTTGTTCTTTCTGCGCCTTTCTGAGTCTGCAGACATTTTTAAGGAGATGATGTAATTTCCTCCGCAGACATTGACGAGTGCCTGCACAACGGGGTGCTGTGCAACAACGGGCGCTGTCTGAACACGGAGGGTACCTTCCAGTGCATCTGCAACGCAGGCTTCCAGCTCACTCCTGACCGGAGGAACTGCGTGGGTAAGAAGCCTCCCACACCCCACCCCACCATATGGCCAGGCACGCACGGGCACATGGAGCAAACGGCAATAAGCCTCACGTCAAACTCAAGTCAGCAGCTGTAACGCAAGGATGTGTGGAGATGATCATTGGCTGATTGTTAAAAAAGAAAAACTGCCCACTGCATCTGTGCAGAATGTGAGGGAGGGCCACTCAAAGCAGCCAAGTGGTCAAAGCAGTCAATCAAGCAAAAGTCACTGTTGCACCTGCACATTTAAGTAAGACTTTGGCCTAGGCTGGAGGTAGGTAAACCAGAGTGAAATAATGGAATCTTTATCACAGCACCTGTTGAGGCAGATCTGTTTAATATCAAAAACAGGCTGTTTTAATGGGAATGATGTGCTGAGAATATGCTGATACTCCACCACAAGGACAATGTCCTGAGCTAAGCACTAGCGGCACTAGAAACAGCTGCTGTATTACAGATGCTGTGTTACCAGCCAGGTGTTTCACAACCCATACCATTTCAATGGGTGGTTTTCAATAGCCCAGACTCAGAGAGGTTTGACGGGGTATTTTGGTGTCTTCCTCCAGACCATGATGAGTGTGCCAGCACCAACATGTGCTTGAACGGCATGTGTATCAACGAGGACGGCAGCTTCAAGTGCATCTGCAAACCTGGCTTCACTCTGGCCTCCAATGGCCGCTACTGCATAGGTCAGTCCCTCTCATCTTCTCCTGCATAGGTCAGTCCCTCACACCTTCTCCTGCATAGGTCAGTCCCTCTCACCTTCTCCTGCATAGGTCAGTCCCTCTCACCTTCTCCTGCATAGGTCAGTCCCTCTCATCTTCTCCTGCATAGGTCAGTCCCTCACACCTTCTCCTGCATAGGTCAGTCCCTCTCACCTTCCCCTGCATAGGTCACCTTCTCCTGCATAGGTCAGTCCCTCTCATCTTCTCCTGCATAGGTCAGTCCCTCACACCTTCTCCTGCATAGGTCACCTTCTCCTGCATAGGTCAGTCCCTCTCACCTTCTCCTGCATAGGTCAGTCCCTCACACCTTCTCCTGCATAGGTCAGTCCCTCTCACCTTCTCCTGCATAGGTCAGTCCCTCTCACCTTCTCCTGCATAGGTCAGTCCCTCTCACCTTCTCCTGCATAGGTCAGTCCCTCACACCTTCTCCTGCATAGGTCACCTTCTCCTGCATAGGTCAGTCCCTCACACCTTCTCCTGCATAGGTCACCTTCTCCTGCATAGGTCAGTCCCTCACACCTTCTCCTGCATAGGTCACCTTCTCCTGCATAGGTCAGTCCCTCTTACCTTCTACTGTCTGCTCCTCTCCTCTCAGACGGCTAATTATTTATCTTTCTCTCTCTCTCTTTCTCTCTCTCTCTCCCTCTCTCATTATCTCCCTATCTCTCCCTTTCTCTCTCCCTCTCTCTCTCTCCCTCACAGATATTGATGAGTGTCAGACCCCAGGCATGTGTATGAATGGCCGCTGTCTTAACACTGATGGCTCTTTCCGCTGTGAGTGCATGGCCGGGCTTGCCGTGAGTACAGACGGACGTTCCTGCATAGGTAAGGAAAAAGACCTGTGACACACACACACACACACACACACACACACACACACACACACACACACACACACACACACTCACAACATATATTCTCATAGAAACAGCACACACACTCAGACACAGACATACACTCACAGACACACACTCAACTGCTTTCTCATATCTACAACCTGGATTATAGAAATCCTTTCTATACACAGCTCCAGTAATCTAGCTAACATAAATTTAAACAGACATGCTCTTCAGCATCAATGCATAGAACATGGACTCTACAGTACTGAGAAGCCCTATATGGTCATGTAAATAGTTGGAATGTGCTGGAATGTAATATACAGTTATGCAGTTATGCACACACCAGCTACAAACACTTTAAGTATTCCTCACCTTAGCCTTTTATGTATGTTCCCATCTCTTTTTTTGTCTTCCTCCCTTCCTCATTCATTCCACAGTTTTTTTTATTCTCTCTCTCTCGCCCTCTTTTCCCCATCTTTCTTTAAGTTTTTCTTTCTTTTTCACATGCATGTAAACACGCTCACACAGACGCCCTCAAGTCCATCCCTCCATTCTCACTCTGAGGTCTGTGACACTCCAAACCTGTTTCGAATTTGTTTGTAAGGGCCAGGCGGTGATGGTGCCAAACACCCTCTCTGACACACAAGGCTCTAATGGCTGTGAGTGAGTCAGAATGAGGGAGGCATTCTGGTCCTGTTTCCCCACAGAAGTTTCAGGAAACTAATGATGTGTTCCACTTCAGGAAATGATTTAGGGGGGGAAGGGCTGACACACATTAATGACTTATTTTAAACTCAGAGCTGTGAAATGGACGTTGAAGTGGCAACATATAGATGTTACTGTATATGTCAGTCTAGGATCTCTATACAACTAGAAGGGCACTTGTTGAGCGCAGACTTCCGTCAAGGCCAAATGCCCCATCAATGTTAACGAAAGAGAAAAATAATTTGTGGATCCTCCTCGTGATTCAGATCCACTCCACAACTTAAAGGGATCTTTTCTGGCCCATGCTACACGCCTCCACCAAGTTTAATGAAAATCAGCCTGATAGTTTTTATATAATCCTGATGCTGAAACAAATGGCACTGGAAACATAAACCTCTTTGGCAGAGGTAATAAGTATTACTAAACACAATCTTATCTAATCTAATGTCATGTAATCTTATCCAATCTAATTCAATATAATGTATCCAGTTATAGTTGATTTATGTCAAGCATTGTGTTGAGAATTATGTTGAGGTCTGTGGGTTTAGTTGAAGTAATGATCAAAATGTTCAAAGCAATACCAAAGAGAGAAGGCTGAAGGCTGAACACCAAGTGTATTTTCTTGACTGGATGTTGATGTGATGGATCCCTTAAAATGACTCCTCTTGTGTTCCTCCTCGCTCTCCCCTACCCCCAGACACACACATGCGCAGCACCTGCTACGGAGGCATCAAGAAGGGGGTATGCATTCGCCCCTTCCAGGGAGCGGTCACCAAGTCCGAATGCTGCTGTGCCAATGCCGATTACAGCTTCGGCATGCCCTGCCAGCCCTGCCCGGCCCGGAATTCAGGTACACCACAAGCCTCCCCCCTCAGTACCCAGTACCCGCGCCATGGCAACACTCGGCCAAACCAAAGCTATTACAGAACATTTACTCAATTAAAGAAGAATGCTTATAGGCTGCCTCTGCCCGAATTGTGTGATTTCTTTTTCTTTTTTGAAAGAAAACTGGATAGAATAGCACTGCTTTCCCACAAAGAACAAGTCTGCTTTTTATCATTTGCTGTCAAGGAAAAAATCTATAGAAAATAAAGGAAAAAGAGAAAGGGAAAGAGAAGAACAAATGAAAGATGAATGAAAGATTGAAATAAATGAACAAACACTTCTGGAGCCTGCCAAGAGATGCTAGCTGAGCTATGGAAAACAGGTGTTTTGACAGATTTACGCCTACAGGTCTTGGTTTGGCTGTCTCTTCAAGTGATCTTCCATAAAAGCTAGGCATGGATCTACTTTGTGAGCTGAAAGCAGAAGCTTTCAAATGTGGTCATAACAGATTCCTCTCATTTTTCAGCGCATACCATCAGCTAGTTTTCATTTATTCATACACTGTAGCTTTTGAGGGATGATTCACTGACTTATTCAATTAGTGTCCGAATGACGTCTCATATGTTTCATGTTTTGGAGAATCATAGATTAAAAAACAAAATTGTCCACTTTGTCCACCAGTTTTCAGTTTGGATGTTTGTGTGTGTGTGTGTGTGTGTGTGTGTGTGTGTGTGTGTGTAAGGAGAGGTGGAGTTAATAGAGTTTCAAACGAGCACACTAACAGCTCTCCTCTCCTCTTAGCCCTGGGCTCTCTTCTCCCCTGGGCCCTTGCTCTGTCAGGCTGATAGTTGAGGTGAGAAGAGGAAGCTGAAGGGGATTAACTTGAGATTCCAGGGGCTTTACATCACAGAGCTTCACCACAGGAAGGAAGTCTTCTTAATTTCCCTCAGGGGTGGGGCCAGTGGGACTTTACCTCAGTTTAATAACTATGACAGAGATTCCAAATGGACTTCCACGCCTTGGCATACCGTAGTTCATGTATTCTTTATTAAATGAAAATAAATCAAATCAAAATTTAAGGAGGTTGCTTTGTTTTTTATTTGAGGTATGAATTCTGTAGTCTTAGGTGGGGTATGACAGTTTAAGAGTATAGGCCTCACCCTCAACGGGTCCGGGATTTGAAGCTCCTTTCAGCCAGTGGTTTCCAGTTCCTGTGCTCTTATCCCCCTCTGTCGTCCAGATGGACTAACACCTGTGCTCTTTACCCCAAACCCTCTTCTTACCGCGGACAACCCAGTCAGTGCATTAAAACGACAGCTTCTGTGCCTCACGCACACTTATAAACAACCATGAGTACCTGGAACTTTTAGAGTAATGTTGGTCAGTTTTACAGCCATCAAAGTGCTTCAACTGTCATGCTTTTGGTGTGCTAGCTTCAAATAGAATAATTCTATGGAGCTTCATGTGCAGCATATAGTAAAGTTTTGGTATATCATTTACAAGTTCAAACTGACCCTTTCAGGTCAAATATGATTCACATTGAGAGTTATAAGATGTAAGATCTAGCACAACCCTTAGATTCAAAACCCTCCAATAACTTTGGTCTAGACTTGAGACATTGAGACCCTGCTATTCCCAACAGACAGGGTAGGTGTTGATTGTACTATGTTTGTTCACTTCTGTTTCCTCAGCTGAATTCCAGGCGTTGTGTGGGAGTGGAATCGGCTTCTCAGTAGATGGCACAGGTAAGCTATCCTCAGTCATAGATCATCTCTACTCATTTCTACTCATTTACTCTGCACAGGCTTCCTGTGAGAAGTAAAACTCAAGAAATAGCATTGTTTGACAAATTAAGTTTGAAAGTTGTCATATCTATGATATGTTCTTATCATATGTTGTTGTATGTTTATTTCTATGATATGTTCTTATCATATGTTCTAATACGTAGTATGTTCTTATCATTTGCTCCTTTATATGCTCGTATCTATGATATGTTCTTATCATGTGTTGTTTATATCTATATGTTCTCCATTTTAGTGCAGTAGTCTGTTCTGGTCTGAAAAAGTTGCTGTATTGTCATTTATCATTTATGGCTTTACCTGAGACGTACCTGTACTGTTGTCGCCATTGTGTTGTGTTGTCGTGAGCAGACATTAATGAGTGTGCGCTGGACCCTGACATCTGTGCTAATGGCGTGTGTGAGAACCTGAGGGGGAG
This sequence comes from Sprattus sprattus, assembly GCF_963457725.1. Classification (NCBI taxonomy): domain Eukaryota; kingdom Metazoa; phylum Chordata; class Actinopteri; order Clupeiformes; family Clupeidae; genus Sprattus; species Sprattus sprattus. The sequence goes on from NC_137909.1 coordinate 16,702,870, forward strand.
CTACCGTTGCATCTGTAATGTGGGCTACGAGACCGATGGCAGCGGCAGGAACTGTGTGGGTGAGTAGGCTGCCGAAACAGGACAAAACGAAAACAAAACGCAGAGTGCGGAGGAGTGTTCCCGTATGTCTGTGTCACACTAACAGGAACACTCGCTCTAGGATGATGTGATCACTTAAAAATGTGTTACCGGAAAGTAGTCACTCGAACTTTTCTTTTTTTTCGGAGACCTCAGTGGCCTATAAAACATTCCCTTTTAAAAAAATATTAAGATTATCCGGCTTTAAATACTTCACAATACCCCTGAACATGAACATTAACATGAACATGAACACTGATCCTGTAGTTTCAGACTTTCATTTCACTCTGCAAGTGGCCCCATATGTAGTGCATCAGATTTAGAAGTTCTCCTCCTCCTCCCCCCCCTCCACCCCCACCCCCAACCCCACCCCTTTGTTCAAACACTGAACCCTGGGAGCACAGACATGAGGCCCAGAACCTCCAGTCTCCTTCCTGAGCTGGGCCAACTTCTATCTTTGCCCAGTCAAAACAATCTAATTTACCAGTCAGACTTGACATGGCCTCGCCAGAACCAACTGGACAGGGAGAGAGAGAGCCAGCTGCTTTTCACAACCACACCAACTGGCTTTTCATTTGTAGTGGGGAGATGTTATGATGTCATTTTCTGTGTGTGTGTGTGTGTGTGTGTGTGTGTGTGTGTGTGTGTGTGTGTGTGTGTGTGAGTGTATGTGTGTGTGTGTTTGTGTGTGTGTGTTTGTGTGTGTGAGAGTTTGCATGTGTGTGGTGCGTCTGTATGTGTGACGAACACCGTATGTGTGTTTGTGTATGTGTGACTGTGTTTGTGTGTGTGTGTGTGTGTGTGTGTGTGTGTGTGTGTGTGTGTGTGTGTGTGTGTGTGTGTGTGTCTGTGTGTCTGTGTGTCTGTACGTTTGGAGGGGCCGTTGACGCAGATACAGAGACATATTTCAGACGTGCCTGTATCCAGTACTGTAAACGTGAAGACGTGGGCCTCAACTGCCAGTTATAGAATAAGCATCAGCAGCACACTAAAATGATCCATCAAGCCAAAGGTCTCCAAGACGCAGCAGATTCCACTCAGAGAACAAAAGTCAATGGGATCCCGTTCAACAGCACATCCGCATGGAACGAGGGGGGGAAAAAACGTTTTTAACAGGAAGAAAAGCAAACAAACATTGTGTTAAAGGATACTGGACTGTTCGCGTGTTGTCTCATGCTGAGTTCCGTCTGTTCTCCCATCGTGCCTGGGAAATGTGGGACTCCTCTTAAACAGCCCGCTCGAAGCTTTTAAAAGAGCGCCGTAAATTCCAAGTGGCATTTTTCTGATTCTTGGTAACGACTGCAGCTGCAATGAGGGGCTCCAGCTTCTCTTTATGTTCCATGAAGAGAGTTTTATAGGCTATTTTTCCCCGAGTGCAATTATATCGGACTTCCCCAAGCTGCTAAGCTTCTCTGTTTGACTGGGAGTTGGTGTAGGCAGCGTGATCCCAGTTCCACTGAGCTTTTAACAACCAAAGAAGACATGGTGACAGTTCAGGGAAAATAAACGATTACTTAGTCTCTGCAAATAGAGAGTGCAGAGAGTACACAAGACAACCATTTAGATTAGATGACACTTGATTCTGCTGTTTTGAAGAATTACAGACACTTAATGAGTCAGTGTTTCTAATGGTTTATAATGGTGTAATACTTCAAACGATGTAACGTATCATTCTACCCTTTTTATAATACCACAATGAGTGCTAATGAGTGCTTTCCCATTTGGCACAGACCTGAGGACATTCTGTTTGGATTCTAGAGCCTTTCCACTGAGAAGTTTATCTTAAGGGATACACGTCACCACATCTAGTCTTGTGGTGTCTTGTAATCGAAATATTCACAATCCCGTGCCTTTTACAGCTAAAGAGAATTAAAGTGTTTGTTAAATTTTCCATCTTGCTCACACACAGAAGGACCAAACGCTGTCGGCCCGCTCTGACCTGGACATGGTCAGAGCGGGCTGACAGCGTTTGGTCCTTCTCTGTGTGAGATTTTCTTAGAGGTGTGAGCGCGGAGCATAGAACACTAAAGCCCTTTCCCCCTGTTTCCTCTCCTTGCCTCCGCAGACATTGACGAATGCCTGGCGAACCGTCTGCTGTGTGACAACGGCCTATGCCGGAATGTTCCGGGGAGCTACAGCTGCACCTGCCCAAAGGGGTATCTCTTTAGGCAGGACTCTGAGACGTGCGAAGGTGAGTGAGCGAGAAGGAAGCAAACAAACTGAGCAATGTGAGTAAACTGAGCAAAGTGACACAGTACGGCGTAGAGCCAGCCGCCTGCCAGAAGCCATGCGGTGACAGGATTCTGCCTGACAGCCAAGGGTGGAGAGTGCAGCTGAGGCTCTGGAGGTGGCATGTTTTCTTTTTGTTTGTTTTTGGCTGTGGAGGGAATTTTTGGATGATGGTCATGTGGAAGCAAGTTCAAATGAACCTCTTAAGAACTTTGGTGTTCAGCTGAGCTCTGTTTTGCAATCTCCCAGTCACACAGGGTAGATTCCTGCAGCAGAGACAGGCACTGACAAATGTCAGATGTAAACAACTAGACATCAGGATGAATGAATAGATTGATGAATACACATAAAAGGTCGATGATGGAAATGAAATGTGTTTGTGCACATTTGGGGTGTTTGTTGGATTTTAGATTACTCATAACACTTATAACATCATCATATCTTATACATATTATGTAATCACTGTGTGTGCTTACAGTCTGAATCTAATTGGCCTTTCATGTAAGAAATGCTTGTTGACAGAGATCTGTCTCGCAAATGTGTCTCCCAGCGTAACATGAGGGCTTTGAACCTCAGCTCCGTGGCTGTCACATGTGCCATTTTAATCTCTGACCTCAGCTGATGCGCTCCAGCCCAGTCCCCTTCAGTCGTCTTCCTGTCTGGCAAAAGCATGTGGACAGTGGAGCTGGATGAGCCTCCTAGTATCTGTAAGCGCTTAGCCAAACCAGATGTTTCTTTCCAGTTACCCCTCAGGCAACATTTTCCGCGTTATTGACCCTCTTATAAGTGGCCATGCATTCATCATAGCCAGACATTAACGCTTGCGTTATCGGTAACACTGCTTGCGTGCATCGCGGATACTCAACTCTTTCCAACGTTTGTCATTTCTCGGCCAGCTCTCTCCTCCCATTTAATATGCACCTTTGCCTACTCTGGCTCCTGCACCCTGAACCCCACCCCAAAAAATGTCTGTGCATCATGATGAAAAATGTGTGTTTTTCAGCCCATACACTTATGTCACCATGGACATGGGCAGTCTTTTTTTCACCTTGTCTGAAAGGTGTGTTTATATACATTGTAAACATGATGTCAGAGCTTAGGAATGCTTGCCTAAATGTACAAACCAATCTTGCTGTAGTCATTGGTGAGTAAACATGTTTATAGCACAATATCGACTGACAGCATATTTCTGTTTCGTTTTGAGAGCTCATTTATTAAAAAAGGTGTATGTTTATATATCTTTCCATCTAGTTAATTATGATTTTATACCTCAGAATGTCCATATAGCACAGTGTATCTGAACCGATGAGGTTGGTTATCCCCTGCAGGTGCATAGAAATAGCTACTTAGGAGGTCCTCTTGACTGACAGAACTTTCTGGAAAAAATCCAGTAAATGTTGTTAACAGGTTAATAGGTATAACCTGCGCTCTGAGGGAAGCCCTTGAAGCCTTACCAATTCCATGCGTTTAATTGCGTGGGAACACTTTTTTCTCTCGGCTCATTGAAATCACAGTAGGGGGAGGGAGACCAGCAGTCCACCTTTTTTAAAAACTGCCTTTTTAAACTGTTACAGCAGTAAGCACTATCTGGAAGTCCACAATTTGGGTTCTGGAAACAGTTACCATCGGGACAGTGAACGGTAACACTCCAAACTGTTGCTAGATTCTCTTAGCTGATGGAGGGAGCTGAGACCAAAACAGAAGGACTGTGGTCCCTCTCGCCGGTCACACCGCTCTGTAGTTTTATAGGGCCATAACTTGGAGCGGACCAGACGGTCGCGGGGAGACCGCTTGACTTTGAGCAGCTGTGGGGAGGCCCCTGTGAGGGACGGCCATCCACTGATGTCCAACAGCTGGAGGAGGTCCCCCACAGGATGTTTAAACTGCACCCATAACCAGGGGGACACATACGAGGCCCGTCTCACTCGAGTTAGAACCAAAGAACCAACCGATCATGGAGCTGATGGTTTGGACTTTGGTCCTGATTTACACCATTGTATACTGAGCCTCTAATGACAGACTGTATTCTCTAATTCTGGTCAATACACAATTCAAAGCTAGTTCTGAATAATGTGACTTGACTCTTTTGAGCTGGGAAAACAACCTAAGATTTTGCAGACTTTTGGAGAGCTGCCTGAGATATATCCTCTATATACTGTATGTCGCCAATGATCCGGGTGTACACAGATTTGACCAGTCATGGTTGAGAAAGTATTACTCATTACTATATAACCCTACTCATTACTGTATTACCCAACCTTGGTTGAGGTTGTATTGCTCATAACAGCACACACACACACGGCTATTCGACGGAATACTCAGCTATTACCATCAGGAGAGAAAGGAATGAGCCATCTGGCACAGGCATTTGTGTGAGTGTGTGTGTGTGTATGTTTGTATGTATGTGTGTGTGTGTATGTTTGTGTGTATGTTTGTGTGTATGTGTGTGTGTGTATGTTTGTGTGTATGTGTGTGTGTGTATGTGATTGTGTAAGACAGCGCCCCCATGCTAAACTTTCAAAGTGACTGTACAGTGACTCACAGGTTCTTACACAGGTCCCTTACTATAAAAAATTGAGCAATCCCAAGCTCAACAACTTCCATGTGGTTTTTTGGATTCACTAGAAAATTTAAGACAGATTTTTTTACCTCACAACATTTTCCCCAGACATACTTGAAGTCTTAGTAATACTAATACTGGCTCTGATAACTACAGCATGTTTTCTATCAGTGTTGCAATCGAATTGTTTTCCGTTGACTACAATTCTTGGAGAGTACACTGCATGGAGTAAGGTGGATTTGTGCAATGAAGCCAGTGGTGCTTTCCAAATGCTTGTAAATATTGTTGTATTTCACTTATCTATAACATGGTTCAGTGTCAGTTAAAAGAGAAGCCAAGTGTTGCAACTCATCCAGAACAGTGTTCTTATCCCTCCTAGGTCTCCTCGATCTCTTTTCAGAGACAGTGCTCTTTATTTCTTACCTCCTGCTTGTGCGTGGTGGGTCCTCCCCTGTTGTGTGTGTGTGTGTGTTCAACTCTGGCTCCTTTGTTTCAGATGTGAATGAGTGTGAGACCAGTCCGTGTGTGAGCGGAGCGTGTAGGAACAATGCTGGCTCCTTCTCCTGCGAGTGCTCGCCAGGCAGCAAGCTTGACCCCACGGGACTCATCTGCATTGGTAAATGCATGAATACGTGTGCACTCGCAAAACACATATACACGCTCACACACTCATGCACATACAGATACTCATACATGTGCATACACACACTCACATACGTACATCTCCACTGGTAAACACATGCATATGCTCACGCATACCCCCCCACACACACACACACGCGCGGGTACACACACACAGATACATTCAACACACATACACACTGGTGTATGTGCAACACATCTGCACTCTACACAGACACACACACACACACACATTCACCCTGTTTTAACCTGTTGAAATGAAATCCGTTCAACCATCCATTAAGCTCCACAAGTTAATTTATACCGTATTAAGCCAGCATATAAATACTTACATACATTTTATAGCCAATGACACACACACACTTTGCACAATATGTTATGCACGATAAAATATGTTATCCAGGCTTCATTTTACATGCCTCATATACTTTTAATACACTTTCAACATCTAAACTGCCCATTGAAGTCCACATTATCCACCGTGCTGTATGTGTGCCCATGTGTGTGTGTGTGTGTGTGTTGGTCTCTCTCTCTCTCTTTCGTCTCCCTCTTCATGTGTGTGCGTCTTTCCCTATTTTTACAGACAGCCTGAAAGGCACCTGCTGGCTCAACATCCAAGATGGCCGCTGTGAGGTCAACATCAACGGCGGAACACTGAAGTCGGAGTGCTGCTCCACGCTGGGGGCCGCCTGGGGCAGCCCCTGCGAGCAGTGCGAGATCGGTACGGCAACCAACCCGTTACACATTATGACATCATGCCTGCCACAGCCGTTCTACATTATAACCGCATAACAGACTGCATGTTCAGAGAGAACATGGTTTGGCAGATTGACCTGATTGTTGGTTTTTTTTTCGCTGCGCTACTGTTTCGGAGCTCAGAGGTGCCATGCTTTTTTTCAATATTTGTGTTATGATCACACATCAATCAGACGGTTCTGAAGCACTATTTAGTGTGTGTTCAAAGAAAAGCCTAATATTGACCAGAGAAGTGAGATTTACCCAAGGTTGAGGGTCTCAAAGCTGTCAGACTGAATAAATTGCTTGTGCAGACACTTAAGTTTAGTCAAATGTTAGATGTGCCTGGATGGGGTGGCTTGTGTGTGTGTGTGTGTGGGGGGGGGGTTAGAACAGTATGCGCTAGGATGGGATGGGTGCATGTGTGTGTGTGTGTTGGTACAGAATGGCCTTGGCAGGGGGCATGAGTGAATGTGTGGGTTAGGTATCCACACACACTCCCGTCACATTTGGGAGTACAGCTCAGTGCAAAAGAAGCTTACCCATTGGAGGTCATATGTGGAATATGGAATGGAGACATATCCTCCGTGACAGCGGTTGTAAAAGCGGTCGTGGCATTGCTCCGCTTGTGCAGGGGGGGTGGGGTGGTCGTGCGGTCTGTCTCCCTGCCCAGCCCCAAGCCTCTGTGAAGTCTCATCCACAGAACTCTGCCCCTCTCACCAACTCCCTGGGAAAGCGGTTGGCCTGCGCTGACTTTCTCACAGTCAACCCCCCCGCACCCCCCCTCTGAGCGCAACCCGGTGGCCACACGCTGACTGCCTCTAATCCCTCTGCCAGTAGAGCTTAATGACAAACCAAACCACAGGAGACGAGAGGTGAAAAAAAGAGAAATGACATCATTGAGAGGGTGACAGGAGAAGGAGCAAAAATACCCCAAACATGAGCAGATGCGTGTGTTTGCTGTTGCTAATGACATTCCCAGAACAGCTCCTTGGTTTTGTGTAAGGCATTGTTTTACACCACTGCATGAGCTGTATATTTCTCCCATACATAACAAACATCCCTCTTATATGACCATTTAGAAGCTCTATTACATGGAAATCACCAGACATTGTGGGGGAGGGGGCAAATACTTTTTCAGGGGGCAAATGTTTTATTCACAGCGCTTTATGTCTAGTATGCTCAGGAAAAGCTCTTTATATTATGTTTGCATGTCCCTGTTCTCTCTGGAATTTAGGTGTTATGTTATAAAGTGTTATGTTATAATGTTAACATATGTTTGTCTGCTCTCTCTCTCCCCTACAGATCCTGTTTGCTCCAGAGGGTTCGCTCGTCCAAAAGGCATCACCTGTGAAGGTGAACCCTTTGTTGTCTCTGAATATCATTTTTACCTGTCCAGGGACAAATCTCATTTATTCTCTAAAGTCAGGTATGTCCCTCAAAGGCAAACGGCCTCCTGTTTTTGACCTGGAGATCTCTTCAAAGCTAAGGGTCAATTGAGCACATAGATCCTTTCTTAGATGTCTCGTTATAACCTTGGACTCTTTATGACCACCCTTCTAACTATGTGGGTCATTGGGCAATTTCCACATATTTGACTCATGATTAATTACATTAATTAGCAAAGCATCAAGAAAAATTCCTTATTTTAATTTCTCACTTATTTATGAATACCCTACATCCACACTAAGAGGACATCTGTATGTTCACCTCAAACTTATATCATCATTCAAATTATGTCTGGTGTTAAAGGATAGTATGTTTACAACGCAGTATGTTTACAACTCTACAAATCATCACCAGAATTGTTATACTCAAATTTTTCCAATTAAAGAGACGGATCGTCTTCTTCATTTCTCCTGGTTCTGTAGACGTGAACGAGTGTGAGGTGTTCCCCGGTGTGTGTGTTAATGGCCGCTGCATAAACAGCCGCGGCTCCTTCAAGTGCCAGTGTCCAGAGGGCCTAACTCTGGACTCCACGGGACGCTTGTGTGTCGGTGAGCACTTCTGGCCCATCAAATCTCTATTTTTGTTTACATTTATTCTTCAGTTGGGCATTTAATGTGATATCAATGATAATTTAATTGAGCTGTTATTTGCTTTGGTTCTGGTTATGTTGTGTGGATAAATCAGATAGATGTTGACAGAAAACTAGCGAGACGACCAAGTCTCTGTGATTGAATTGTGAGGTAATGCACGCAAAATGATATGCTGTAATCATACGCCTATGATGTGTTATATGTGTAACATCTGCTGAGTGGTGTGTTGAGAATCTGTGGGAGGGGTTGCATCATTCCAAGTGTGTGCTGCATGTAATTGCTTTTTCCGATTGTTTTTTCTTTTGTTGTTTGTTTTTTCTCAAAATATAAATGCCTCATATCTGTGTTTTGCCGTGTCCTTAACCTGCAGAGAAAGTGTACAAACTGACGTAGATATGGAGCGGTTTGCCTTTCGAAAACAGGACATTTTCCTCTGAAGCCGCCTTTGTTGCTTTTGTCACGCAGATATCCGCTCGGAGCAGTGTTACCTCACGTACGATGAGGACACCTGCACCCAGTCCGTGTCTGGAAGGTTCCGTATGGACGCCTGCTGCTGCACTGTGGGGGCTGCCTGGGGGAAGGAGTGTGACGCTTGCCCGGAGCCTGGCAGCCGCGAGTATGACACCCTCTGTCCGCGAGGACCAGGCTTTGCCAACCGAGGAGACGTACTCACTGGGAGACCCTTCTACAAGGGTAAGACTGGCTGAACAGAGAGGTCTGAATAGGAATAAAATATGACATGGACAGGTATTTTTGTGTTCACACAATTACAGATGTACCATCTGCTTTACGGTCTCATTGTACAGTGTGCTTTATAGTCTCAATGTACAGTCTACTTTACTGAATTAAAACTAAGTAAGAATAAGTGTGTCTTATTCTCTGTATAAACCTGACAGTCCAGGCCTCCCTTAATGTAAGGTGCTATGTAAGTATGCCTCAACCCCTTGTGCCCTGTGTTCCTATGGACAGACATCAATGAATGTAAAGTGTTCCCCAGCATCTGCACCCATGGCAAATGCCGCAACACGATTGGCAGCTTCAGGTGTCGCTGTGACAGCGGCTTTGCTCTCGACATGGAGGAACGGAACTGCACTGGTAAAGGCCTTCAGTTGTACACCTCACAAAACCCTCTCAAGCTGGGTTAGACCCGTGCCGAGTAGTGGAGCACCGTGTTTTGGTAGAGTTTGGTCAGACCGCTCTGTGTTTGTGCAGACATCGAGGAGTGCCGCATCTCGCCGGACCTGTGTGGTCATGGGACCTGCAAGAACACGCCCGGCAGCTTCGAGTGCGAGTGCTTCGATGGCTACGAGAGCGGCTTCATGATGATGAAGAACTGCATGGGTGAGTGGAACGTCTGGGCAAGGGCTGTGCCGAGTTCAGTTTGTTTACCTTAGATTTTGCACCATGTTTTTATCTTTTTTATGTGTGTGCAGTTTTAATCTCTCTCTCTGTCTTTTTCTCTTTATCTCTCTCTCTCCCTCTGTGTGTGTGTGTGTGTGTGTGTGTGTGTGTGTGTGTGTGTGTGTGTGTGTGTGTTTCTTTGTGCTGTAGACATTGATGAGTGTGAGCGGAACCCTGGCCTGTGCCGTGGAGGCTCCTGTGAGAACACTGATGGCAGCTACCTGTGTGTGTGTCAACATGGCCATCAGCTGACTGCCGACGGGGATGCCTGTGAGGGTGAGTGCAAACACACACACACACACACACACACACACACACACACACACACACACACACACACACACACACACACACACACCTACACACACACACACACACACACACACACACACACACACACACACACCGGACAGGACCAGCATCACTGTATTCTTTCCCATCATCCCTTGTAGTAAAAAAGTAGTGATGTCAGCCTTCCACACCCTTGGTTGGGTGGGAAAGGTCAAGCAATACTGTTACAGGTCAGGAGGTTCTATATCCATATAAAACAGGACATTCTAAATCTTTCAACACCTTTTGACATCAAACACTCTGTCCTCCCAGTATTTTCACTCAGTGTCCTTCAATTGATGTAATTAAATCGGGCTGTCTGCTTCACTCAAATCCACCCCATCAGTTTGGCTGGTCTTCTCGTCTGTGCGAGAGCCGGAACTCAGAGTTGGATTAAGACAATGGAATTGAGCTGTTAGGGCTTATGAGGTCAAAAAGGCCAAGTAGATAATGATCCCACTGATGAGTCTGAGGCGCTGGATCCTAAGATCTTTTTAAAAAAGAGCGATGAACCTTTCTCGTCATGAGGATCTCATCACGCTAATGCTGTGTGCGGACTGTGAGGACGTGTCCTGACGAGGTTTCTGTCTGTTGTGCAGATGTTAACGAGTGTGAGCTGAGCTCCTCGCTGTGTCGAAACGGCAAGTGTGTGAACGTAGTGGGAACATACCGCTGCACCTGTACCTCCGGCTACCAGCCCACACCTGACCTACAGGGATGCACAGGTAAGCATTCACCCAGCCATACGGCATATTTTGTACACATATGTATATTTATTCAGAATACAGATTATAAAAGTGAATGTTAATGGGTCATTTTACCTGCCACAATGTTAATGTTAATGTATTTATCTGTCTGTACTTTTTAATATGTAAATGCCATCATCTGTTTATTTTTTCCATCCATCCCCACCCCTATTTATCGCTCTCCTCTGTGGCGGTCTCAGTCTTTGATTGAGACAGTAACTAGCGGCGTTGTTCTTCCTGTGTTTCAGACATTGATGAGTGCACCATAGAGAATGGAGGCTGTGATCTGCACTGCACTAACTCAGAGGGCAGCTATCAGTGCAGCTGTAACTCAGGCTATGCCCTCATGCCCGACCAGAGGAGCTGCAATGGTACAGCAACACAGACCGCTTTTTTTCTCTGTCTCTCTTCTGCTCTCTCTCTCTTTCATCTCTGTCTCTCTTCTGCTCTCTCTCTCTCTCTTCTGCTCCCTCTCTCTCTTTCATCTCTGTCTCTCTTCTGCTCTCTCTCTCTCTCTCTCTCTTCTGCTCTCTCTCTCTTTTATCTCTGTATTCTCTTTCATCGTCTATCACTCACATCAACAACTTGTTTGACCACTCTCCTGATTTATTCCCAGGTAATTTATTCTTTGTAAGAACGTATATACTACCTTGTGTTATACTATATCAAAATAGTTCTTTTAAGGAATTTTCCAGTACAGTGCAGACAGCCTTGAGAGTCATGAAATAATTCCATTTAGTCCTTTGTTTTACTCTTATTGAAATTTTGGACATGAAAGTACAGATGAGCTACCAGTTGAAACAAAAGGCACCAGAACTATGTGCAATGAAGGCATATTTTTGAAATAAAAAAGGCAATTGCCTGGTTGCAAATTCCTATCAGGTTTCAGCACTGACAGAGTCCTTTATGGCCTGCCTTCTCCACTTCAAACAGTAGGCCGGTCATGGAGGTGATTTTAATACAGCGGTGAAGGTCTGGTCTCCAGCTGTTCTCTCTCTCTGTCTCGCTCTCCTTGTCTCTCTCTCTCTCTCTCTAGCTCCTTTTGTTAATCTCTCTCTTACTCTTTTTCTCTCCATTTCACTCGTACTCTCTCTCTTGCTCACACTAACTCTCTGACACACATTCTCTCATCTTTTATGTCTGAGTCACTTTCTCAATTTTCTTTGCTTCTCTCTTTCTCCCTCCCTCCCTCTCCCTCCCTCCCTCCCTCTCTCTCCCACCCCCCTCCCCCTCTCTCAGATGTGGATGAATGTGAGGAGGAGCCTGGCATCTGTGATGGAGGGCAGTGCTCCAACATCCCCGGGGAGTACCACTGTCTGTGCTTTGACGGGTTCATGGCGTCCCTCGACATGAAGAGCTGCATAGGTACAGTGCATCCTGCTGTACACTGTCATTGTGTTCCATACACTGTGGAGTGGCACTTGGATGGCTGTTGGGTAAACGGTGGTCACAAAACAGAGGTCTACTTTCAAATTCAACAACCTAATGCCCAATAAAATGTAATGGCATAGTAATAATTACTTGGTGAAGGATTTGTGTGTGCCTCTATTTCTGCATGTGTGCCAGCGTGTGTATGTTTGTTTATGAATTGCTGCTTCACATGACACATGAAAGAAAAATAATGATCTATAATGTGCAGCAAGAACAGTGTTTACATGTGTCACATTTGTGAATGATTTTGTGTGTGTGTGTGTATACTGTGTGTGTGCGTGCGCGTGTGGGAGGTTGGGGGATGTTTCTGCATTGGTGCATTTGTGTGCCCATGTGTACTTCTGTATTGTTGTGTAAGTTTGTGTGTGTGGGTGTGTATCTTTCTGCATTAGTGTGTATATGTGTGTGTGTGTGTGAGGGCCGGGGGTATTTCTGCATTAGAGTGTGTGTGTGTGTGTGTGTGTGTCAATCTATGTGTGTGTGTGTGACACACCTCTTCCGCCCCACATGGGAAAGTAGTCAGTTATCCCACTGGGCACTCAGACACAGGATCCCCAGCACGTCAGCCTAGCCTCCATCCATAACTCACACAACCACTTCAATGGCCAGGCCTTAACTACAACAATAAATACACAATTATAGACCTCTGCAGCAACGGACATGACAACTAAACCGGTGTGGTGTTCTGGTGTGAGCGTTCACTGGAAGTAAAAAATATCTTCGCCTCTCCAGGAAAGCGATTTTTCTTTCGCTCACATCTGCCCCAGCTGAGGTGGTGCATTGTGGGATACACCCATCTGTAAGCCGTTTCTTTTCACACGTGTGTGAGTGTGCGCGTGTTTTACGTCTGCAGATGTGAACGAGTGTGAGCTGAACGCCAACCTGTGCATGTTCGGGGAGTGTGAGAACACCAAGGGCTCCTTCATCTGCCACTGTGACGTGGGCTACTCCGTCAAGATCGGCACATCTGGCTGCACAGGTCAGATCATGATTGCAGTGATTAATGACTGTCATTACACTCGTTCATCTCTTTAACTATTAATGACATGTTTTGCTTAGGACAGGTCGTCAAACACTGTGTGCTTTACTTGGCTGGTGAAAAGTTGTTGCTAATGTCTATTTAATATCTCACATTAGGATGACACAGAAATGAAAACAGTCCCATTATTATGATTATTATAATGGGTCTTATTGAATTATTTGAAATATCACTCACTGTCAGGCTTCTAAACAGTGCATCCATTCTCTTTCAAGTGAATCAGTTTCCCCTCAGGGGGAAATGTATGGTCTGAGGTAATCTAAATGAAGGCTGACTGGAAAAGGTGTCCCTTGGTGACGTTTAAAGCCCTCTTCCTCTGTGTGCAGATGTGGACGAGTGTGAGGTGGACGCCCATAACTGCGATCTCCATGCCACCTGTGTCAACACCCCGGGGGGCTTCCACTGCTCCTGTCGAGAGGGCTGGCTGGGCGACGGGGTCAAGTGTCTGGGTAAGATCCCGCCCTGGACTCCATTCTCTCTCCACCCTCTACATGCAAAAGCCCCTTCAGCAGATAAAGTATCATTCCCCCCCTCACTCTGTGGCTCAGACACTACTGAAGGGTCTCCTTGGCAAAATCAGGACTCCAATAATACCTATGAAGGAGACGTGCACACAAAATAGATGCCTTGACTGGACTGTAGACCATTTTGAGAGAGAGGGAAAAAAACATCTGCTAAAAGACTTGATCAGTGTGTGATCAGGTGACTGTACGGCCGCCAGATGTATTTAATGCCCCCAAAATACACTCGGGTATCTTTGGATTACACATGCAAGATTCAAAATTGCTTTTGTGAAGTTACTGAAACCACTTTTAAATGACTGTGTGGTCTACGCTTCCTGCTAATGTGATTCAGTCAGGCGCTCACTTCCTTGCCATGGCTCTCAATCGCTCGTTACACTAAATACATTGAAGAGAACAGTAATGAAAAAGAAGGATATTTTTAGAGCTCAGTGTGGTCTTCATTTGTCACTTGTAGTGTGTTTCTGTGTGTGTGTGTGTGTGTGTGTGTGTGTGTGTGTGTGTGTGTGTGTGTGTGTGTGTGTGTGTGTGTGTGTGTGTGATATGTTTCAATTTGATCTATGGTGCTGCCTACAGTCTTCTGTGCCTAGCTCATTGGTGGCCCAGCACTTTGGAGCCTTGCAGGCAGACTGTGTGTGTGTGTGTGTGTGTGTGTGTGTGTGTGTGGGTGGGTGAAAGAGAAAGGGAGAGACATTTGAGAAGGGAAGGAAAGAAAGGTAGGTATAAATGATGGAGAACTGACCACTTGCTGGAATTGCTGGTTATAATAGATGTAATAGGAAGGGGCAAGTGGACTGAAAACACAGACACAGAGACAAACTTTTTATAAAATTAGTTGTAAAAAATACACAAACAGCAGTTAGAAACTGGTCTTTCAGAACCATTAATTCTCACAACAGCCCACAACACACACCTCCTCTCCCCAAATGAATAGAGAATGTGAGAGAGGGGATAGAGGGATTAAGGAAAAAGTCGAAGTGAGAAGAACTAAAGAGGAGAGAAAGAGAAAGAGAAGAGAAAAACTGACGAAAGAGAGAGTCCAGCTGTCTGCTGCGGGTGTTTGATATCCAAGTGGCGTGAGTGAAAAGCTGGAACCGTTACTGTAAGCCACTCCGCTCTGCCTTCACCCTTCAGACAGTGACTCACTCTGCTCTCCTCATTACTGTCCAGCTAGGTCCGCTGTGTCTCACCGTGAGTGGGGGTCATGGCCTAATGCATTATCTCCTCGCTCCCCAAACGTGTCTCTACGGTCCCCACTACTCCTCTGTGTGAGTGGAAAAATCGCCCTCAGTTTTTTGGAGTCAGGTCAGGCGCTTTTAAGAGGGAGTCGGTCGAGGCAAAAACAAAATAGCTCGGTGAGCCGGTCGCGTGTCAGCTGTTACTCTTGTCATCACCCGTCGAGTTTCTGAGGAGCCGACCGGGTCGCCGGTTCAGCTGCGGCGCCCCTCAGTGGTGAGATGAGATGTTATTCACAGCTGGGTGCATATGTTATGTCTCGGAGCGGCTCACCGCTGACATCCTCGAATGCAAACCAGAGATCAAAGTATTAGAACAGTCGTGACTCAGATATCTCCTGGGTTTGTGGAGATATTGAAATGTCTGCAGAATAATGCAATTTAATACCGTGCTGCCGAACCCAAGAAATGACTAACTTTTGATTGATCTTAATTCCTGTGATCTGCCCAAGAAATGACCATGCCATAGCACAAAAATCCCCTTTGTTTGTACAGATAAAGATCCATCGAATATTACAACATAATACCTTCTACAGAAGAACAAAAAAATAATCATACGATATACTATAAGATAAATACAATTTCAACTTTATTCTTGTTTTGGCCATAAAATGACCACACCTTTAATTTGATTTGACCACAAATTAATTTAAAACTTCATTCTTACGATGTTCTCAAGAAACTACCTTACCTTAAGCCATATTGATGTGATTATAACTCCTCTGCCTTGTTCGCTGTAGACCTGGACGAGTGCACTGATGGGAGCCACGACTGCAGTGCCAGTGCTGAGTGTTTGAACTCCCCCGGCTCCTACCGCTGCACCTGCTCACCGGGCTTCACTGGAGATGGCGTCACCTGCACAGGTATAGCACACACTCTTAACTGCACAGGTGAAACACACACTCTTACCTGCACAGGTGAAACGCACACTCTTACCTGCACAGGTGAAACACACACTCTTAAAAAACCTTTGTATTTAATCAAGACAGAATTTGACCTGAATTTGACAGATGTTGTGTTTTTCAAACGTGTGCACACACAGACACGGATGAGTGTGCTGAGAATGTGGACCTGTGTGAAAACGGCCATTGCCTGAATGTGCCCGGAGGCTACCGCTGCGAGTGTGAGATGGGCTTCGTCCAGGCCCCTGACAGCAAATCCTGCCAAGGTAAGTCAATTGTGCATGCACACACACACACACACACTCAAACACTAACCTAGTATGATCTGCATGGGAT
This sequence comes from Sprattus sprattus, assembly GCF_963457725.1. Taxonomy (NCBI): domain Eukaryota; kingdom Metazoa; phylum Chordata; class Actinopteri; order Clupeiformes; family Clupeidae; genus Sprattus; species Sprattus sprattus. The sequence goes on from NC_137909.1 coordinate 16,719,094, forward strand.
AAACCATAGTTTTGCGAAAGTGCAGGTATTGTTCAATGTATCACCCTCATCCTCAATATGACATGTGATGTCTTTAGCCGTAATATCTTCATGATATGTTCAAGTGCTGCATATTGTGCTTTGAATCAGAATCTTGTGTGTGAGTATGAGTATGTGTGTGTGTGTGTGTGTGTGTGTGTGTGTGTGTGTGTGTGTGTGTGTGTGTGTGTGTGTGTGTGTGTGTGTGTGTGTGTGTGTGTGTGTGTGTGTGTGTTTGTTTGTGTGTGTGTGTGTGTGTGTGTGTGTGTGTATGTTTGTTTATATATGTGGTAATACAATTTGATATATGATATTTCTGGAGAAATCAAAGACGTGTGTTCTATTTATAGCCAACAGTCCAGTCCAGTCCAAACACAGGGCATGATTGTGACCTCAACCAAACAAGACACAGTCACATAAACCCCATAAAGCCCATTTGTGTCTTCTCTTGTAGATGTGTGTGCATATACATTATGTGAGTGTATGTGTTGGATCGGTGTGTGTGGGTGTGTACATCTTTGTGAGTGTGTGTATGTGTGTGTGTATGTGTGTGTGTGTGTGTGTGTGTGTGTGTGTGTGTGTGTGTGTGTGTGTGTGTGTGTGTGTGTGTATGTTTGTGTGTGTGAGTGTGTAGAGAATGGAGAGTTTGCTGAAGAATATTGGCAAATACACTTTGCATTAATTTATTTTCCCCTTGTGGTCCTGTTTTCTGTGGTGTTACTAAAAGCACATTAAAGGGATGTTCCATATTCCGTAAGAATGGTTTGGAAATAGTTTAGAGGTGTCCTATAAAACATGGTGGACTTATCTCTTGAACAAGGATTAGTATGTTTTATTATTATATTATGTTCAGGAATCCTCCTGTTTGCTTTATGTGAATAACGATGAAGGCAACCCACAACAGCCCTTCAGGTGTTATTTCCTCTAATGATAATGGAACCGTACCTTTGCAGATATTGATGAGTGCACCTTCAATAGCATCTGTGTGTTTGGCACCTGCAAGAACCTCCCCGGAATGTTCCGCTGCATCTGTGATGATGGCTATGAGCTAGACAGGTCCGGAGGAAACTGCACAGGTACTAAACTCTCACACTCCCCATTGTATACTTGAAAGTCCTAATGCTAATTGTCTGTGAGTTCTTCTCTATTGTGTCTAGTGTACAGGAAGGTACATTCAGGAGGCCTATTTCAGAGTGGGAAGAGCAGTGTTTACCAGTGTTCATATGTATGTGGTTTGTTCTTACAGACGTAGATGAGTGCCTGGACCCTATAAACTGTGTGAATGGACTCTGTGTGAACATCCCTGGCTCCTATGAGTGTAACTGCCCAAATGACTTTGAGCTTAACCCTACTGGAGTGGGATGTGTGGGTAAGAGCGTTTCATTGATATTCGTGGTGTTCTTTTACGCTATTAGAGCTTTCTTTAATAGCTAAAACAGTGATCACAAGGTTTGACTGTTTCCTTACTCAGTACTTTGATATTTCCCCAACCTTATGTACTTTTATTTTATTATATCCTCCCTCCCTCCCACTCTTTCTCTCTCTCCCCCTCGCTCTCTCGCTCTCTCTCTCTGGCAGACACTCGTGTGGGGAACTGTTTCCGGGAGGCGAGTCCTCGCGGGCGCGGCAGTCTGTCCTGTAGCGTGGAGGTGGGGGTGGGCGTCAGCCGCTCCTCCTGCTGCTGCTCGCTGGGCCGAGCCTGGGGGAACCCCTGTGAACTCTGCCCCCCCATCAACTCCTGTGAGACTCCTGAGTCCTCAATATCACTAACGCACTCAACACGCTAATGCTAAACACTGCTATCTAATATCTAATTGTCAAATAGGCAAATGGTTTCACATACAGATCAGCCACGCAAAGTAAAATATGTTTACTCTGTGCACCTTTAAAGTTGCGAAATGGGGTAAAAGCAGTAATACATGCCAAAGACATCTGCAGACTTGCATCGTAAATCTGGTCTGGTTTTATTGCTTGTTGGGGTCTGAATCATCTGATTTGTGTTGCTTGCAGCGGACTACAACACCTTGTGTCCAGGTGGAGAGGGCTTCAGACCAAATCCCATCACCATCATCCTGGAAGGTGAACTCCTTGTAGAAAAATACTTTTTTTAATGATCATGTTCCAGAAAAGTAACTTTTTAATTGAAAGAATGAAACAAAGCAATCGAAACCAGCATCTACGTGAATAATTCAAAGAACTTATAGGAAATTAGTGAAAAAAAAACACTTGATTAACTTGATATAGGCCAGGTAACCATCTCAGTTTTTCCAATCAAGAGGCGAATGTATGAGGGGCTGTTTGTGTTTATGGTGCAGACATTGACGAATGCCAGGAGTTGCCAGGACTTTGCCAGGGAGGGAACTGTGTGAACACCTTTGGCAGTTTCCAGTGTGACTGCCCTCCTGGCTACTACCTCAATGAGGACAGCCGCATCTGTGAAGGTAAGAACCTGAGCTCAGCTCAATTTTAGCACTCAAGACACATTTTCAACTAAATAAACAAAGCAACAGGAGAATTGTCCTGCATTGTCCTCACGGGGACACTAAAAACTGAATGTTCAATTCATTGGTCCAGTTGCTAATGTGTAGGCAATTGTTTGACCAAAGACTGCAATTCAATTCTATCATCCTCAAAATCTGCACGTGTAACATGCTTCAGTTGTGAAGACGGGTGTCAGCCGTAAATATTTGTTGTAATGTTTCCCAGACATTGACGAGTGTGTGTCGAACCCGGGCATCTGTGGACCTGGCACCTGCTATAACACCCTGGGCAACTACACCTGTGTGTGCCCACAGGAGTACATGCAAGTCAATGGAGGCAACAACTGCATGGGTGAGTGCCTGACCACACTGTATACTCCACAGTGCCATTCATGCCACAGGGTACATCTGGCTTGTTTTCATCATGGCTGAATCCATCATTAGCCAACGTATGGCAAGCATCATTGACTTGCTCGCAGAATGTGTAATGTGTCGCAGAATGTGTAACAAGTGAAAATATGCAAAAGCATTCTTCTGTTCATCCTCTGAGCAGTTTCCTGATTAAAGATTAGAGGTTTCTTGAGCCAAATCTACTGATTCTCAGTCCTCCGCTCTATCCGTCTTCCTCATCAGACATGAGGAAGAGCCTCTGTTACAGGAACTACAATGGCACCGTGTGTGAGAACGAGTTGGCCTTCAACCTCACTCGCCGACTCTGCTGCTGTTCCTACAACGTGGGCAAAGCCTGGAACAAGCCCTGTGAAGCCTGCCCAACACCCGCCACAGGTGAGAGACACCGCCTTCTTCGCTATTAAGTAACAGACATCTCCAGTTGCTATCTGAAAACTGCCCCGGGCTGCCATTTTCTTGTTTTTGCGGTTATGTAAATCCAACTAATTGAGTGGTTACCTCGACTGATGCGAATGGCTGTGTCTGCGCTTTACATATTTCAGATGAGTACCGCTTCCTCTGTGGCAACCTAGTACCTGGATTCAGACTGGACATTGAGACCGGTAAAGCCATAGGTAAGCTTCAGTTTATGAATTTAGTTTACACAAAGGCCATGATTCACGTATCTCTACGCACGTTCTATGTGGTTGGGACAGCAGTTGAATGTTGGTGTGTGTCATGGTCTCTCAGTGTTAGAGGTGAACTGTCTGTGACTGCATCTCTGTTCGCCCGTGTAGACATTGATGAGTGTCGGGAGATCCCTGGTATTTGTGCCAACGGTGTTTGCATCAACCAGATCGGAAGCTTCCGCTGTGAATGCCCCACAGGCTTCAGCTACAATGACCTCCTGCTCGTGTGTGAAGGTAAGGAACCTGTGGCAGTTGGTCAAACTTTATACGTGAAATGAAAACATGAATCAAACATGGAACAGGAATTATGGGACAGTTATCAGTAGGGGAGATGGGCAACCATCAGCTGTTATAATCAGTCATAATCATCGCTCTTGTTTTGCCATTTTGGGCAGCATTTTCCATACATATGTAACATGTTGTGTTTATGTCATTGGCTACAAACCATCCTCAGGTTTCTGATTTATATTTAAAATTATATCTACTTACCATGCCATACCATAGTTTTTCTCATATTGCTCAACTTATCCTGTCAGCTAGATCAACTTACCCCCAACATGTGGCAAGTTGAGCCACAAGACCACTTGTTTTTGGGACCCCATATTTTCATGTCTATTTGAGTTAGGCACACCACTTACGCTTCAATTGATGGCACACATCCTGAACTTGTGTTGTATGCATTAATTGTATTTCTGTCTGAAATTCCCCTTGGCTATAGGTCGATGTAAGTTAAAAAAAATGGCTAATCTTACCCCACTCTCCTCTACACACCCACTTACCCTCCGGTAAAAGCACTTCAGTTCGGGTACTTTCAGCTTGTGGTTGAGAAGTCCAGGCTTAGCCTCAGTCTAGTAAAAAAACAGATGCATTTGAGGTCACCTGCTCTGGGAGACCTCTGCTTTGAAGGCTGCAGTGTTTTTCATCAGACAACAGAAATGATATGCGCTGTACGGGAGTCTCTGTGTGTCTCGTTGTGTCATGATGAGGGCTATCTGTCTTACAAGGCCGTGCTTGGACATTTATCTGGCCCTGATGGAGGTCTAATCCCCCATGTCGTTCTGCTATGACAGATCATAGAGAAAGAAAGCGAGAGCAGAGACCTCAGGCCCCGAAGCACAGGAAGCCATGGAGACTGAGGACAGAACATGTGTCGGGTTTCTCCATGTGTGTCTCTACCCGCTGTTTCCCCCCTTCAGTCTTTTTTTGTCCTACTTTCCCTCCCGCCCCTCTCCCCCTCTCCATCCCTCTCTCCATCTCAGTTCAAATATTAGCCCTCTGTCTGCTTGCGTCTCTGGTGATGTCCCCCCACAGAGTCGTCTGCGCCGCATGCGGTGTCAGTCTCCATGAGGGGCCCCGCTTGTCAGGGGCCAACCCCAACACCCCCACACCCCACACGGCCCACCCGTGATCCAACTACAGTTTGCTCCCCACCAGGAGACGATGTGTGTGTGTATATGTGATATGTGTGTGAGTGTGTGTGTGAGTGTGTGTGAGTGTGTGAGTGTGTGTGAGTGTGTGTGTGTGTGTGTGAGTGTGTGTGTGGAGGAGATAGCCAGGGGGGGCTGCAAGGGAAGTGACCCATCCATGGGGCCTTTCAAGTGCTTGTTGAGTGATGCTAAGATGATGAGGGTTAATGCAGGGGAAAGGGGGCCGACCAACGTTGCCTTTGTTAGGGGGCAACCCAACACCCTTATACCCAACGCACACACACACCCTCCCTCAACCTGCTCTTGCTCCAGCCACAGTTAGCTTCCTGCCAGCCACCACTGTGTGTGAGCATGTGAGGAGGAAATAGCCAGAGGGGCTACAGGGGTGGTGACCCCACCAAAGGTGTCTTTCAAGTGTCTCCAGCATGCAACACAGACACAGACGCAGGCGCAGATGCATACGCATACACAGACGCAGACGCATACGCATACACAGACGCAGACGCATACGCAGACACAGACGCAGACGCATACGCAGACACAGACACAGACACAGACGCAGACACCCCCTGTATGTGCTCCAGAGGAAGGGCTCTGGGGCTCCCTGTGGCAAGTGGACACGCCCATGGGAGAAGACATAATTAGCGGTTGCTATACTGGGGTTCACCGCACTCCTCGCAACCACCACAATGAGGGGAAAATCTGACAGGCAGGGCAGAGCATTACAGCCGATTGGCTGCACCGCTAGTATTACCCATGATTGGGAAAGTTGGGATGTTTTTGTCACAAAGATCTAAAGGCAAAGACAGAGGAAAAGCAAAAAGGGCTTTGTTGTAGCTTTGTAATATATGACTACTATTTAATATTACATTATATCATAATTATTAATATGTACAGTATATATTGGATATTATTTATAATAGCTATGTTAATCGTTTAATCTATGTAATCTAAAGTCAGAAATTGATTCAGTATGAATACAAAGTAGTTCATCATTTATGACATTTACCTACATAATCTTTGGTGATCTTTGCAGTTGTCTTTATTAAGGAAAGTTGCCAGGAATCTGTCAGAAATGCACAAAATCAGGGTATAGTGGTCAGTAATGGGATTTCTCCCCACTGCTTCCTGTCCCTTAATAATACGACTCAATTGCACATTGGACACATTCTGACACGAAACCCAACCAGCTTTTGTTTTCCTTGTCCTGTACGTCAAGGCTGATGCCCTGTATTTCCCCAGTGAGCCGTTATGGAGCTGAGACAGATGTCTCGGTTTCTTACTGACTCGCACACAGTAGATGCGGTTTGACAGGAAGCTTTTTGCGGTGCCGTTCCTTCTATGAAAAGACCCCCTCATTTCCTGTGAAGTTCAATATAAATGAATGTCCTGGTGTTCACTGCGGCTTTATACAGACTAATAAAAAAAGAAACTGCAAAACCATTCATGAAATGTTTCTACAGCCTAAAATAGACAGTGCTTCACACAATAAGTGATTCTTTATACAAGTTGACAATCACAGCTTGATAAGAAAGAAAGACCCTGAGCTTTTTCAAAAGCTGTCTAAAAGCAGTGAGTTAGAGTAGACATTAGATGTGGATTAAAACACATTTCTAAGTCTTACACATTAGAGGTAGTTACTAGTTATTAGACGTTTGCAGCCATTTAATTCCATTTCTCTCTCTTCATCCCTGTTATGCATTCTGTTACTCGTGAGAGTATTTGAACAAATGGTCATTTGTTTTCATCATCTCTATCTCTCTCTCTCTCTATCTCTCTCTCTCTCTCTAACTCTCTTTGTGTTCTGTTTCTCGTTCTGCCCTTCCTCAGACATAGATGAGTGCAGCAGTGGTGAGAGCCTGTGCCAGAGGAACGCAGACTGCATCAACAGCCCTGGTAGCTACCGCTGCGAGTGCTCCGACGGCTTCAATCTTTCCCCCACCGGTGCCTGCATCGGTAAGTCGAGGCCACCGCACCAACCAACCACACTTGCCTCAAACCTCGTACCAACCCACCACACTCACCTGCATCCTGTGCCACTGTACCCACACAACACAAGCATGATTATAAAATAAATGGTTGTCAATTTGATGAAGGATGTTGAAGGTATTGAACTAGTGGTCAAAGTTACGTGAATGGTTGTATGAAAGGGGCCTCAGTGCTGTATGAGGAAAACTGACTTAGAAAATGAATTGAGAAACTAGTATGTCAATATTATTGCTCCAATAGTAACCACTCCCATGATCCCAGAGTCTGCTAGCAGTTATCACACTGACTTGAGTCACACTCAGTCACAGTAAATTACCTGAAACGTTGATGTCAGGAGTTGCCCCCTTGGTGGCACACTAGGGTATCTGTTTCTCCTCTCCTATCCGCCCAGTTCCCATGCGGTCAGGCGGCACATCCAGCTGGAGACCAGCCCCATGCCAGCCCCCTATTTTCCCACTGTCTCCTCACTGTGTTGCTTGGCAGTTGCTTTTACCCTGTTTGGAAGCTCCTTCACCCGCTCCCTCTCTCTCTCTCGATTTTCACTGCATTGATAGTTTAATTGCACCCAGATGTACCAATACCCTCTCTCCCGCCCTCTCTCTGTCTCTCTCCACCCCGACTGTGCCAACCATCAGACCGCAACGAGTGCTTGGAGATCCCCAACGTCTGCAGCCACGGAGAGTGTGTGGACATCCAGGGCGGCTATGAGTGTGTCTGCAACAACGGCTTCAGAGTGTCCATCAACCGCAGGATGTGCATGGGTGAGCCGCCTTCTCGACACCCCTGTTGTTGTCTCGCCCTGACTGCTGATGGAGGTGGTGTTTGAAGTGACCTCCATTAACCTTGGCTAATGGCATGAATGTAAGATGCATTGCAGGAAGTGCCGTGTCCGTCCTGGAGAAGAGGGATTGTTGAGACATCGTATGTCTTCTTAATGGATTCTGTCATGTCAGTTAGCCGTCTTGGGTTAACAGGCATTTGAATCAAAGTGCTGTAGAAAAGTCAGAGATATTTCAACAACAATGGTTGAAGCAGAAAAAGCCTTTTGGGCCTGAATGAAGGGCTGAATTAGAGAGCAGTTTGTGTTTTTTTGTTTAGAAAGAAAGATTTAACTTTATTCACCCTGTTTTTTTTGGTTTGTGACTGTGTTCTCATCTTGTTTAAACGTCTCTATTTCACCTTAATAAACGTGATCACCTGGCTCTGTGTTCTCCTTCATGTTGTCGTCCAGACGTCGACGAGTGTGTGCGGCAGCCCTGTGGAAACGGCACGTGCAAGAACACCGTTGGCTCCTTCAACTGCCTCTGTCACCCCGGCTTTGAGATCACACATAACAATGACTGCACAGGTAGCCCTTTCTGCTGTTGTTTGCATAATGCGTGGACTCAACACATGTCAACACACACTGCACTGCCCTTCACTCATTAGGTATTCGGACCCTGTAAGCCTTGGTAACACTGTGGTCTGTCTGCTCCTGTGTTTGCTAACAGACATTGACGAGTGCGCGACCTCGTACGGCCAGATCTGCAGGCACGGCCACTGCATCAACAGCATCGGTTCCTTCCGGTGCCTGTGTGACGAGGGCTACGAGCCCAATCTGGAGGGCAAGAACTGCATCGGTGAGTGGGGCCTAATCTCCAGGGAGTCGTTGCGGAGGCGCTTATTTTGTTTTTGGACAGGATAGAGGTTCATCCTGGGTCCAGGTTTTTTTTAAAAGTATTTTCACTGCGATATCTACTTTTTTCTTTTTTTTTCTCTCTCTGTCTCTGTTTATTGTTCTTCTCTTTCCCCACTGACTTTATTTATATCTTCTTTGTCCTCAACCTCAATCTCTGTCTTTTCCCTCTTAATTCCTTCTCTATCTCCCTCTCTCCTATTCAGATGTGAACGAATGTGTTATCCTGCCTGGAACTTGTGCTCCCGGCACGTGCCAGAACCTGGATGGGTCGTTCCGCTGCATCTGTCCTGAGGGTTACAGGGTGCAGAACGAACACTGCGTAGGTGAGAATCCCAATCCACCACCACTGCTGTGTGTGATCGTGTGTGTGTGCGCGCGCGGGTCTGAGTGCATGTTCGTGTGTGAGTGTGTGTGTTTATCTCATCATCTGCACTGCCCTCTTATCTCATTATCTATGTTTTTGGATGGGACAAATTCTTCTGCCAGCAAAAAAAGATTGTAAACAGTGATGTTTTATTTTTAGAAGATAAGTCAAATATTTATGGATTCAGCTCTATCTAACTGTTATCCTGTCTGTTGTGTGAGTGGGCTATTGTGGCCTCTCTCAATAGGTTTTCTGCTCATATAAGGCAGCCCTTTCAAGATCAGCGGCTAAAAGCCCCTCTTGTTTGACTCTTAAATCATTACTTGTCCAACAAAGCTTCCAGTCAGTTGACTCGCAGGGCCACACACATAGATATGTGTGTTTGTGTGCTTGGTGTGTGTGTGTTTGTGTGTGTGTGTGTGTGCGAATGTGAGAGAGAGAGAGTGAGAGAGAGAGAGAGAGAGAGAGAGAGAGAGAGAGAGAGAGTGAATGAGTGTGTGTGTGTGTGTGTGTGTGTGTGTGTGTGTGTGTGTGTGTGTGTGTGTGTCTGTGTGTGTGTGTGTGTGTGTGTCTGTGCATCACAAAGTCTGGTTTCATGTTGGGTGACACTGATGTATCATTCATCCCGCTGCAGTTGTGTGATTATTCTGGGGCACCATGTCACACTCTTTCAATCACAGCTGCTTGTTTACAGTGTGCTCTCTCTCTCTCTCTGGGCAAATATGTTGATGGTCAGAATCAGCTTCTCTCCCTCCCTCTCTCTTTTTCCTTCTCACTCTCTCTATCTTCTCTCTCTTCTTAACAGATGTCAATGAGTGTGTAGAGGATCCCAACATCTGTCTGTTTGGGACCTGTTTCAACAGCCCTGGCAGCTTTGAGTGTGTTTGCAAACCTGGTTTCATCTTGTCAGAGAATGGACGCAGATGTTATGGTACTTCTTTCTCTGTCCCCTTTCGCTTACCATGGAGAAAGACACATTTAGTTCAGCATAAAATTAGTCCGAAAGTAACATTGGTGTTTTAATGTCTGAAAAACTACTTGTTAATTGAGTATTAACAGCTTTTAAAGACTGGGGATGTTTCATGAGGAGTTTCTTAACGAGGTGAGACCAAAACGTTCACACAATTTACTTTATGGTTACTTGACTTCCTTAGTTGAATTGCGTGTTAACTAAAATGGCCCCATTGTAGCATTCTGTTCAAACTGCACCTATTTGCACAATTAAGTTGTTTGTGTTCATGTGGAATTTTTCCTGAAGTGACCTTCTGTAATGCCCTTATTCAATTACCTCACCCATGTGCTTTGAATAAGTGGGGTTTGCTGACGGCAGAAAACATTCCTCGTTGTCTGTAAACTCAGTAGTTTTTGCTAGAGAGAAAAAAACAGATCCCTATGTTCTGTCCAAGTATTCATCAATATGGAGAAGTAGCTGATGTCCAAAAGCTATTGAGGCCACATTTTTAGGCTTATTTTAATTACGAGTAGCCTGTTGAGACAGTTAAGTCATGAAAAGAACTTTCTTAAGAACCTTTCAACCTCAGTCATGACGAACACTACGTTAATGTATGGACATATGTTTATTTGACCAACATAGACATAAATTCCTTCCAGAGAAACGTATTAGCATCCCTTTTCTCACACTGGCTGTACGGCAGTTGTTCTCACTGGTCCTCTGTTTGTTTTCTCTCTCTCTCTCTCTCTCTCTCTCTCTCTCTTTCTCTTATTGTGCAGATAAGCGGGAGAGCTACTGCTTCACACGCTTTGAGAGTGGCAAGTGCTCGCTCCCGCAGGCTTTCAACACATCCAAGGCCAAGTGCTGCTGCAGCAACATGCCTAAAGAGGGCTGGGGCGACCCCTGTGAGCTCTGCCCCAAGGAGACTGATGGTGAGATGCTCACAGCCGCATCTACACCTCTGACACCGACCCCACTGACACTGGCACCACTGATGCTGGTGCTGACACTGGCACCACTGACGTTGACACTGACACCACTGACGCTGGCACCACTGACGCTTCTCTCACATACTCAATTATGACAGTGCTGTTGCAGTGTGTTGTAGAAAGTTGTAATACTGTACAGACACCATCGCTTAAAGCCTTTATGCACTCAACAAGTTTTAGAATGTCTACCACAGAGATCGGCCATCTAACACTAAAGAGTTCATATTGATCATTCTTCATACTGGTCAAACTTCCCCCTAAAACATTCTATGTAGATTTCTATAATTGAATGACATTTAATTGTTCTTTTCCTCCATTAAAGCTGGCTTCAAAGATCTTTGTCCGTTTGGCTTTGGTATAGTCCCTGGCTTTGATGACTCACGTATAGGTAAGGATTCATCTTATTCACATTAAGCCACACGTTTTTGTCGTCAGTACATGGGATCCCAGGGGATGAAAGCCATAACCTGATGTTATTGCACCATTCCTTCATTCAGCTTGCTACAAGAAGTTTGAAATTCTATTTCAACTTTATTGGCGCAGGTTGAATTGGAAACACAACAGAGCATAGCACAGAGAGGAATCTTTTCCTCATCTGGTTTTGTGGTCATCTCTGTTATTCTCCCTCTCCAACTCTCTCTCTCTCTCTTCAACTCTCTGTCTACCACTCTCTCTCTCTTTCTCCCACTCTCTCTCTCTCTCCCACTCTCTCTCTCTCTCCCTCTCTGCCAGACCTGAATGAATGCGTGGAGAATCCAGGCATCTGCTACAATGGGCACTGTATCAACACTGACGGCTCCTTCCGCTGTGAATGTCCCATGGGCTACACGCTCAACTACACCGGGGTGCACTGTATCGGTGAGAGAACCAGCCCATCCACCCATCCAGATACAGAAGTGTTTTGAATGGAACATGGCCTTTTTATAGCCTAGAGAGGAAACGCATTCATGTATTTCACTTCAGTGAATGAGGAGGCATACTTAGCATACACATCATTTCAATGGAAGCTTCACAACCTGTGTTTAAAGAAATGATGAACCATGATAAGCTGATGATGATTAATGGTAGCTAGCAATATTTAGGACTGGTTCTTTGGTAGCTACGTGGTTACAGATGTAAGACATAAACTTTAGCACAAATGATGCATCATATCTTAATGGTTTGCTTAATTAGGATACAGTTTCCCATGAGGGTCATGTCTAGACTGTCTAGACCGGACAGTGCTTAACAGTCAGATTCTCCTGCTTGAGTTCAGTATGACCTGAGGTGTCTGTTTTCTGTGTGTGTGTGTGTGTGTGTGTGTGTGTGTGTGTGTGTGTGTGTGTGTGTGTGTGCAGACGTTGATGAGTGCTTGGTGGGAAACCCATGTGGGAACGGCACCTGCACTAATGCTATCGGGGGCTTTGAGTGCACCTGTGATGATGGCTTTGAACCAGGACCCATGATGACCTGTGAAGGTAGGCTGTTCTTTGCCCTGTTAAGTCAAACAATGGATCAGATGTACACACTATTCAAGCAGAGCCCATTCATTTCCCCGTGTTTATTTACTCATTATGAATTCATGTTGTGTATTCACCAGCTTTCATCTGGTAGGTTTATGTCAGTTTCGTTTAATCTAAACCTCAGCCTAGCAGAGTGATCAATATTGGTGTCTATATACGTAGGTGTGTGGATGCCAAGAACCAGACCAGCTGTAGACAACCATTCCTAATCTTTCTGTTTTATGTCTGCAAAATATCACAGTTGTGTTTTTCGTGGGACAATTCAGTGTCAGCAGTTTGTTGAAAAGCATGGATGTCTGTATGTAATGTTTAGGATATGTCATATACTGTAACACTGTGAGCCAGAAATGTCCCATGAAAATACTGGCGCAGGTATGGAAAAAATGTATAGGAAATTAAATCATCCAGTCAATTACAATGTAATAGACATTTAATGAAAAGCCTTAATTAAGTCTAGACTGTATATTACATTTTCTGAATTGATTTTAAATGGACACATAAAACTGCGACAGAAATGCATATCGCTCCTACACCCTCCTAGATTTGTTTTTGATTCAATTACCTACTCGCCGAATAGAATAGGGAATCACAAGACGCCACGGTACGGCACGGCACAGCAGCCCTCTCTGGTTACTGCTCTTCTCCCGTCTCTGGTTGTGCTGCAGGGGCTGTCCAGGCGCCTGGTCTTTACGTTAGTTCCTATCTGCAGCTGACAGTGGCCATACAAGACCCATTTAGGAGCTGCTGGACAGTCCACGTGCAGGGAAAATGTGATGCAGAGAAATGGGAGAATGAGAAACAGATAATTCTCTTCAGTTTTCTGTTGTTGTTGTTGTTGTTGTTCTGCTGTGTGATATGCGTCATTCTGATTTTTAAGCCAATCGATGAGGTGCAGTCGTGTCAGATTGCTGTTTATAAGAAGTGAAATAGACTTAGTTCTGCCTCAGTGTTCTCCTCGGATGATTTGACTGAGCTCACATCCCTGTACCTTAACTCATGACCTTTGACCCTGATGGCGTGTGTGTGTGTGTGTGTGTGTGTGTGTGTGTGTGTGTGTGTGTGTGTGTGTGTGTGTGTGCGTGTGCGTGTGCGTGTGCGTGTGCGCGTGTGCGCGTGTGTGCGTGTGTGCGTGTGTGTGTGTTTGTGTGTGTATTAGACATAAACGAGTGCGGGCACAACCCATTGCTCTGTGCGTTCCGCTGCATCAACACGTTCGGCAGCTACGAGTGCAGCTGCCCAGCGGGCTACACACTCCGGGAGGACGGCAGGATGTGCAAAGGTACAGTAGGCCTGGGTCTGTGCCCTCCGAGGCACCAACTAAGGGAGTCTTAGACTCTCATCAGACAGTACAATCAGACAGCCTGCCAGCTGACTCACAACCTGGCTTCACACACTGAAACATACTCCATTTCCTGACGAGACCTGTCATAATATAAACCCTTTGTACAGACAGAAAGAAACTCAAAGGTTGAATTTCACAATTTCATTTATTTTATACATTTACTTAAAAAGTAATTATTTTAAGTAAGTATTTATTTAGTTTAGTTAAGTAAGTAAGTATTGCACACTATAATATTTTCTGAACCAGCATGTAGTTGGAAGCATTTAGCATCTTCTGTCCTCATCAACGCCATTTTACTGATGAAATAAATATTTTTTGTTGCTTTTCGACTATCTCTCTCCCTTTACTCTCTATCTCTACCTTCTTTCCCTCTCTTTCTCTCCCTCTCTCACACACAGACCTGGATGAGTGTTCTGAGGGCCTTCATGACTGTGAGTCCCGGGGGATGGCCTGCAAGAACCTCATCGGCACCTTCATGTGCATCTGCCCGCCAGGGATGACGCGCCGCCTGGACGATGAACTGTGTCAAGGTGAGCAGGAGGAGTGGCTGTCAGCTCACCCTCTCTTACTGAGAAGAGAGTGAAAATCACATGGCATCACTGTGCAGTGACACACAGAATGTGATTTAAATCAAAGTCACAGTAATGATCACACTGGCAGTATAAGAATTTGATGTGAAGTTTTCAACAGTGTGTCATTTTACTGACGGAACTATCCCTTTCATTCTCTCTCTGTCCATTTCTCTTTCTCTCTCTGTCTCGCTCTCCCTCTCTCTCCTTCCACCCCTCTCTGTCAGATGAGAATGAGTGCCGCACGAAGCCTGGTATCTGTGAGAACGGGCGCTGTGTGAACACCATTGGCAGCTACATGTGTGAGTGCGGGGAAGGCTTCCAGCCAGACTCCACCCGCACACAGTGCTTAGGTGAGCTTCACCTCTTAGGCACTTCTGCAGCTAACGTTTTTCCACAAGGTTTTGATATTTCACCCCGGAAAGGTTTTGTTTTGAATCTCTTTAAATTGTGGGTAGATTGTTTCCGTATTTTGACATAATGATACATATACATTAACATATAATAGAATATAATACATTTTTTGTGATTTTTTTTATGTGAAACGTTCTGTCATTTTATTTTATGCAAAGATGTCTCTTCATGTGTCATTGGTTATGTTTATGTGTGTGTGTGTGTGTGTGTGTGTGTGTGTGTGTGTGTGTGTGTGTGTGTGTGTGTGTGTGTGTGTGTGTGTGTGTGTGTGTAGACTACCGGGAGGGCTTCTGCTTCACGGAGGTGCTTCAGACAATGTGCCAGATGTCATCCAGCAGCAGGACCCCCTCTACCAAGTCTCAGTGCTGCTGTGACGGGGGCCGCGGCTGGGGCAACCAGTGCGAACTCTGCCCCCTGCCTGGCACCGCCAAGTACAAGAAACTGTGCCCACACGGCCATGGCTACGCCACCGATGGCAGAGGTCAGAGATGCCCTTTGTTCCCCATTTTATATAAGATAACAAACATACATATTCTTTATTATTTATATATTACATATACGTATACATATATGAATACTTTGTACAGTGTACTTTTTTATATTAGTAACTACATGTTGTTGCAAAATGTAGTTGTGGTCAGAGGTGGGTTTGATTAATCCTCCTTATATATCTTTGCCATAAGTCCACTATAGAGTGCTGTCTTTGCATTCCTCAACTATGGCTTAATGCAGTTTTACTGGAATGTGGTTTTGCAGTGAGCTTGTTGTCCACATTTCCTTGTAGAGCTTTTACCTCAAGGTTTTCTTTTGGTTGGCCTCCTGCTGTTCAGTAGCCCGCAACCTGGCAACCGCTCAGTCAAAACAGACCAGAGATCTTCTGAATGATTTTTTTATTCACAGACACCATTTCAGATGGAAAAGTACATATTCCCACTGTAACACAGCAGTGTGATGTTTCCCTCCTCTCATGCAGACATTGACGAGTGCAGACTCATCCCAGACGTGTGTAGGAACGGAAAGTGCATCAACACCATGGGCTCCTACAAGTGCCACTGCAAACCTGGGTACACCACTTCTATCAGTGGGACAGCATGCGTCGGTAAGGCTTGGAATACACACTCCGAAATACTATAAACAAACACACACACACACACACACGCACACGCACACGCACACGCACACGCACATGCACATACACATATAGAAGGCCACATACACAAATATACTAATGGCATAAACATCGACATAAACACACAACAAACACATATGCATCTATACAGATTTATTAACTGGTATACAGATACTTTTCAAAGCTACTGTATGTCTGGACGGTAACTGTACAGGAATAGATACCTTGTTGATTATTGATTGATCAGCAGTATCGAATGGAACTGTAAGCTACGATTTGTGACTGTATTTCAGACCTGGATGAATGTGGCATGTCTCCCAAGCCGTGCAACTTTATCTGCAAGAACACGGAGGGCAGCTATGTGTGCTCCTGTCCCCGTGGTTACACACTGCAGGAGGACGGCAGGACCTGTAAAGGTATGTAAGCTTTCACAGTTGTTACGGCGAATGTATAGTATAGTCGCTGATGATAAACTGGCTCAGAACAGAATGTGTAATTTATATGGAAACTTAACTAACAGTAGTTAACTAGTTCAAGTCGTGTTGACCACGGAAGACAGGATCTTTAAACTTTGTGATTCTATTATATCTCCCCGACTGTTATGTGAGTCAACATTTTATCAAATACGCACTGTACAACCGGCACTGCTAGCTACATAGGATGGTAAAATCATTAACTACATGATGCAAACAACAATTCAAAATTAATCAAATCTCTTCTCATCCAATCGCAGTCTGCACCCTTTCAAAATTTGAGATGTATGTGACAAGTCTCTTTAACATCATTGTTTGTTAAGCGACACTTGTCAACTGGGCCATAAATTGGCCTTTGGGATATCACCTACTATGTTCATCTACTGAGAACACATCACGTCTGGAGCTGGAGGACATGCTCTTTCAGTAGCTCCTGTAGTCTCTCTCTCTCTCTCTTTCTCTCTCTCTCTCTCTCTCTCTCTCTCTCTCTCTCTCTCTCTCTCTCTCCCTGTTGTTGTTAATGACTTAAGGTTATCTTACCCAATGCAGATCTAGATGAGTGTCAGACCAAGAAGCACAACTGCCAGTTCATCTGTGTCAACACCATCGGTGGCTTCACCTGCAAGTGCCCTCCTGGTTTTACTCAGCACCACACAGCCTGCATAGGTGGGTTCACACACACACACACTCTCTCACACACACACACACACACACACACACACACACACTCATTCACTTTTCTCTCTCTCTCTCACATACACACACACACACATACTTACTCTTATACACACTCACACACCTGTATACACACACCAACACTTGTCTGAAGGTGTTATACTCCTTTAATTAATTCTCCTCATCATTTCATTATACTCCACATTTGCTATATAATGCTAATATCCAACCTCTTTAGCATCCAAGCGGCCTGTTATGCTGAGCCCAAGGCGTGTGTTTGTGCTCCTCAGATCAAAATGAGTGCGCGGGAGAAGCCTCCCTCTGCGGAACCAAGGGCATCTGCCAGAACAGCCCAGGCAGCTTCAACTGCGACTGCCAGCACGGATACTCCCTGGACACCACTGGCCTGCACTGCGAAGGTGCGCTGCAGTCCACCATTGGATCAGCAGATGGATGGATGGATGGATGGATGGATGGATGGATGAATGAATGAATGGAAAGGGAGATATAGATTGATCGATAGATAGATAGAGACAGATACATAGAGGATAGAGAGAGAAAGAGGGAAAGAAACAAAGAAAGAGAGAGTGAGAGAAAGAAAGGCAATACGTTATTTATTCCCAAATGCATTGTTTTGCTTTTACCATGCTTTGGGGCGGTTCTGTAGCTGTAGCGTGTTGGGATCATAAATCTTGTTTGTGTTTTCACGCTGTTGTGGAAGGACGTTGTTTCTTGGTGAGGGGATGTTACTTTGACGTGTGGATGACAGAGTGTCTTTACTGTTAGATCTGTTCACCTCCTCTTTTGTTCAACTTTGGTTCCCCATATGTGCAAATATGTCGGCACATGTGTTTGGTATGAGTTTGTGTGTGTGTGTGTGTGTGTGTGTGTGTGTGTGTGTGTGTGTGTGTGTGTGTGTGTGGTGTGTTGATATAAATCCTAGCTGTGAGTTTTTTTTTTTTTTCAACACCTCAATTCTCACCCTGTTTTTGCACAACCCAATAATCCAGTCTGGATTCCATCTTTATGTGGGTTGACTCTGCCAAGCGCACACATACCAGTTCATTTAGAGGCTGCTGCACAGTCCAAGAATTGTTCTACTGAACTCAACATGGCTGGCATGACCCAAACCACAGCTTCAACAAATGATGTCCACCCTGAGCCTCTTCACAAAACACAATCATTCGATTCATACCGATAAGATACGCTTTCCTCGTTTGTTTATAAATATGGGCGGGTCAGTACTGAACGCAGCATCAGCTGTCAGGACCGAAATCCCAGGTGTTCCTCTGACATCAGTTAATGGTGGCTTTTACCTGGTTTGCGTTTGTCAGAAGTTGCCGGGGAAAAAAACGGCCTTGTGTGTCTTTTGGACTCTTGTCTTTTTGGATGGAAATACCTGAAACTGTTTCAGCTGAAGTATGCCACGTGAGCACGGGATTGGAAACAGATGTACCAGCGGACCAGAGCCGCGTCTGAGAGCCAACAGGGCAGGTTCACGGTGACGGAGGGTTTTTTTGTTTTAAATTTTAGGGACTCATTTGGCTGAGGCAGAGTAGTTTTATTTCCTTAATATGCCTGAATCAGAATGTGTTCCCCAAGTGGGATTTTGTTCCATATTACTTTTAAGTTGTGCTAGTAAAAGCGCTTCAGGACAAGAGATGATTGTGCACGCTATGTCTTTCTGTTTCTGTACTTTACTTTCTGTATGCACTTAATGGAAAATATGCATTTCTTTTAGTTGGAAAATGTCCCTTTTCTTTTCTATAGAAGCTTTTAGACTGAAAAAATATCCAGTTGTTAATCTAATCACAAAAAACTGCCAATAACAAGCCAACAGTATGTGACAAGCAAACTCCATGTGCCAAAAGAGCAGTGTGGTATCCATGTTATAGCTACATAGTTTCCAGCAGACGCCTTGATGGATAACAGGTTAGATCTTTCAAGGGCCATAATGCCTTGTGAAAGACAGGAGCTGGAGCTGTATGAACCCCTGAGATCAAAGATGTGGTGCCTGGTTCACTTCATGTATCAAACCCACATCTCCCTCTTCTTTCTGCCCCCCTCCATCTCTCTCTCTCTCTCTCTCACTCTCACTCTCTCTCACCCTCTCTCGTCCTCTCTCTCTCCTCTCCAGATGTGGACGAGTGTAAGAGCACCCACAGGTGCCAGTATGGCTGCCAGAACATGCTGGGAGGCTATCGCTGCAGCTGCCCCCAGGGCTACACACAGCACTACCAGTGGAATCAGTGTGTGGGTGAGTGTTACCGGAGGAGACCTGCAGCAATGACACACTCTCTGCGAGGGGTTTACTGAGACCAGGATTTGTTCGGCCTCTGGGATAAATAAAGCTTTGCAATGTTAACCTCTTTGCTGGAGTAAATCAGCATTTGGAGCTGTCAAAATTGTGCACGTTCTGTGCAAATCCAAGTGTCTGGACCACTGAGATTGGACCACTGAATCTGGAAACAACTTCACTCACAATGTGTGTGTGTGAGCACTGCATGTTTACATGCAACTGCAATTCACACACTTTCATGTTTACAAATGAAACAGGAATCTCACTGAGTACAAGAGGTTCTGTCTACATTATTTCTTTGAAGATGTATGCTGTATGCTGTGTGTGCGCGCATGTGTGTGTGTGTGTGTGTGCACGCGTGTGTGTGTGTGTGTGTGTGTGTGTTTGTGCGCGCTTGTGTGTATTTGTGTGTGCATGTGTGTGTTTGTGTATGTGTATGTGTGTGTGTGCGCGTGCCTCTCCGTGCACCAGAAGTCTTTCCTCCCGGTGGGCTATCTCTGATTTCAGTGAAACCGCAAGTCAAATGAAGTGAAATGATGTCATCAGACAACTCCGAGCACTGAGTGCACACATCCATTTCAGTGAATGGCCTCATGCACGGGCGGCCAAACACACACACACACGCACGCACACACACACACACACACACACACACACACACACACACACACACACACACACACACACACACACACACACACACACACACACACACACACACACACAGGCCAGACTTCTCCTGCATGGAGGCCACCATTGTTGTTTTGTTTGGATGCTTGAAATGCGTCCTCTAATTAAAACCTCCCTGGCTGGTTTATGATGCTGGGCGTCTGGCCACACATACCTCAGTGAGCTGTTGGTTCTCATGTGTGCTGCCTACTCTGCCACCTAAAGTCAGTGTGAGCGCTGTGTAAAACTGAACACCCCCTATACGCTATCACACGGTGCTGGTCATGACGCCTAGCATTCTTGGTAACTGGCAGAATGGTGCAGGAAAGTTCTATTTCTGAAATATGTGGCCATTGGAAGCCGTTATAGAGAGTCGTGTTTATCAGCGTGGACCAACGGGTAGAGGATTTGTGGTCCAAAGGGTTTGATTGGGAATTTCATTTGACAGGTCATGACTTCAGTCATGGTCAATCTCAGTTTTTACAAAGTATGTCCATTGCCATAAAAGACCACACAGTCTAAGCGTGTGTGTGTGTGTGTGTGTGTGTGTGTGTGTTTGTGTGTGTGAGGGGGGGGGGGGGGGGGGGGGGAGATAGAGAGAGAGAAAGAGAGAGGGAAAACTGATCTTCAGTCTTGTCTCTATACTGCCACCTAGTGCATGATCGGTGTCATCACAAGAAAGTACCATACACACTAGTAGTTGCCAAACCTTTCATATCAGGCCCCCCTTTGAGAGTAAGACACCCCCCCCCCCCCCCCCCCCCCACACACACACACACCTCGACTCCATGGTGCAAAGACTGAGATGCTCATATAGTGAATTACCTGTTTTAGTTTTTTAAACATGCTTATCTGCTGTTGCTAATTGCTAATGTTACTACATTTGAACAGGTTAACATTAAACTGTGCTAGATAAAATTCATAGAATCAAAATTATAACATATTGTTATTAATATTATAATTAATTAATACTTAACCAAAATAAATGTCACAAATATGAAGAATATTTACACTGTACAATATCACAATAAAATACTATCACAGGAGAAGACATACGAGGCCCATGTTGCCTGTTGTTTTGCATTAGAAAGCCCAGCGAAGGTGATAACCTAAACCTCTACTCTCCTTAAATCCTGCAATCAACCAACCAAAATGGTGTTTGTTTCCCTTTTCTTGTTTGTCGCTGCCGTTCCTCAGATGAGAACGAGTGCTCCAACCCCACCAGCTGTGGCTCGGCGTCCTGCTACAACACGCTGGGCAGCTTCAAGTGTGCCTGCCCCTCGGGCTACAACTTCGACCAGTTCAGCAGCAGCTGCCAGGACTTGAATGAGTGCACCACGCGCAAGAACCCCTGCAACTACGGCTGCTCCAACACCGAGGGGGGCTACCTGTGCGGATGCCCCCCGGGCTACTTCAGAGTGGGCCAAGGGTGAGGAGAAACGAACCCCAGCGCCCACACACACACACACACACACACACACACACACACACACACACACACATGGCAGAAGTTCATTTGGAAGGAGTAAGCTATTGAGGGATCTGTTGGCAGTTTTACTGTGCAGAAGGTCAGTGGCACTGTTTTGTGAACGAGCAGCTCCTGGTTCATTTCTAGGTGGCCTACGTAAAGTAACGTGAAGACTAGTCAAAGGAAAAGGGGGATTTAACACACACTTGGTGGCTTCGAGGAGTACCAGGATAGTGAGACATTGGCCAAGGTTTACAACTAAGATAAACAGACCAGACACCCCAAATAGAATTCCAATAAATAACTGAGAATATGAATACACTGCAACCTTGCAGAATTTCTTTGACAATCAATGGTGAGACAATTATTGACTGCAAATGAGCAGTTTATAGAAGCTGTAACAGGGTTAAGTGAGGTCACAGTCACTGGCAGCCATTTTGGTATTAGAGGCTTTGTTATTCAATTATGAAAAATTAGTGACACCACTATAAAGCTAGGGTGACCAGACTTCCTCTTTTACCAGGGCATGTCCGCTTTTTGAGACCTAAGAAATGCGTCCGGCAGGGATTTCAAAATTGTCCGGGATTTTGCCTAGGCGGATATTTGTTTTCTCTGGGTCTTTCACATCTTTCTAGTTTTTACGCCCTTACAAGTTTCGGAAAGGGTATCTCCCTTATGTTCCACCTTCTTGCGGGAGCTCTGACTGTAGAGAGAACTGTCATTGGTCGACTGCCCCCTCAGTGTTGCCAGATGCACAATAGTTATCCTCCAAAGACGATCATTTTGAGCATTTGGTACGATATTTCACCATTTCCAATCTGGCAACACTGAGCACCTTGCCGCTTCCACTAGTAACTAGTATCTTTTCCACATGCAGATGTCATGTGCTGTTATAAACAATGCCACTAGTGACTAGTGGCATTGTTTACAACAGCACATGACATCTGCATGTGGAAAAGATGTCAAAACCTTGTCGCTGGGGGAGGGGGCGGGGTCATCTGTATGCTATACTCTACCACGACCCCTCCCCCGCGATGAAGTGTCCTCTTTTTCTCAAACTCAAATATGGTCATCCTAATAAAGCACACTGAAAATGTAAAGACTTACATTTTGACAGTGTGAAGATATTGCACCGAGCACTGTATTATATTTATACTTGACTTTTTATTAACTTTAAATTTATAAGTATAAATTATATTATATAAAATAGTATTTTACATTATTATTTTGACATAATGTGTGTTGCAGTCACTGTGTGTCTGGAACTGGCTTTGGGAAAGGCCTGCACACGGCTCATGCGGGAGGAGAGCGAGTGGACGAGGACAACGCCCTCTCCCCTGAGGCCTGCTACGAGTGCAAGATCAACGGCCACTCCAAGAGGGGCACGCGGAGGAGACGGGACGCCAATGGAACCCTGGCAGCAGAGGTGAGAGCTGTCAGAGAAACGTTAGAGCACTGCTTCATTCATGGGCTCTGCCTTCGACTGCTCAAATAGACCGTGTGAGTGTGGTGGTTTTTGTGGCAGGAGTATAACAACAACATCCAGAAGGGTTCTTTCTGTGACTTGGGTTGTGGTGCTACTACACCTACACTAGTGTATAGACAGTTACTGGCACTGAATCAGAATCAGAATCGTTTTTAATGCAAGTAAGTTTACGCCTACAAGGAATTTGTTTTGGCATATTGGTGCAGACAATTAACATAAAAACAGAACAAGTACTACAGAACAATATATAAAATATACAAAAATAGTAAGTAGAATTTTTTTTTAAATAAGCTGCTGTCTTGCTGTTAGCTTTATAAGACTTTGTCAAAACTACAGGATGCTGTTAAGATAATATTTAGTTAGCAACTAGTACTCTAAAATATGTGATAAGGTCACTGTGATTGTCCGACAACTAGAGCTCTTGAAACAGACCACCAACTGATTATAGTGACAAGCCATAGCTCTACTATTTGAGCTCTTTTTAGCATGCAGGCAGCAAGGTTATCGGTTAATTACTTGATTGCCATCTTAGTCTGTCCCTGTGAAATTTCCGCCAAGACCAAACCCATTCAATACCTGTTTAGGGGCTAACAAGGTTAACTCAATTTAGCACTGCTGTGGAATCAAGTTTAGGGACTTTTATTTCAGGAACTTGACCTGAGAATGAGTTGGTGACTCCATATCCATTAAGCGTCATGGTGGACCTGTTTTCTAGCATGTCCCATTTGGCAAAGCGTGTTAATTTGATCATAGTGGGAGGATGATGTTAAATAGAGGGGGTGAAGTCTTTCATCTTAAAGTTAAAGTTGTACATCACAGAGAGAGAACAACTGTACATTACATGGAAATGTAACGTTTCAATGTCAACAGTAGTGCTCCTGGTCTCGTGTGTCAGGCGCTGACACTGGGGGAAATGTCAGCACAGACCACAGTGAGGAGTAAAACAGGGCCTGTAAAGATTGTTGCCAAATCCTGCAGGAGAGGGGTTTTTTTTTTGCAATAAATATATACGGTTTTGTATCAATGGAGACAATGTTTATCATGGGGCAATTTTCTCTGAATGTTGATAGGGACCATCAGCATGTTTTCAACCAAAAAGGAGCAGGTTATTCCATTAGCGTAATTGGTTTTGTTCAGTAAGAATGTATTCCTATATAAGGCCAGAAGATGGCACCAAGTAGCAAAATTTCAGGTTATCAAATCACATAGCAAAGGGGGACTTAATCCCCATTAGTTCAGTTTAGCTTTAGCTTTAGACTGGATGCAGTTCCTGGAGTTTTTTTTCGAAAATCCTAGCAGTGGGTGTTGATTACTTTCCTTTATGTGTGTATATATGTGTTCGCTGGATAATTGTTCGTACCTGCTTTGAATAGTAGTGTTAATGTTAACAGTAGGGGTGTAAATCTCTCGTGACAAAAACGATTTGATTTGTATCTCGATACATGGGCACGATACGATACAAGAAAAGAAGCACGTTGATAAAAAAACATTCAGTACGATTCGATGCGATGCAATTCGATGCGATGCAGTTCAATTATTGAAAACACTAAGTTGTGAGGAAACAATGGACCTCATTCACGAACAGTATCTTCAGTGTCTTTTCAATAAATATCTTCATACCAACCTCAGAAAAGATCTCCGCTGGATTCATGAACGCCTGGAAATGTGTTCTATATTGAACACGCTTTCTCATGCACCTGAACTTGCATACAGAAACCCCCGCAAGCTCTTTATAAGGGCATGCTATTGCAACGTGTGCACACTCCAAAGGCAACGCGAAAGCAACTTCAGAGACTGATCAAAATCATTTCAAAGCAAGCACCGGTAAACCCAGCAGCGTTTCCGTTGTTCGGGAAAAAAATGAAATGTCCCTCAAACACAATCGGAATTTGAGAATAACCCTAATATTTAGGGCTATAAAGCAACATGCACTGCTGTTATTAAACAACACGTATGCTGCATTTTAAATAAAGCGCAAACCGTCTGTTATAAACAAGGAGCAAACTGAGTGAGAAGGATCTAACATGGCCAAGCATACTAGCCTTAAGCTTTTTTCAGAGGACAAACGCAACTGATGAGAGTGAATCGTCTGATAAGGGATATTTTATAATTATTTAAATCCGAGGATCTCTGTAAAAACACGCAATTAACAACAATGTATCTTCTTTGGCTGAGGTAGCTAGCATAGCATTGGCCATTGGAAATGCATAGCGTAGCTAGCATAGAGTTGGCCATTTAACTGAATGAGAATTGTAATCTGTCATTCTCTCCAGGTCTTGGCTAGCCTGGATGCCAGACAGAATTTAGCCCCGCCCACAAAATTTGAGGTTGGGAAGTTCGGTACGTTGCTCTGACTGGTTCTAGGTATATCCAATTGAGCGAAGAGGCATTTCGTTTAAAACACGCCCCATAGTCACAGCCCAATGGAGCAGTATCAGACTCATATTCTGACTAGAATTATGAGTATGACATCGTCAGGCTAGGTCTTGGCCTTAATACTGAGAATACAGCCTGATTGGTTTATGCTATGCGGGCTTTGGCCAATGACAGGCTGTCATTGTTCTGACTGAGATCAAATGCAACAGGCCAGCGAGTCATTAGTGTTTTAAAAAACGGAGGGACAAACGCTTGTGAACCGATTCATAACTTTTAAATCGGGCAAAGACCGTTTCATGACATTTTAAACCCGATACGGGACGTAGTCGTATCTTACACGCTAAAAACGGATATCGATACGTATCGGTTCTTTTTTACACGCCTAGTTAGCAGTGATCTTGATATGTTGTGGGTGTTCTTTTTGCTCTCCTAAGACATTTTCTTTTTTTAAATGTATCTTTAAAAACAGATGATCCGCGGCTTTATTGTTGCCATCATCAGTAAATGATCAGTAAGTGAGTACATTTACACTGTGTGACGAGGAAGTCAATGGCTGCCATATCTGCTGATGTCCTTATTAAATCAGTGGTATCGATGTTGTCAGTAGTATAAGATGTTGGTGTATCATCTCAGGGTGTTTAATGGGCTGGCGATTGTAAAACCCATTCATTGTAGTCTGAACATTCTCCGTGGCAGTGGTAAAAGTCATTTAGAAAGGGTTTGGATAATTTAACAATGTGGACAAATTCTTACTGATTGGTCCATTAAGCACCTCAATTCAGAGCTTCCAGACTATAATCCGAGTGAAAAAAGGTAGAACATATTGTGGAACAGCCCACCAAGGACTGTGTGTTTGTAAACGTGTGTGTGTGTGCGCGTGTGTGTTTGTGTGTGTGTGTGTGTGTGTGTGTGTGTGTGTGTGTGTGTGTGTGTGTGTGTGTGTGTGTGTGTGTGTGTGTGTGTGTGTGTGTGTGTGTGTGTGTGTGTGTGTGTGTGTGTGTGTGTGTGTGTGTGTGTGTGTGTGCTTACCCAGGAGCCGGAGGTGAGCCTGGCCAGCCTGGACATGGATGAGCCGCTGAGGCTCGTGCTCAACACCTCCCAGCTGGACCCCGACGAGCACCTCCTGGAGCTACGGCCCGCCCTGCGACCCCTCGACGGCCACGTGCGCTACGCCATAGCCGGGGGCAGCGGGGCCGACGTCTTCCGTCTGGAGCAACGCAACGGCCTGAGCTACCTGCACTTGGCGTCGCCAGCAGCGGGAGAAGCATGGCAGCATCAGATACGGCCCGCGCCCGGGAACTACGTGCTGGAGATCAGCAGCGTGCCGCTCTTCGCTCCCGCCCAGCTCCGAGCGCTGGAGAGCAGCAAGGACAGAGACTACCTCTCGGGGGAGCTGGGCGAGAACCTGCACATGAGACTGCACATCCAGCTGCAGGAGAACTAGAGCCAGCGGGCCTGTGGAGCAGCTAGATCACACCTTTGTCATTATCTCCCTCCCACCCTCGCTCACTCTCTGCTTCTGGAGTTCTCTCTCACTCCCTCTTTGGCCAAAAGCCTTCATTCTCTCTTTGTCTTCTCCATCTGTGTCACGTTCTCTGGTTCTCTCTCTTTCTATCTATCTATCTATCTATCTATCTATCTATCTATCTATCTATCTGTCTATATATATCTGTCTGTCTATCCATCTATCTATTTATCTATCTGTCTCTCTATCTGTCTATTTATCTGTCTTTGACTCTGTAGAGCTGTGTAGTGCTTTCTCCAATTGAATTCCTCATTCTTTCTTTCTCTGTCTCTCTCCATCTCTCTCCTCCATTCATTTCTCCCTCTCTCTGGCCAAAGAGCTACCCTACCTATCAAGGCCAGGGAAAATGAGTGGAGCCATCCCAACCAATGAGCACGCTCACTGTCAATGAGGCGGGTGTGGCATCTGGACGTTTCAAGCCAAAGAAGTAACTCTTTGTTCCTGTTTGTCTGCAGCAGAGTTTAAGCTAAGAGCTTTTGATACCTGTTTTTTTTAATTATTATGTTTTTCTGTGTGTATAAATAAGGTTGAATTGTTATTATCATATTGACAAAAAGCTGTCAGTACCACCACAATATTAGAGCATGATGTGTGACCTCATCTTGTTAACGACAATTTATTCAGTTTGACATCTGCGAGAGAGAGATATGTTTTTAATAGCGTCTTCACAGGGCTAGTACGGTTCCATTGGCGTATTCTTGGAGCGTAGAAGGACACGGAACACACACACACATACACACATCTCTCTTCGTCTCCCGGTGCTCTGTAAAGACATGCTCAGCAGGTCCCGTGTTCTGCAGCCACAGTGCCCTCATCAGTCTTAATGTGCACACTGGAGGAGACACATTCTCTGACCTGGTACACCTAAAGCACACCCAGCTACATTTAAGAAAGTAACTCTATCCAGTGAGCAGGCAGCAAAGAATGGCCCCTAGCGAGACTATTAACACATTATTAATTAAGCGAAATCCACTAATTGAGTGTTAATTAGGACTGTGTAATTTGGTTGTGAAGAGGTCCCTTAAAGGAATGGAAGCATTGCAATGTGAAAAGAAAATGACATTTTCTCAGTTAAGGCTGCGAAGATTACTTCTTTGGAGGATGCATTCCATATTGACCTTGAAACCTGGTTACAAGTGTTCTGTTATTTACCAAAAATGTATTACTCAAACACGCATCGCATTACTAACTGATGATATCACCACATCATTCCATTGCTCTACCTGTGGAGATGAACACACTCACACTGACAGGCACACAACCAGTTGAGAAATACATCACAACCAGCTTCCATGAACAAAGATGGCATCGCTAATGCCTTGACTAATTACTGTGAACAGCACATCAATTAAGGCATTCAGAAGGCAGTGCTTGATTTACATTCAAAAACATTAATCAAGGGAACTGTGCATGCTTGAAGGTTTTTTACAAATTTGAATGGATGGTTATGTCTATTGTGTCTGAACAACAGCATTATGATGAATTATTATAAAACAATATTTCAAGTCATTTTATTTTTCCAGCGTAGGATGTTTTGTTGTATTTGTTACTTGTAGAGTTCTTGTGTGTTTGTCATTGGTTAATGATAAATGGTTGTATTGATTTATTATCTGCTTGATTGTAATCTTTTGACGAAAATTCCAAATCTCATCTCAAAATGTATCAATTCAATCATCAGAACGAACTTTTTTGTCCTGTGGCATCGAATACTGCTCTTGATTCTGTTCTATAACTATTGGCCTTTTCAGTACACTGGACTTCACTTAAAAAAAATACAACTCTTTTCTTTTGGTATGGACATAAAGATGTAAATTCACAACCCCCCTACACGGAATTTGACGTATTAGAGACCTGTGTTGTGCTCATGGGGATATGTAGTGATCCTGAAATGCATCTAAGGAAGAGCTCATTGAGATGTCATTGGTACTCTATGACAAAAACACACATTCTTTGGAAAGAAAAGACTGCTTGTGTTCAAAATATTATCATCAAACAGCCTAGTGGAAGTGGTGCCATGTTGATAACTTTCTGTACGAAGCACAACTGACAACCATGACCTGGATCTATTTTGTAGATTGATCATGCTTTTGCGTAAAAATTTTTTGTAAAAGTTTCCAGTCATGCTTTAAGACTGCCAACAGTTAGCTGAAGAAAAACAATACATTCTGTACAACTAATCTGTAAACAGGTCTGTCTGTGCCTTACGTCACCATTGAACTACACATAAACACAGTGTGCCTTTGTGGTAAAAAAAGAGTTGTGATATATTGGTGCTGTCTTTTTTTGCTTAACCCAAATACTGTACAACACAATTACTAAACAGGCGGCTGTGTGATTATAAGAAATGAGTAACTGCTATAAATGCAAAAAGAAAAAAGTAATTGACCTGGTGCTCATCCTGTGAGACTGTTGTATAGACCATGTCTTTGAGGGTATTCTCTGTGTATGTACTTACGTTTTCTTTTGAATTGGAACAGCTCTGTTACTGCCATCAATACCATTCGGGACCATCGTGTATGGACCGAAGCAGTGTCACGTCCTGTCGTCAGAAATTGACGACTGTAAATCTTTTAATATTGTACTGTTGAGATATGTGCATTTCTTTGAAATAAATGTGTACAGTATAACATCTGTCATCACCATCATTGGTTCCTTAGCTCACAAGCCCTTAAGCAGGAACTGAAGAGATAATGACAGCGATTGTATCAGTAAGTGTTACTTAATGAGGTGATGGAATTGTTTGCAAAGATGTCTAGATAGGTAGTCATTGAGCAAAGACATACGGACATAACTACACTAATTAACATGATGGCAGTATGGAATAGTGCCATTAAAAACAATAGAATGAAGAGAAATACAGGTTCCTACTTGTGTAGAACTAATCTATGTTTGAGCACTTAATATGAACGATCTCTGGCCAGGATCAAGAACTCACCTTTAAAGGTAGTGTCCGCAAATCGGTTTTGGTTTCTCTAAAGATTGTTGACATTTGAGCTGAACAGCTAATCATTAATCATTTCAGGGCTCCTGAAGCAACTTCCTGGGATTGTTTATGGCTCAGTCAGAACCACCATGTTTGCTTCCCATTTGCAGAGCCAGAACTGTGCATTCAAAAAGACTCCTGTGTTGGTACAAACACTGAATGGTCAGCTAGAGCACCAAGAGGAACTATTCACTGAATTTGACAAAAAAAAGTATGTGATTAGAATCACAGACTATACCTTTTTATCAAATGCCATTTGATATTTGGCTCTCAGACCCTATTTCAGTAAGGAGCCAGGATGTCATTTGGTAGATGACTGACATGCCATTATACTTTTGAGAGCGCCCTAGTTGTACCAATGTCCACCACAGAGTGTCACTGTTGTTCAATGTCAGGGTGAGGTATTGGGCCAACACCCATACACTGCAGTCTGCAAGATGATTATGATGCTCTATCTGTCCATGGTGTCCGCCTTGCTACCTGGTTTTAACCAACAGTGATGCAACATTAAAGCTTAGGATACACTAGAATGAAAAAAGTTAGAATGCAACTGTGGCAAGGGATGGCTCTAAAATGGCTTTAACCACTGATTGAGGACCGTTAGATTGTAGGTCAAACCAATCCTGACAGTGATGTTTGGCATTTACATCACATTTCTATATTCATGCTCTGTAAAGCGCCTAGAGACAATTGTATTGTTATGGTGCTGTATAAATAAATTAAAATTGAATTGAATTAATTTAGGAGACATTTTCACCCAAAGCTACTAACCGTACAGTGTAGATATACACCGTCATTCTGGGGTGTCAAACCCATGATGGTGATTTTAGCACCTTGCTCTATTATAAGAGCTTACATTCCTCTTGCTGGGATTATACATTTGAAATTGTTTAGTATTAATGTTGTTCCTCTCCCTTTGTTGGACTGCTACCAAACTTTAACCCTCTGTTATTCAACAAAAACATTATTTTGTACCTCAATTATACATTACTATTTCATTACTATTATACAAATCTCATTACTCACTTACACAGGTCCTACCATTCATGAACTGTTAGCGAAGTTGTCCAGCCTTTTCCTGATACAATGGTGACCTTTTCAACGCATCTGGCAGTGTTCAGACGTATGCTATGCTCATGGTTTGGAGCCTACGGTCTAAAAGGTGGAACAATGAGAGCAGTGAGCGGGTGAGTTGGATCTGTGCTCTGCCACCATACGACAGGCAGCTGGCCTGGTACACGCACACGTATACGTACACACACACACACACACACACACACACACACACACACACGCCCTGTAGTCCTGATTACAGTGTTTAGGCACGCCTGTGGATCCAAGGGGCAATGAGCTCTATTAGGAGTTAGGCGCACACACACATATATGCGCATAAACTTCAGTGTGTGTGTTTGTGTGTGTCTGTAAGAGAGAGGGAGAGAGCATGTGTGTACAATTAGCCTGGAAAGGTCAACTAGGGAAAACATCATGAGATCATATCTATGTGCCCCCTGAACTAGCAATCTGGAGTCGAGACTTTCTTTGCTGTTGTTCCATGAGAACTAGATCAAATAGCCTGTAACTGAAAAACAAGAAGGAATTTCCAATGATCTGAAAAGGAAGGGGCACACAGAAACTGTTTAATAGGTTAAGGAAGACGTATGTGTGAGGACAAACAACCAACAAGACAAGAAAGGGTTAATTCATTTAATTTGATTCTTTATTTATTGCAATAAAGATGTACAAAGTATTGGGAACTTTAAATGTTAAAATGTTAGAAAAAGCATATCTGTGACGGTTAACAGTACAGTTTATAAAAAAAAATTACTGTCCCAGTTTAATAGATTGTATCCATCCGTATGGTTGAGCAGGAAGAGACATTGTTTTTAACTGTTCGTCAACATAGATGTCTTTCAAAGGCATATAAAAGATAGAAATGTACAGGGACTAGAGAGAGAGAAAGATCAAGATGAAAAATCAACATGCAATTTAATTTTGAACAAAAGAAAACATGAGAGAAAAATAATAAAATATAATAAAACTTGGAGAAGTCTAAACTAAAATAAATATTTCTTTCTCCATATTAATTTGTCATTAAGCGATTCCACTCCCTTAATTTACTCTGGTTAGACTAGTTATTTACAAGTTAGTTAAGAGTTGCAGTGTGACCTGGGAGGTGGGGGTTGGGGTGGCCATTGCTCATTTAACTTAACAATCCATTGTTATGTTCCATTCTTTGCCAAAGCTGGCAGAGACTGGGATGGCATTGGGCAGGTGGCAGGACATGGGATGGGATTGGGGGGTGGGGGGGGGTGGGGGGGTAATGGTGTAAGGGTTGCTTTGGCTACAAATGGAAGTTTGAAGAGAGGGGCAGAGGAGGAGGGGGGGGGGGGGGGGGGGGGGGTCTGGTCTTAACAGGGAAAGTGGCAGAAAAAGTCACAACCAGGAGGACATCACCTGTGGCTCACCCCACCTCCATATCTCCCCTCCACCCAAATGACAAGCAGACCCTCACCACCACCACTACCACCTCCACCTCAGACTGCCTCCTCTAATCAATAAAGTGTATCTACACAATGAAGAATGCACACGTACACACACACACACACACACACACAGACACAAACAGACACACACAGACACACACACAGTATTTGGTTGGGACACATAACCATAGCATGTTTACTTCGACATCTCCAAACAGAAAAGAAAAATGTCCTCTCCCAATTGTCTTTTTATATTTATATATATATGAATATATATAGATAATAGGTCAATAATTTAAACAGGTTACACTTGCTTATTCTGTTGCTATTTTGTGGGGAGGATGTTATTGAGTGCTATACAGCCACACACAGATATCTTTGATTGTACCATCAGGAATTGGAAAAGAAATCTTTACAATCCCCACACATTGGCTTTATATATATATATAATCAAAATTAAAAAGACAGAAGGTAACTACATGCTTGTGCTCATACTTCAAAGTACGTCTTTATTTGAAACACTAGAATATATAGTGACTATAAATATGACTATACTCATTCAGACACTAGATTTAAAAATCACATGGCATATTTGTATTTTATTTCATTTGCTAATGAACATGAACATTGATGGGTGCAACTGTGTAAGTTACACATATAGACACAGAGCCTGGACAAAAAAAATAAGGACAGTCATAATAGTAACACGCATTGCACTGTACTGAGGTTGCCAAATGTGACTCTGGAACTAAGTTGAGGGGGAAAAGCCCTCTACAAAAGACAAACAAAATAGTGAACTAGAGAAAACTAGCAGTAGCAACTAGCAACTCAGTGCTGTTGCAAGTTTCTTTTTTTTTTCAACTTTTCAATAGTTTTTGTGGTTATGGAGTGTTTACATTCAAAAGACTGATCTTCCCTTACAGTAACGCAGACATTCTAACCCAGGGTGAGGAAAAGAGGAGAGAGAAAATGAAAAGTAAATAAATCGATTCCTCAACTCTGACCTGGGCAACCGGTACAGCATTACACACTATTACAGGAGTGAGCCACTCCCCAACTACAGTTATACAGCACTGGGTAATGATGACACAGAACCCATTCTCAAGCGTCACAACACGTGATGGGAGTTTGGCGGAGTTAACACTAACATAGAGCCGATTGTATCGTCTTTGAGCTGTTTTTCACCTCAGGGAACCAGCTCAGTGACATGCCAACCGGAGTGCTTTGAGGTAAAATAATTAAACTTCCTGGAAAGACAGATTTGGGCTTCTCTGGGCACTTAGACATGCTTACAGATATAAAAGCCACGTTAAGGACAAACCCACAGTGTGGGTGTAGGAGCTCCAAAGTTGGAAACTATTAAGGTGAGCAGAGCTATAATAATAACAATAGAAAAAAACTACTTTAAAACGCCAGCAACAGTTCACCTGCATAGAGGTATGTATCCATTGGATTCAGAGGCTGCTCACTGTGTGCAACATTCGTATGTTAGCTTCGACCAACATCGCTACCGCAACATCTTTAAATCTGCAAATATGGCATGAAAAACGCAACGCATCCCCACCACACCACCTTGCTTTTTTAAAATAAAATAAAAACAGCTAGCTGTGGCTCAAGAGGTTCAAACCCGAGAAATGAAACGCGTTATACAGTTTCACACGACACAAAACACTGGTGAGGCTGTCCTGACTTGGACCAACAACCTCCACCAGTGCGCCAATGTGGTCTCCACAGCGTGTATGCCTGTAGCCAAAATTCTGTTTCACTTAGCAGGAGTGCCATTTATCTGACGATGGGAGAAAGAAATCTAAAAATGTAGTATTTGAATTCATAATGCATACTATATTTACATGTTTGTTTGGGGGGGGTGAGTGCATAATGCACTGACATGACATTCTACCTATGCACCTAATTGCACTAGCTACAACTTGCATTTGACCTGCTATTCAGTCAGCCAGTATGGCTTATATATTTATATATGAGGGGAAAACGAGCTACACAAACATTCATTACTTCTGTTTGTTAAGGCAAAGTCATGTTTGTTTGCTAGCACACCTGTTTGTTCTTGAGTTCTATGTTAATCTAGGAGGCCACAGACAAGGAGGCTTTAGACTTTGCTTGATTTTTGTTTGTTTGTTTGTTTGTCGTCATTGTTTTCGGAGCTCCTCCCATAATGCTAGCAGCTTCGATGGCCCTACAGCAAACCATTCTTTCAGCAACGAAATGGTAGATCTTCTCTACAAACAAAAGCAATACTGTCATAACAAAACAAAACATTGCTCTTCAAACTGCCTTCAAGTCCTACTGTTTTCTCAAAACTGTCCTAAAGTATATTTAAATAGTCCTACAGTATGGACATCACCCAATGACCTTACAGCAGGGAGAGGATGGTATCAGTCATCCAAGCGATAGCGGACCCCTTTTTCGAGTGTCACAAAGGTATTGGAGGGCATTGTACAGTGAAAGTAATCTCATTCCCATCACAGCTTCTAGAGGAAGACCCAAAGTACATGGAGGACAGCAAAGAAAAAAAAAAGTATTTGAGGCCACCACACACACAAATAAACCCCACCAAAGGAAATCAAGCTTTTTTTATGCTTAGAAGTGGAACCGTTTGTGAAAGTGAAACTTGTCTAGTCCACTTGCATAAAAATCAAAACAACCCTGAATTAAAAAAAAAAGTTAAAGTTTTTTTTTTCATATAATAATAACAACAATGTAATTTGATT
The DNA here is from genome assembly GCF_963457725.1 of Sprattus sprattus. Taxonomy (NCBI): domain Eukaryota; kingdom Metazoa; phylum Chordata; class Actinopteri; order Clupeiformes; family Clupeidae; genus Sprattus; species Sprattus sprattus. The sequence goes on from NC_137909.1 coordinate 16,754,192, forward strand.
GAACTGGAAGGCACGTGTTTAAGGCTATTGAAGGTGTTGCAAATGCATTCTGCATGGTTCTCTTCCATGTGAGGAAAAAGGAAACAAGGGCGATTATTGCTGATTACTGCAGCAAAAAAATGAACAATAACTTAGAAACTGTGACATTGACAATAATGAAAATAGTAGTAGTAATAATAGTAATAATAATGTGATGATAATAACATTCATCATATTTATAATAACAATCTTATCAAACATGACCTCTGCATATTCAGGTGCCTTTCTTTGGGAAAAAAAGAAAGAAAAGAAAAAAAAACCTAAAACAATGAAATTAAAATAAATTGACCTTTGAAGATTGTTCTCGTCACCTCTTCCATCACCAAGATGAAACAGAACGTACCCTGTGTTTCCACGGGAACCAACCTCGCCTGTGACAACACTATAGAGTTGGACCCTAACCCACCCCTCCCTCCACTGGCCCAGTGGTACGGTCTCCACCATCATCATTATTAATGTCATCATTACTATTAGATCATCGCACCGGCTGCTCCTCTTCATCCCCGTATCGCTTATGTGTGTGTGTGTGTGTGTGTGTGTGTGTGTGAGTGAGTGATGAGGAGGAGAGGTGAAGGGTCTAAAAAGCAGGTGGGGTGGAGGTGTGTGTGTGTGTGTGTGTGTGTGTGTGTGTGTGTGTGTGTGTGCGCATGAAGCTGTGTGTGTGTGCATGCTTAGGAGAGTGTTCTTTCCTCTTAAGAGTAGAAGGTCAGGACGCTCTGGTGGTTGCCACGCACCAGCAGGAGGGGTGGGAGGTCCTTGGACAGAGTCTCCAGCCAGGCCATATACAGACCGCTGGACACCGCCCCCTTTCTGGCAAGGGGCATGCTCCTGTGGGACAGAAACAGAAAAAAAAAAAAACACACACACACACACACACACACACACGCAGACACACACAGACACACACAGAAACAAAGAAGGTAAGATTAGGTGACGGGCGAGGATAAAGCCTCAGGAAATGATCTTCAAAAAGACCAAAGGCCAGCATAAATTCCTCACATAAGCATGACATACCTCACAGTATCCTTGTAATACTTTTCACTCTTACTCGAGCACATTTACAATAAAGAAGATGTACTTATACTCCGTCAGTGCTACATTTAGCTGCTTTTATATGATTTTTTTTTTTTTTAAACACACCGAATAGCTTCTAGCCTACATACATGTCTGCATACACATGAACACGTAGACGCTGCTTTGGCATCTGGTTTGTGCGTCAAAGACGCAGCTTTATTGAACCAGGACACTTGACAGTGGAAATCTATGCCAATGGCTATGCTATGTTGTGCTATTGGACAAGCATTCAAAAAATTATATTTTTTGGGCATAACCCCACATTTGAATATAATACATATGCCTAATAGGTGATACAAAATATAATTATATGAAGTTACTCACTAATTCAGTACCCATTTTATGAGACACATTTGTACTCTTACTCAAGTCATTATTTTGAGGGGTACTTTTAGTTCTACTTCTACTTGAGTCATTATTATTATGACGTGACAATACTTTCACTTGAGTACAGCTTTTGATTACACCACCAACCTCTGCGCATTTGTCTCATAAATTAAAAATGAAATTTCACGATGTTCTTTTTTTAAGTTAAAACACCCACTCATCCCACACCCATTTCCCCCCTTTAAACCGTAATGGACTAAACAGGTCTGTCAAACTGCTTCTGCAAAATTGCAAAAGCTGATGACCTGTTGGCAATCCTGGATGGATGCACACGTAAACACGTCAACAAACAAACAAATACAAAAAAAAAAAAACATTCAAATCATCAGTGACTTTCTGGCTTCTGACTACCTCCCCCCCCCCCCCCCCCCCCTCCCCACACCCACAGCTGGCATTTTAAAAATCCTACCAGCAGAACTGCCAAGGTTACATCATGAGCCCCAAATTTAGCCAAAGTTACATAAGGAGGCTCCTAAGCTCTCCTGTAGCATTGTGGGTAAAAGATGAGGGAATCCCTAAATCTTTTATACCTTCTTTAAAAAAAAAAAAAAGAAGATGGTTCAACCTCACAGACCCCTCATTTCTTTGTATGAAAACCTCTCTTCTCATCGATTGTATTATATTATGGCATGAAATAGAAGCGGCCTGTCCTCACAGTAGGTGAATCTGTATCTGTCTGCTCAGGCACTCCCACGTTCCCATTGTTTGAGTCACTATTCAGAAGAACCCATTCACATGAGAGCCACTTGAGCTCTGGTGTTCTGCTCTTGTTGCACAGAGAACATTTTATGTCAGAGTCCATGCGTGATACATCCGTTTTAAAGTGCTGAAAACAGGAAAATGACACATCCCCATGTGAATTATGGGAAATAGATGTATTTGTTTCCTCCCAAAATGTGTCATGTTGCTGGGAATGAACATCTGTGGTTGATCTGGTATTGTGCTCTGCAGACTATTTTTTTTTTTTTAGAGGGATTTTTATTCAAGCCGGGATTGTTCCAACAGGGGGCCAAAGGTGGCACTTGCATGACTCAGCCTGTGCCAGTGCTTACAAGGACAGACAATTAAATACTGCTCTCTTCCACACACACACACAAAGACACACAGACACACACCTCAACCGGTCTCTGGAGCAGCCCTAAAATACACTCTTCCACCGCCCATTGCACCCAAGAGCATTTGCCTTTACCGTGCCCTATCTGTCGCCGCCTGTCTGTCACACCAGTCTCTGGGGACGTGAGACCTCTGCGTGGTTTTAATAGCTTCTTACTCCTTACCCCCAACCGAGTCTTAGAACAGCAAAAGAAGCAGGTGGATCTCAAAAAGCAGATGTTTAGAAAAAAAGAGAGTTGGAAAATGTTGCTCTGCACGCGAGCCGCTGGAGCCAAGATGGAGGAGGATGCGTTGTGGTGGATGCAGAGGCCCTAGAGGCCTGAGCTACTGTATCACTTTACATCCCTGCGCATGGCTTGTTACAGGCTCATGTGCTATTAACAGAAATAGTAGCCCAGTCATTCAGTTGACGGCCGGGAGGTCAAAGACATGCTGATGCTATTTATTGAGAGAGGAGTGTCTACCAACACACACTCAGACAGACCGGTATACACACACACGCACAGGGTTTCAGATCTACTCACATGACAATGAGGTTTGCTGTGCTTGAGTGCTCCTTCAACAGCTCGTTCAGCCTTATCTGCCGATTGCTCTGTTCAGGAAAAAAAAAGAGGAGGAGGGGAAAAGATGCACAGGTCAGGGAGAGATGACAAGAGTTGGGTTACAGGATGATAAAGGGGTGACACCTCCCCCATTTGAATGCGGAAGAGAGAGAAAGAGAGAGAGAGGAAACAGAAGCAGTCTCTCTCGCTCTCTTCTTCTCTCTCGCTCCTCTGGCAGAGTCCAGCTGGTCCAACATGGAGCTCTCAGTATGCATGCTTTGTGAAATGTTTACATAGGTGATTTTGTGTGAGAGGGGGTTTAAGAAGATACAAAGAGAGAAAATAAGAGAAATAGGGGGTTGAGCAAGAGAGGAGAGACAGAGAGATGGAGAGAGGGATGCAAAGCGTAAAAGAGAGATTGAGAAAAAGCAACCAAGAGGAAGAGAGGAAAGACAATACTAAGAGATTGAACATAGAGTAGAGATGTGTGAGAGATAAACAAGACTATGCTTGATTCATTGCTAAACTGTTCCTCCTCTCAGAGAGAGAGAAAGAAAGAAAGAAAGAAAGAAAGAGAGAAAGAAAGAGAGAGAGAGAGAGAGAGACTGACCTTGGCCTTGTAGAGCTCCAGCTCGTTGTCGGTGATCCTCCAGGGCTCGTCAGCCTTGAGCTTCTCCGCCGCTTCCTGCTCCATGTCGTCCTCCTTCAGTCTGTACGGCTCCACCAGTTGTGTGAAGGCAGCCACACTGCACACAAACAAACAAACAAACACCCACTTAATCAAACTTCTACAGCTATGATTGATGTACAGACTGTGTTTAGACTAGGGGGCACACACACTGATAAAACGTCCCGCCTACCTTCTTCTGAACAATGCTTTGGCTTTAAGTGTTTGTTTAACTATATGAGTTTAAATGTAAAGGAATATATGAGATCTTTTGTACTATCCATGCACCACATTCTAATTCTCTTTAGGCATATTTACTGATGGAGTTCTGATTGACATATTTCCCAGGTCTTCTGGGTGTAGTTTCCACTGGAGACAACAGATCATTAAAGCACTAATCAAGATCTCAGACTCTCATGAAATATTCACGGAGCCAGTGGCCCAGTATCGCAAGCTATCTGACAATGCATGACTAATGCCAAATTAGAAAAAATGATGTGTAATAACCGTTCCTCCAAAGAAAAGAAAAAAAAAACTCTGGCGTTCATTAAAGGCCATTATCATCCTTCACTGTTATTAGGTGCTTGACAAAACGCCACAGAGGAATTCCGTTGCCCTTCTGTGGCTGAGTTCTCTTAGTGGCCTGCGGCCCACATGTGGTGTGGACGTAACTTGGCGACTTCAAAGACCACGCTGAGGCGTCGGGGAAAAGCTTTTACCGCCCCGTGTGGGCCGGGTTTGACGTCAGCCGGCTCGCTTGCTCACTCACCTCTCGGACTTGGGCTTGGTGTTGATGTCCCCGAGGACGGTGATGTCGGAGAAGTCTATCCTGAACTTGCTGAGGAGAGTGGCCATCCTGTGGGAGGGGAAAACGAGAAGAAGAAAAAGAGAGCGAGAGAGAGAAGCAATCATAAATAAATGTATAAACAAAGAAAGACAGCCATAAAACAGCCCTGCTGGGAGAACAAACAGAGCTGTTCTGCTGCTTTCCGAATGCAGTCTTTAAAAAGCTGGCTCAGGGTTTTGTCTCTTTCTTCTTCCTTCATCAGTTCTGAGGAAACAGGTGAATCTCAGGGGGCATAAGAGATTTAGATCAAAAACTGAAACAAATAACTTCAGCCACAAGTTGAGTGCATGAGCCTGGCTGTGTGTGTGTGTGTAGGTGTATGTTTGTGTGTGAGACTGTGTGGGAAACAGACGCATAAAGGTAATTTCCCCTAGCACTTTTCTTCAAAGCAACGAAAACGAACAAAAACAACTTCAGCTACAGCTGGTAGGGCAAAGAGTGCGTGCTTGAATGTCGGTCCAAATCCCTACCAGGGATGATGGGGGGGGGGGGGGGGGGGGGAGGAGAGAAGAGAAGAGACAGAGAGAGAGAGAGACAGAGAGAGGCTGCTCCTTGAACTAGGACTGAGGAGGGGAGTGGATTAATGTTGCAGAGCATGTCAATCTTCAGAGTGACGCAAGGCCTTGTGGAACAAATAACACAGGACAGATCACGTCATCACTCACGCATAGGCAGACATCTCTGACGAAAGGACAGCGATACAGCGTGATAAAAAAGCCCTGTTGTCAGTGATTCTGGGAACCTCCAGTGGCACAATAATAGCAGTGGGTATGATCTCCAGATACTGTTCTGAGGTCAGTGTTTCAGGAGATTCATATCATCCAAACAGATGTTGTTGCTGGAGGCGGTATAGTATGATGAGGATTTATCAAAACAACTGTTCTGAGGTCAAGTGATTAAGTGGGTTACTCACTAATAAAAAAACGGTGCTATTGGGGAGATTACAATAAAGTGGTGTTATATCTCCAACCTGTCCTGAAGTAAGTGGTCCAGAATATCAAAGGTATGATCTCTGTCATCAAAGTCCCTTGAGAACAGTGTTTCCTATACTGTGGTATGACATAAAATCGAAAGAACTTGCCTGAAATCACCAGTTCAGGAGTTTCCTTACCCTTAAAAACCCAGAAAAAATCAATAGCATACAGGGGATCTTAGCTCAGCTCTGCTCAGAGACAGCAGCAGTGGGTTTTTGTCTGTAAAGCAGCAGTAGGGTGATATGTGCCTGAGCCTGGGTGGTGGGGGCTAAATTTAGCCACAAAAGCGAGCAGGCAAGCAGGCAGGCAGGCAGGCAGCTGCGGAGGACAATGGCAGACATTTGTGTTGGACAATAGTTGCCACGTGGTGCTGAGCTTCACACGCGTCTGGCAGGGGGATGGGATGGGGGTGGGGTGGGTGTGCATCACTGAGGTGACAGATAAAGCGCTTGTGTTGGGGCAATAATAAATAAATAAATAAATAAATAAATAAATAAAAGGACAAGATGTGGCGCATTAATGCAGAACTCAGGGATTAAACCCTGGCAAGAGCACAGCCTGGCTAAGCACTTGTGATGGAGAATAAGAGAGGGAGGACAGAGACGGTGGAGAGAGAGAGAGACAGAGACAGAGACGGAAACAAAGCATACTAACAATACAGTCACAATATTTTCAGCGCTTTACAATTGCTTTGGAAATGCAGCTAATAAAGGCCCCTTTTGAATTACAAGTTGAAGAGGGAGAGTCTACTCTTTCCATGGGAGGGGGGGGGGGGGGGGGGGACAGGGAGAGAAAAAGAGGAAGGAGAGAAACAGATGGATAGAGAGTGCCAGATCTACACAGAGATGGTGACAGTGTAACCGAGGGAGTTAACCCTGCCCCCCTACCCCGCCCCTTTCTGGCCCATCTCAAGGGTTGTTTTGTCTTGTGTGCTTCATCTAAATGCTCTGAATGTGCGCAATGAAGGTTTGCATGCCAGTTGTCAGGAGGGGGGAAGAGGACACTCACGCTCTGCGGTCGTGGTCGATGCGGTTGATCTTGCCACCGATGAAGACACGGATCTTGCAGTCCTTCCACTTCTTCTTGTTGGTCAGCAGGTATGGGATGAGCAGAGTTAGACCTGAGAATGAGAAGCAGAGCAAGAAAGAAAAAAAAGAGAGAGAGTGAAAGGAAGAGAGAGTGGGTGGGTGTACAACTACAGGCCTTTACAGAAGTTCCTCTTTCTGATGTATCTTATATAACATATACACACGTGGTAGACAGGAGAGATAGTGTCTGCGTGTGTCTGCGTGTGTCTGCGTGTGTCTGCGTGTGTCTGCGTGTGTGTGGGGGGGGGGGTAACACTCACCACCATCGTCGAACAGCCACCACACGTCAACAGTGCCTTTGCCCTGCTTCTTCTGGAACAACTGACTGGCCTCCAGGAGCTTCTGATCAGCCACGTTCAGAGGCATGGTTGGGCTCTTTTTATCTGTACCAGACACACACACACAAATCTACATTACTAAACCATCAAATGCAAAAGTACAAATAAGGCACAAAAGGGGTAATCAAAATGTATCTGTTGGCTATTTATCAGCATAAAGGGTGCATATAATGCACCTACAGAAAGAGATAGAGATAGAGTATAAGAGCAGGAACAAGAAAAAAAGCAAAGCTGCTTGACGGTGGCAAGGCAATAAGGAATGTCTATTCCTTGCTTGACAGTTTTCTTATTCAGCAGTTAGTGTATAAAAATTGCATTGAATTGAAAGCACAGACAGAGCAGACTGCTTTGCAGAACAGGGCTTGCATTAGACAACAGAAGCAGAGAGAGAGAGCGAGAGAGAGAGGGAGAGAGATAGGGGGGAGAGAGAGGGGGGGGAGAGAGAGGAAGGGAGGGAGAGACTGACAGCAGCAGTGACAAGCAGCAGAGTCCTCAGAGAATGTGAGGCTACAACAGGAAGGCAGAGAGCTAGTGAAAAAGGAAAAGGGAAGTCTTCTCTCCTATGAGTGCAGGAGGAAGAGAGAGAAAGGGGGGGGGGGGGCGTTAAGAGAAGGCACAAACTGAACACACACACACACACACAGATATCTTATTCACAAACCAGAAAAGGAGTAGATTCCCACACTAACATCAAGCAAAGACACACTACCACACACTCACACACACACACACACACACACACACACACACACACAAACACTCTGTGTGTGTGTGTGTACAACACACTGAGACCAGCAACAGGAAACTTGAGAAGTGTTAGGAGACGACCAGTATAAAGAGGACTAGATAAACAAGAGAGAAAGAGAGCAGTTATTTCAGAGAAATAAAAGAACAGTTAACAAAGCCAAAGAGAACAGAATACACAGAAGTGAAGTGGTACAGAGAGTGACGCCAGACAGACAGATGGACAAATATGGAGAGATATAACAAGAAAGACAGAGAGAGAGAGAGAGAGAGAGATCGATGGAGAGATCGACGCATAGAGAGAGAGAGATAGAGAGTGTGTTTGAGTAAAAACTGAAAACTGAGATGAACCACAAGGTGGACTGCCTGCCTTTTTTCAACAGGGGCTGCGTAGGGGCTTTGCCGTCGTCCTCATCCTCTAGAAGAAGGTTGAACAAAGATACAAAAAAGAAAAGGAGGAGAGAAAAAAAACAGAGGGAGGGGGTTAACATTCTCTGCTGCAGTGATGGAAAACACATGCGTCAACAGTGAGGTACAATGAGACGTCTGTTTTGGGAACGCAACTCTAGCGCAAGTCTGAAAAACGAAAAGAAACGTAGTCCTCCACCAGTGGAGTCCAACCAAGAGAAAAAATAAAGAACGAGCAAAGGACAGCTCGGCCTCAGTCCTCCCCGGAGGAGAGGCTGATCTCTGGGATGAGCGGTGTGTGTAGGTCCTGTATACACTACCAGCAGGTGATCCAGGCCAGCTGATATCGCCCACGTCAGGGGTTTGGGACCAGCAGAGGCAGCTAGACCTCCTTACGACGTCCCTCACTGGAGCACACATGCACACAGATTTATGCTCCATTTCACGTAAAACGGAGTTTCCCAATCTCCAGAGCAGAGCTCTTAGTAGAAGTGAGCGTCTAAGTAGCAATTTCTCAACCACTGGTCCTCTAGTAGGCCAACAATGGTGTGCAGTGACGGAGGATTGACCTACTGTACAACATTTAAGACCCTCAGACTTAAATCTCAAGCGCTTCCGTTTTTTAACGAAAGACTGAGCTGTGTGTGTGTGTGTGTGTGTGTGTGTGTGTGTGTGTGTGTGTGTGTGTGTGTGTGTGTGTGTGTGTGTGTGTGTGTGTGTGTGTGGGTGGGGGTGGGGGGGGGGGGGATGTTGAGAACAGATGGCTGAAAAAGAAGAGAAATGTACTTTTCAGGAGGCTCAACTTCAAACATGGAGCACTGCATTAGCACTCCCCCTGCCCACTTCCGAAAACGACAGCTTCGTGTATTAACAGCTGATTATGCCTAAGCGGATTAACCAGATGACATTAATCTTCGAAATTTGTTGTTCCCTTCATTTGGCAATGGCCGCCTCCAGTCCCGACGGAAAACACAGCACATACACATAAACAGCACAGGACCTCGCTAATTCAAACCTCAGTTAAACTCGGTGACATCCATCTATCAAGCGTCATATGGACTTCATTAGCTACACTAGCTGGACTCACGAGAAGGGCCTACTCATTTCTCAGAAGAACATGTTAGGGCTGACCGCTGTCAGGGGTTGGGACGGAGGAAATCAGTGTCGTGGAGGAAGTCGTTCGAGGGGAGGCTGGGTCGCAGACGTGCAGTTTGGAGGAAATCTGTGAAACTGCTCCAAGGCCTGGATGTCCAAGAGTGTGGGAACCAGCGTCTCGTTTATATGTTTGTGTGTCGGGTCATAGAGTAAAAGAAAAGAAAAAAAGAAAGGGCACAAACAAACACACACAGATGGGGCGTCTCTAATAAGGCCACGTGTGTGTGTGTGTGTGTGTGTGTGTGAGTGAGTGAGAGAGAGAGAGAGAGTGGTTGTGTGTGTGTGTGTGTGTGTGTGTGTGAGAGAGTGTTTGTGTACGTACACAAGTGTACAGAGGATGAGGGGAGGTTGATGACGATGAAAGCAGACCCTGGGGAAGTTGCTGCGATCACAAGGTCACGAGCAGTAACTTCCTCTCTAAGCTGTTTAGGGGGGCTGCCTCAGTTGTGGCCTCTGGATAAATAGCATGGCTTTGAGAAACGCATTTCCGCCACTCCACTTTCACACACTGTTACATCTTCCTTATGCAAACCCTGCCATCTTAAAGGGTCTTCTCAGTTCCACAAAGGTCTGCTGACCTATTGAGGGCATAAATGCACCACACACGAGTGCCAACACCTTCACGAATATACACACTCAGTCGATGCCTGTGACATCCCCCTCAATTTTTGGTGGTATAATTTCCGCTCTTTATTTGGGGGTGGGGGCACAAAACCAAAGAGGGGTACAAAAGTTGCAAACCTTTCTGGACAGCAGGGCTGTTCTGGACACTGGTAGCTTTGGAGGAGAGCTTGGAGGAGTCCCCGTCCGAGTCTTTGCTCATGTCGATGGACACCACAACGTCCTTCATCCCCGATGCATCATCTACGCGGGGGAGGAAAGGGAATAAAACTTCATAACCAGTCCTATTCTCCAGAAGCATTTATTTTATGTCTTAACACAAACAAACTTAAATCAGCATTCAAAGTGCTTGGTACCATCTGTGCTGTGATAAAAAGTCTATTTTACACCAGACAATTATGGGCTTGAAAAGCCCAGCTGGCATTCAAAACAAATCTAAACGCTATTACTGACAGGAATAGAGGGAGTACTTGGCTATCATCAAGGTTGACTCTGTTCACCAAAATACCCTGTTTAGCCTCTCTGGGTTCATTCCTGAGTGGAACAAACAGGCCAAAGACAAGGGAGAGGTACTCTCTGCCTCGGATGCAGAAACCCTCTCAGGGGACGAGTCGACCACCTCTTAAATGCTAACTGCTAACGACCGCCCTAAAACAAGCGTAAACACTTTTCCAAAATGGCTCTATTTACGCGGTGAATAGAATCCCTTTAAGGAGTTGCAATAAAGTTCAGGAACCAAGGCCAATTGTTCTGTAGTGCTTTACACCACTGTGTTATAAAAAGTATTTGACTGATGACAGATTTCTCTACTTTGGACATAGCTGCCTGATTGCTTCCTCTTAAAACTTGCACATTAAATCACCCTAGGCATCATATCTTCAGCTCAAACACTTTTATGCAAGATTAAAAACTATTAGCAAAGTAGAGGAAACGAGTTATACACTACCACTTACGAAGACCGGAAAGAGAATAGAGTAGTACCTTGTCCTTGGATGTGGGAGATGTCCAGGCCTTCACTCAGCCTTAGGATGACGGCGCCATACTGCAAGTCAAAGGCATCGCTAGAAAACACAAACACAGCCAGAGTCACTTTCCTGTGACTGGGTCCTTTCAGGAAGCATCCCCATCGGTGAACATCATGCTGCATTAAACCCCGGATCTTTCCACACCAACATCAAATATGTGGAACGTTCCAGCAAATAGTTCCACTTTAAATAGCCAAACAAACAGATGCTTCCACAGACCACCCCACTTCTCACATGTGGCTTGCTGACAATAAAGTTAGCCACTTCAGGCAAGGGGAGTTACATTATTTGAGTTTGCACAGACTGGTTGCTAGTACACCCTCAGACTAAGGGTAGCAGACGGACATGGATTCAAAGTCAGACTTGGCCCTGATCTGGCAAAGATACGTCAAATCGGTCAACTAGATCACCCAGCGTTCACCAATAGCAAAACTCAATGCTAACCTTTTGGGAGGATGTGGTGAAATAATTGGTGCTAATATGTTAGGTGATGAGCTCTTTCTCTCTATTGAATATGGTACTATAACTCCTTAAACAGCATTGGTGGTCTGAAAGGCGCTCTAAAAATAAATGTTCAGTTACCTCAGCCGGTAGAGATGCAGCAAACAAATGAATGCAGTGTACCATCATAGGTTTTTTTTTTCCAAATTCTGTTTGGAGTCAGCCCCTAAGATCTAATAAGGTTAGGGCGGATGAAAGTGCACTAAAGGATACAGCCATTAAATGCCAGGCATCTAGACCACAGGTGCTGACATATTCCCCTAAGTAATGGATGCTGAAGCCTTGATCTTTGCCTTTCCTGGCTTAGTACAAGTGCATAACCTGAGCCAGTTCTAAAGGGTCACATTTGCTTAACAACATCTTTGGCATGTGGCCCTATCATAACTCCCGCTTTAAGAATGTGTGTACAAAAGTCATCTCTGATAGGAAAAGACCCATGACAATCTACATCAGAATGTCGTACTGTTAACATAAAATATGAACACAAAAGTTACATAATGAACAACAATTCCCTCAGTCTTGTATGAAAACACAAGGCCTTACTACAAAACCCTAATGCGAGTCTGCACACAGGTTTGTGCCAGGAACAGCTCACGGTTAAAGCCTCACGTGACTCATATTATGAGTCAGAGGCAAGGCGGAAAGGCTTTCAGAAGATGAAGGCAAGAGAGTCGCTTTAATGATTGAGATTACACATGCTTACACGGTTCCCAGAAAACACATTGAAGGCCAGTACAGTCGGATCGCACAACCGTAAGTGTCAGGGCTGAGGGGCTAAAAGGTTTTCCGGAGGTGGCTGGCTTGATTGGTGGCTGCAGGGGCAATGGTTTAATGGGTATGAAAGAGAGTGAATGAGTGCATGCGTGCTTACAGTATATGTGTGTGTGTGTGTGCGTGTGTGCGTGTGTTTGCGTCAGGGGTGGTTCGTCCATTCAAGTAGATGAAGTAACGCTTTATAAAAAGAAATTACAAAAGCAAAAAACGACATGCATGGATTCAAACAGCGAGCATTATATTTGATGACTCATTAGACAAACTGACAAAGTAAGCTGTACAAACAATGGCCCCCACTGGCCAAATTTAAAATGACATGAAGTGCATGTTATTGACGTGAAGCAGATTAATGTATTTTAATATAGGTATAATTTTTTTTTTTACATTGTTCAACTAACTGTCCCAGTTTTGAAGTGGATTTTAAAGTGCCGCCTTGCACAGTCACAGTATTTCAGTACCAGAAAACTAGGTTTTGTACACGACTTTTGTCAGTTGGACTTTCTCGTGAAGCTGCTGATGTGCTATTTATCTAGGGTGACCAGACGTCCTCTTTTACCCGGGCATGTCCTCTTTTCGAGACCTAAAAAATGCGTCCGGCAGGGATTCCAAAATTGTCCAGGATTTTGTGTTTCTCTGGGTCTCTCACAAACTAGTTTTTAAACCCTTACAAGTTTTGGAAAGGGTAGGCCTATCTAAAGTTCCATCTTCTTGCGCAAGCTCTGACTGTAGAAAGAACGGTCATTGGTCGACCGCCCTCTTGGTGTTGCCAGATGCACGATAATTATCCTACAAAGACAATCATTTTCAGCATTTGGTACAATACTTCGCCATTTCAAATCTGGCAACACTGAGGACCTTGCCGCTTCCACTAGTAACTAGTATCTTTTCCACATGCAAATGTCATGTGCGGTTGTAAACCATGCAACTTGTGACTCGTTGCATCGTTTACAACAGCACATTACACAAATGTCATGTGCTGTTGTAAACAATGCAACTAGTGAGTAGTTGCATTGTTTACAACAGCACATGACATCTGCATGTAATCGGTATGCTATACACTACCACGCCCCCTCCCCCGCAACGAAGTGTCTTCTTTTTCTCAAACTTAAATATGGACACCCTAATTTAGCATAAACAGTTTTTTTGGCTATGGTTAGCTTATGTTAGTTTAGGATCTTACTTCTGACTTGGATTCAACATTGAGAGACAACATTTGGAGTCTACTGGATTTTTTTTGCATGTTTTTGTTTTATCCTATGGGCAACTAGAAATCACAGGAGTGAACAGCAGCAGAACAAGCATTGGGCTTGGAACAAGCTAGCTAGCTAGCGCCAGCTAGCAAGGTAAGAGAATGTGTTTATAAGTGTGTGTGTGTCCATGTTAGTAAATAGGTGTAGGTATCTGCGCATGTGTAGATTCTACTTACTGGATGAGGTTGACGTAGGTCTCCACCTCCCTCAGGTCTCCATCCCTCCAGTTGTTCTTGTAGCCTAGCACCAGTGTGTTGGGCTTCAGCCGACCTAAGCCGACAGCCTAAGAAGCACACAAACACACTTTAGGAACTGGACATTTCTGTTCCTATATGAATCTCTCTTGCAGCCTACTATTCAGCAAAAGGCAAATTAAGGGTATAAGGAATAAAGATCACACACACACACACACACACACACACACACACACACACCTGCAGGAGGTACTGTGTGCCCTGTCTCAGGTCTTCGGCCAGCACAGGTGTGTAGAAGGCCTTGGAGTTGTTGTTGAGGAGCCAGCGCTGGTAGCGCACAATGTCGTTGTTCATCTCTTTGAAGTTGGGCTTGCGGTTGGTCTGTGGGATTTAAAAAAACAGACAGACAATGATTAACACACACACACACACACACAAAGAGTGCCAACAGGAACTCAATGTTTACCACTGTGAGACGTGTACAAACAAAGCACCCCTGATCGCAACAGGGACCTGTGTACGACTGTGTGCGTCACCATTTAGTTTCGTGACCACACAAAGCCATAGGAAAGAAGAGAGAAAAAAAAAGTTTTCCAGTTCGCCAGGAAAACCAATCTCTTCCTCACTCAGTCATTCAATATCCCATTCTCCCCCTCTTCTCTCCCATCCCCTCACAATTTCCTTCTCTCGTTCTCCTTGCCTCTCTCTCTCTCGCCCTCCCTCTTGCCTCTCATATAGTAATGGAATATCCATGTCTGTGGCCAACACAGAAGTCTCAAGTGGGTCCAGTGTGTTAAAAAGCTGGCTTTCTTTTTATAATGTGGCACCAGAGACAGCATGAGCAATTACATCATTCCTGGTCCCCTACATCCTCATAATGGAATGGAAAGTTCTGGTTCCAGGTAAGGGCCCGCTTAGAGTAGTTTATTTTATATGGCACTAATAAGGGGACAATTGTTCGATGCGAACTGCGCCTGGGCAAGTAGGAGTACCACTCAACCAAAATGGGTTTTAACAGCACGCAGGAGGGCACAGAACGACTCCCCATTGGTCAACAGCCAACCATGTGTTAATGGATTTGTATTGATGCCATCAAGTGTGGGTGAGTGCTGGCAACTGCTGATGGCATGGTAAATGAAATGTGGGATGGAAACACGGGATTTACAGTGGTAGATTTACAAAAATAACAAAACCTGACGTCTTACATTTGGTTAGACGTCGGTGAAAATGTGTGCGGTAAGCGGCGCAGGGTACTTACGACGCGGACATGTCCGCAGACCATCAGGCCGACGTTCTTGGTGAAGGCGTGCACCAGGTTGAGCAGCGCCGGCCGAGCGTTAGGAGCACCAGTCATCACCAGGCACTGCGGTCTGAGAGAGGAGAGACAGACAGACAGCGACCGAGCATTAGAATGACAGAGAGAAAGGCAAGTAACAGACATTTAGCATGTAGTCATACAACAATTCAGCTTTTGCTTCTTCCAAGTGCTGCATAGGCTCACTAGACCTTAAACTAACTAGACCTAACCAAGTCCATTTCAGACATGCCGTCCATAGTAGACCTCACAATGATTCAAGGCATGTCTAAAACAGACGTAGGAAGATGCTCCATGTTGCTGGGCGTCTCATTCATGCCCTTGAGGTCTCATCTCCTGCTCCCTGAGAGACGTTGTGTGTGAGGGGGCTGAAGGGCGCAGATCAAAGCAACTATGTTAAGCAGAGAGGGGATTATGGGCGGCCGAGAGGACACTAGTTTGATTCCGAAAGACGCGGTCAGACCCTCCCTAATCCCACACATGGTTTGTTGCCATGGCAACGCTTCAAGGGGCACAGCGTGGTCAAACTTTTCTCCGTTTCTTACACTCCTCGCCAACTACGAGCAAATTCACACACTTGTGGTGTTATGGAAAAATGGGAAGGGGAGGGAGGGAATTTAATGAGATTACTTTAGTTTCTCTGCAGGCTGCTCTGCTAAGAAAAACACACTGCTACCCTGGAAGTCTTCCGTGTGAGTTACAATGTGGGTCACACACAGTGACAGCCGGGCAATTCTATCATGTCATGGGCAGGACACATGATGTGCCTCATTACGGCTGATACATAACCTTTCAGCCAACATCTGACACCAATCATTACATTCCCAGAATTAACTTTCTTTATTGTTCTGGCTAATACAAATTCTTCATCTACATTTTGAAAGGGTGAACAGAAGGGAGGGGGGAGGAGAGAGAGGGAAAAAAAGAGAGAGAAGGAGAGAGAGAGAGAGAGAGTTAGAGAAAGAGAGAGGATGAGAGAGAAAGAGTAGAAGGGTCTTTTCAGAGGCTGATATGCAGTGTTGTTCCAGGTGTTTTTCGTATGCAATGCACAGTTGGAGCCGTCAAGCTATTAAGACTCTTTGCAGCTCTCCTTCACAAACAGCCTCTACCACTTTCCCCACCCCCGCAACCCTCCATCCACCACTGGGAGCTGCAGCAACCTTACCTGCACCTGCCAATCACCTGAAATCTGACTCCACTTGCCGTCATGTTCATCAAAAAGCCATTGCCCCGAGGACTGCACACAGCATACAAAAATCACCTGGCTAATAACATCATTGGGGACAAACGCCTTTCTGAAGGTCGTGGCGGTTGTTTTGAAGCCGTAAATTAGTCCTCAAATTCACCATAACTACACCAATCACCACTGAATAGCTACAGCTATTGAAGAATAGTTTGTGTTCAGACAAACTATAGAGATGTGCAGGTATAAATGACAGTGCTGATGTACTCTTGATTTAAGAGCTAGAATATACTTGGAGTCTCTGAAGAGAGAGACAAACGGAATTCTGCACAAAAGGTCAAAGACAGGAAGATCTAATCGGGATTGTGTACACAGGAATAACATGATATGAAACAACCCCAGCACAACACTATCACTATTGAGCATTCATATCATGAAGGACACAAAGAGACTCCAGTCATCTAAGTGGGAGGCAGGCTGAGAAACGCCAAGGACGAGATAAGGGGACCTGGATGTTCCTGGAAGTTAGCAGGACTGCATAGAGATATGGGCTGAACAGAAGCACTAGAGAACTTGGGTGGCATTGCATGTTTGGGTCAAACAGAAGGGAAAAAACCCAGGCCTGTTACAGATGAAAAGTTTCTCATTCAGGAACAAAGGATGAGAGTTCCCACTGGAGTCGCATCAGGACACTTTCTTAAAGAAATACCTAAAATGCTGCCATTACATCCTTAAGTGCTTGACCGGCCCTATGAACACACACACAGATGGGATAGCCAAACTGAGCCGGTGATTGGAAGACTTCTTGCCGGAGTGGAGAAGCTGATAAAAACCACCAAAGACTGGCCAGGAAGACTGGAGTCAGAGAGTGTGGTCTGTGTGGAAAGCCGCACAAAGCCACATTGTAAAAGTGGTTCATAGACTAACAGAAGAGTAATTGAAGATTTCAATAGAGGAGAGCAGCTGCCAGTCGTGATACTTGGAGAGCCTCTTGGCTGAGACTGGAGATAACTGGTGCTGGATAGATACTCCCCCCAAACTGTGCACCCCTTCTCTAACAAAGCGGCCTCGTCATAAAAGTGGTTACATTAGTTTGAAAACAGAGCGCAGATGTGCATGAAACATTAGGTGATTATCCAGAAGCCTATATATGGAACCTGAGAAGACAACACCTCTTCACCACACACCCAAATGGGCGGACCTTGAACAATAACCAATCACTAGGTACCAACCCACCTAGTAGTAACCAATGACTGACAACTTATTAACATGTATCCAATCATGTTAAGTCCCAAGGCACAAAGAAAGGAGTGACTCGACACTAACAGCTGTAGTTATGTAACTGATTTTACAATCATATTTTACAATTACATTTGTCTAGTGGAGCAGGACTGGGGTGAGATTTCTGAGCATCATTAATAGTTAGAAAAAGCAGAAGAAATGTCTTATTCCAACTCCTCTGAGATCTAATTGAGAGTCTGCAGGGAGTGTCTCTGGAAGCACCTCCTGACAGAACTGGCTCAAGCACTGACATGTCTGGCTCATGGCACAGACGATACCACCATAGATCACTGGTTCAGCTCCCAGAGAGCTAGCCCCTGACCGAAAGAAGGTCTTCCCTGTGTGGTTAAATGGCATTTGGATGGAGCGGCACGTACCTGTACAACGTCTAACAATAAGCACCAAAGCTGGGCTCACTGGTTATTTAACATACACTCTGCTCACTGCTTATTAAACATACACTCTGCTCACACTGTGAGTTAACTAATCTCCAAATCCAACTCTCACACTCAAACCTATGTCTGCAGAGAACATCCTCTGCCCTGATTCATGGATTTAGCAGCATCAATGACTAAAAAGCATTTCCATCAAATTTAAGAGTGACACTTAACACTGCCCTTAATCAGTTGCCATAAATGTTACATTATCAGACTCAACCTAAATAATGCTTCTGGACATAATGCAAACCAAATGTTATTCTTCGTCATAGTTAGGTTGCAACAGGGAAATGTTCACTAGCCTGCAGGGTTGGCAAAGAAACTGTAAAGCTTAGCAGTAGTGTTTTTCAATATTTCTTGTATACAAAGAGAAGATGGGTTGAGGGAAAGAGACAGAAGGGGGGGGGGGGGGCAAGAAAGGGGGAGAGAATGTGAGTAAGTGTGGTGATGGTTGTTGGCGCACCTGTAGGTCTTGACATGGTCGGCAATTCCACAGAGTTGCAGGCTGTTGGTCAGAGCTTGGTGGTAGGTCAGCGCCTGTGTGGAGGATCCCCAGTTGACATCTACGGGAGAGAGCACAGCAGATTAAGACCCCATCAGGACCCCACACTAGCAAGTCATAGGTTGCCAGCTGGGTGCCTGAGCCAATCACGTGCCATCTCAGCAGCACTGTGAAGCCAGGGCATGAGGGTATTTGTCCATTAGTGAATGGTGTGTGTGTGTGTGTGTGTGTGTGTGTGTGTGTGATGTGTGTGAGCGCACGTGCAGACATGAGAGTGCCCGCATGTGTGTTAACTGAAATTCCTCTGGGACCACACAGAGTCTCTCTCTCTCTCTCTCTAGCTAGCTCACACACTCTTTTAAAAAGGCCAGGGGATTGACCACATGGGAGTTCTCAGCATCTGTGGGCTCAGCAGGGTTCTGACCTGAAAGGCCAGCAGGCCCGGCTGCTTTTCTGCACACACACACACACACACACACACACACACACTTTTACAGAGCCACACATCATATCCATAGAGCAGGCCCTCATTTTCTAAAGAGCTATACTTTCAGCCTGAGAGCTTTACAGAGAGTGGACCTGTTCACACATACATGGGGTCTGTGAAAAATCACCATAGAAACAGGGTGAGGGTAGGATGTGAGTGGTAGCCGGCTTCGGTGAAAGCACAGCACAAGCGCTCAACGCCATTTCAAAATAAGAGCTCTGAAAGCCTACCACAGCCTGGAGCTCATTATGTAAACTCCACTGTGTGAATTTGCTTAGATGACAATATGCTATTCAAATGACAACTCATTCAAAGTGCCAAAGGGATTGGGAGATGGGTAACTCGGTGTGGTGTGTTTGTGGGAGAACAGAACTGCTGTGAGCAGTGTCCTTGCTGCTGAACACAGTGGTGGAAGTGTGGATGTGCCTCACAGTGCAGTTTTCAGATGTCGCATCCAATGAAAGGATGCACTGTTCTGCAAAAGCTCCTACACAGAAGAACAATATCAGCAGAGGATATGACCTAACTGCAGTAGTGCACCTCAAAGAGCTCTCCCTCCCCCTCTCCCTCTCTACACAAAGAGGAGTGCGCGGCTGCCCTGAACAGTGCTCATTGGTAGGGGAGGAAAGGAGAAGAAAATAAAATAAAATAAAGATTTGTTTGTATAAATGTGTGTGTGTGTGTGTGTGTGTGTGGCCGCAGCTTACCAGGCTTTTTGTAGCTGACGTAGATGTAGAGGGACATGACGATGACGTTTGTGAGGAGGGCGGCCCACCAGTTGATGACAAACATCACCACGCAGCACAGGCCTGCCCCGGCCAGGGACACCCACATGTTGTACCACTTGAAGCTGGGACGCCAGCCTGACACAAACAGAGGAATCATGGTTAAATGGTCGCCACAGCAGGGAGCGCTAGAATAAGTAGCTGAATTAGGATGACACCACATAGTTTATGTTGGAATTTTGACAGCTTAGCATAATTATTTAGATTAGATTTTCTCCTCTTTAAAAAATGCCTGATATTGCCAAATCTTCTCTGTCAGAGACAAAACAAATTAGAGTCTATTGCCAGATCTTTTCTGTCAGAGACAACATACTTATGATAGAAGGTTACCATCTAAGACACAGAAACAGTGTTTCCACCATCATCTTCGAAGTCTTACTCTTTTATTGTTCGCTTTTCACCATCTTCATTCCCTAGCTTCACTTTTAGAATCCAGTCCTCCCCGCTTTTTCAAATGTTTCTCAAGTCCCTTTAGGGGAAAAAGGCTACATTCCTAAGCTAAGGTCCTAAAGTACTGCAGTCACCAAAGTCAAACAATTCTGGTCTCCTCACGTCATGAGGTAACTTCCTCTCAGACATGCTCAGTCTGCATTTACAGTTTCGTCTGCATATTTTCCAAATGTAAGACAAATATCCTGATAAGGACACCAATGTGACCTTCATAAAGTGAATCCCTTTTGTTTGCTTTGCTGGCTGGAAGAGCATGGGGTCACGTTGGATTAAAATGAGTTAGCCAGAGTTACCAGTTAGAGTAGGGTTACTGAAGAGAAAAGATTACATTGACAACTATACCGGAAACTGTAGTGTGTGCAGAGTGAGTGTGAGAGAGAGTGTGTGTGTGTGTGTGTGTGTGTTAGTAAGTAATAGAGAGAAAGTGTGTGTGTGTGTGTGTGTGTGTGTGTGTGTGTGTCAGAGAGTGAGTGAGCGAGAGAGAGAGAGAGAGAGAGACAGAAAGAAAAAAAGAAAGGAGAGGGAGAGAGAGAGAGTTTGTGTGTGTGTGTGTGTGTGTGTGTGTGTGTGTTAGTAAGTAATGAAGAGAAAGAGTGTGTGTGTGTGTGTGTGTGTCAGAGAGTGAGTGAGAGTGTGTGTGTGTGTGTGTGTGTTACTAGAACTACCGTAGATGGATTTTTAGTGGGGAATCAAGGCATTAAAAGTGGTTGTTTTTTGTATTGTTTTTTTAAACGGTACACTGTTACCTGTAATAGCACACTACACAGTGTAAATGACCTGAAGGGTACACCAAGCAGTCCTACGCAAAACTCCTTTGCTCGTCTTTTGTCTCTAAATGTCCTCTGTGCCAGAAAAGGCCTACATTGCCCCCTCAATTAACCCTCTCAGTGTTTTATGTCCGACAAACAGCTTCCAGTAAGTGTACAGATTGCCATGGAAACACTGAGTCTTTCTAACATCAACCGGCTAACGGAGGTTGATCTTCTTTGAGATACGGGTCACTGAGGGGCTGTGTAGCACTTTGATGGCCAGGGCTGGCTAAGAGCAGCAGGCTAAAATGTCAGTGGTTCAAAGTTAACAGCACTATCAAAAACGTACCCTTTAAGTCACTCGGTTGTAGCTGTATGAACGGAGTATACATGGGTGCCATGACGACAAATGGACAAATACAAATTAGTAAAAAATAATAAATATATTTATACCTGGCCGTCTTCTACAGCTTTGGTTTTAAGGGAAAAACACACCACTTTACACAAACATAAACAAACATGATATAACACCATGCATGCTATAATACAGGTTTGAATGTGACATTTGACGTGAATCATTGTAAAAGGGCTACAACAATATTTGCTCTGTCAGAGATGTTAAACAGTAAGCATATTTTGTGAAGGGTCAACTCAATTCATTCACAAACAAGACATGTATTTAACTGTAAACAGTTCAAATGAAATTGTCAAATAAAATTGTTTCAAATTCTTTGCCAATAAAGACAAGTTATTTGACTTGAATGAATCCTTATACCTCTGGTTAAGAGTTTCAAGCCCTCTGCCATTGTCAGTCACGGTGACATCTCAAACAATGGCCACTAAAAACCACAGTCTAAAGCATCTTTTCCCACGCTAAGACGGTGTCCTAATCTCAGCTATCGAATGACATTTGTTCACCGGTGAGCTTTAGTTTACTTCTTCACACTCTCTAACTCTTCACTCCCTAGTTGAGAGGATTAATCAGGCTAGACATGCTTCAACTCGTCCGCAAATGCAAATGCAAATGCTGTACTTTCACCAACTCATGATTAATCTGGAAATGGAGGCTGTTGAACAGGATTAGGAGTCAACATCGTTCGAGGGAAGTTGCCTGAAGTGATTCTTTGGGGGTGGGGTGGGAACATGCTGCTTACCTGGGGAGTTTGCGAGGGAAGCATGGAACACAGAGAAGTTGATCAAGGCGTAGGAGGCCAGGAAGAAGTTGGAGATGATGGGAGCAATGGCGTTCAACTCCGCTGAAGAGACAAAGAGGTCACACCATTTATAATAAGCCATATGCAATAACAAATGCACGTGCTCCACCCGCATGGCTCGCGTGTCCAAATCTTTTTCCCCCCAAGGGACACTTTAAAAAGCAATGGCACTAGAAACGTAATGCGACAACATAAAAGTATAGGTTTTTTTGCCACATACCAATGAGGATAAAAGCCAAAGCGATGAAGAAGGTAAGAATGTAGCCTCTCAGAGGCTCGTTGTTCTTGCCGAAGCCCTTGCCGAACCAGCCAATTCCTGGGTAGATATTGTCTTTGCATAAAGCCTGGTGACAGAGACAACAGCAGGTTTTGGACAAATACATTGAAACAACAGTAAACAAATCACTTCTTCATAGTATTCATAGATGTCCGTTAAAAAGATAAATAGATAAACACAATGCAGTGGCAGGCCACATTTAATGTTTATATCTAATGAATGCATGCATAAGGTGATTCATGACTAATTGAATTAATTAATGAACTGTTCCTTTAGAATTCATTGAATTCAATCAATCAATACATTTTTAAAAAATCAAATCAATCAGAACTTACCTGGAACACTTTAGGAGCGCTGACCAGAGAGGCCAGGGCGGAGGAAAGGGTGGCTGAGAAGATGCCAGCTGTGATGAGGGGTGAGAAGCCAGCCACCGTGCTCATGACCTGCAAGGAGACAAGCCAAAAGGGGTTAGCCCACGGTAACCCAGTATTTAAACTAACCCTTTAAGTCAACTCCACCAGTAGATATGTCTCAAAATGATCCACTATTGATTGATATAATAACAAAATAACACTGACCATTTAAATCATCCAACTTGACCAGCAGGAGGGTATCAATTGATCAACTACTGATCGATATTAAAAATACCCATCATTGCTCAACATTGACACTATGGACTAATTAGGCAACTAGGTGTGAGGTTTTTTAGTGTATAAAACTGAGAAAAAGTCCTGAGTTTGTTTGGTCTTGTTGAAGGGAAGGGGAAGACACACCTGGAAGTCGTTGTGAAGCCCATACTTGCAGGCTGATCCTGTCTGGTCCGGGCCGGGTTTGCAGTATGAAAAATCAAGGCAGGAGAAGTCTGTGCAGTTGCCAGATCCTATAGTCGCATTCAGTGTAATAAGAGGGCCGGCGGCATCACGAGAAATGCAGCCTCCTTCAGATTGGAACATAAGAACGAAGGCAAACTATTAAGGAGTTTCACAGATGATGCTCACACGTAGACATGTTTCTTTAAGGGACTTAAATCCTCTCATGTCTCTATGACTAACTGATTGTATTTTGCAGTAAAACCCTGTTAATTAAATAACGGTAATAACACAAATAGAAGCTATGTACATCCCTTAACCTGGATGGTCTTCATAGATTTAGAAATGTGTAAGGGTTCCACCTGTGGTGTAGCTTATGAACAACCACACAAAGTACTGAGGAGGAATATGACCCCATACACCTGGACATTCCTGTACTAGCTACAGTAGTGTTAACTATGTATCCTCAATAGACCACAGACGTTTAAACGTAACACATACCTGTGGAGATGGCCACGCCCAGGTAAACTATCCCTGTGATTAAAATGGCCAGAAGAGTCCCCCTTGGAATGGCTTGTTGTGGATCCTGAGGACATGGAACATATCTCGTTAAGCACGAGGCTCTTTTCAATTACGAATAGCAAAAAAATCATTTTATAATGGATTGGGAGGCAAATCATGAATGTAACCGAGGAAGTTCGGAGAGAAATGTAAGGAACGTACCGCAAGATCTCCTGAGATGTTAGCACCGGCGAGAATACCAGTGGCAGCTGGGAAGAAGATGGAAAACACAGAGAAGAACGTCTCTCCCCGAAAGTCAGGACCCATGTTCTCCATCAATATAGAGGCTAAACGGAGAGAGTGAAACAAACACACAAAAAAAAACAAAGAGAACATGTTAGAGGACGACCTTTTTGCAAAATGTAATCAATTTCAAGATTCCGTGCAAATAGCAAGGACCTTATACACCATTTCTGTGTAAAGAGAAGACTCTTACTGTCGTAACCAAAGAAGCCATATTGTTTCTTTTCCTCAATAGGGATGAAGGAGCCAATGAAGTAGTTGAAAATGGCAGTTATCAAGATGACAAGCAGAAAGATCTGGGCCTAAAGATTGAAAGAAGAAGAAGTGGTTAAGTTAAACACCATTATAAAACCTAATTTATTAACTTCAGTTCAGTTCTAATTCATGCCTGCAAAAGGTATCTACACTATCCAACTCAACAGCAGAGTCTGACCATTCATTCAACTGTGAAATGTGTGGGTTTCCAATTTAGTTTTAAGGCTTCAATTTCATTATTTTGCTCTACCATTACGTTTTCAAAATGAAGAATAAAAACAGCAACATGACTCATCCTTTACCTACTGACTGCTGTGAGATATGACTCATATGAGCAATCACAGCAGGACAGCCCTAAGTTCTCTACTGCTTCCTTCGCACACCTAGGTGACCACACACTGACAGCCGCAACACAGTGGCTCTCCACATCTCCATAAACACGACCATCCCTAGGAAACCCTGATCACCGTCCTGAGGGGGTATTCAAGCATGACTGAACATTACCTTGGCCTCCCACTCCATCCCTGCTACAGAGATACCCAGGAGGAGAATGACCGTGATGACTCCGACGATCCGGACATCATTGATCGGGTCCATCATGACGAGGTCCGCTGACTGAAAAAAGAAAGTGCAACGAAGACCCATCAGAGAACATCCAAAACAAGCAGTTGGTAACATACAGCATTCTCTAGACTAAACATACATGTCTATGCTTTGTTGGGTTGTATCAGTGGATGTAAACTAGAAATTAAGTTGTCAGGACCTTAAAAATAAATAAAAATAGTCACAACCGTTTTTTCTTAATCACGTAGTAACCATATCATGGTGACGCATACAAGCGCAGTGTCCATTCTGTATACAGCATTTCCAGTAATTCACTTCTGAGTACGGTCACGTCACCCTCACAACTGATATGGCTAATCTTGACCTGTGTAAACTATTACGATAACAACAGGGTGCCCTGGCTGTGATCTGGGAAAAAAATAAAACAAGAGATAAAGTCCTCTTACCCCTAGAAGCTCCACAAACGTTTCAGCAAAGCCCACGACGTACATGGCCACAGCCACAGCGTTGGCGAAGGCGAAGATGAGGCCAATGGATCCTCCAAACTCGGGACCTAAACTTCTTGATATCAAGTAGTAAGCCCCTCCTATAATGGAGACATTTGAACATTAAAAACAAAATAGCAAGATCAATCAGAACTTTAAAAAAAATCTGGCATCACAATGGTTTTAATGATAAATAAGTACTAACATCTGGGAAGTGGAAGTTTGTAATTTCTGTGAGACTTAATGTAGTTATTATGTTGACAAATCAAGCAGCACAGTACAAACTATTGAGAGTGAGATGCATGTGCAGATGGAAAGAAAACAAATCAAGGAGGATTGATTTTGTTTTCCTTCCTTTCCATGTCTCTGTACTGCCAAAGCAGTTAACCATATCGGGGTCAATAAACAATTTATTAAACAGTGTGCAGAAGAAAGTGGTATTTGGAGATCGTCTTCTGAGGTTTTTTCTTTTTTTTTTTTTTCAAGTTCCAAAAGTTTGAGGCTAAAAGTAGGGGACATGGGAATTTCTGGAATACCTGGAAAGATTAGTTTCTGAGGGATTAAATCTCACAGCCTAGCAGATCAGCGTATTATAGCAATCCACATGCACGGCATGTGACTTCAATCATTTCTGACCCTCAAAATGCTGCAACAGTAACTACAAAATAGTGACATGATTATCCTAGCTAAAACCTTTACCAATTCGCTATCATTCAAACATCTGCCAGTTAAAAAAATAAATCACTGGTTTAGAAAGCCACTGAGGTACTGAAATGAAGTGAGGTAAGACAAGAAAGCTTTTCAGAGGTGTCTGAAAGTCCAGATTCATTGATCTATTTGGCCGGAGAGACTTTCTTTACGAGTTTCAATGTCTGTATTGCTTATCCTGTACCCACTCTAGACTAAACATCAACTGATAGATAGTGCGATCGCCAGGAGGCGTCTCCAGCTCTGCCTGCCACTGTAAACGATACGATCTAGTCCATGTGAAACCTCTGTCAGAGTACAGAAGGTCGATGGAATAGGCAGTCTCCAACAGTGTTGTTTGAGAACATAAAATAACCATACCTGCCTCTCTCGGTCTATAGATTTAACCTTTCGAAAAAACAAAAAAAGACTGGAAACTGGGACAGGGAAACCCAAACAAAACAAAACAAAAAAACTCAAAACCCTCAAAATTGTTTTCCTTCTGTCCTTGTCTCTGACTGATCTGTTGGAGAGCATCCTGTATTCATTTCAGACCGCCAGGGCCAAAACACTGCACCTCCCTGGCCACTCGGTGGGGAAAACAGGCCTGGGGTTTTTAGGAACACACTATTGAATTTCCCCACATGCTGTGACAACTGAGAGCAATGTGCTGAGTGCTATCGCCCACCTTTCAAATGGCTCCAAGAGCCAATCACAGGGCACTCAGAACAGAGTCGCCACACAGAATGCTCTTTTATGGTGGGCTGAATGCGGCTGAGGTTTTGCTTTTCCTGCTGTGTCAAAGTTGAGCATTTCCAGGTTTCTGTGAGCAAAAAGCCCTGCTGTGTCTCTTTCTCCATTAATACGAAGCAATTGCCCCCCGTTCCAACTAACTAATCCACACAGTTGACATAAAGCAAAAAAGAAAATTGGGATGAAATTTGGCTTCCTGGGCAAAGGCTTCTGGAGTCTGAATATACATTTGTTATAGTTATAGTAAGGCCCAAGTGTCTCAAAAGAGCGCCTCCCTAATTCATCCGTTGTGTATCTGAAGTTTCATACGGTTGCTAAGTCAGTGGAACAGGAAGGCTTAGCTCACGCTAGCGAGCCACTGGGCCCTGCTCTTAGACGGCCTTATGCTGGAACACATTCCAAGACTTCTAAGCAGGAGGTGCAGTGGCAGAGACCAGCGACACTCTAGAGTAGGCCAAAAGGTGAAGGCAGCATAAAACGCTCTAAAATAAACAGGCAGGTAGTCAGGCTTGCGGAGAGATTACTTAGCCAAGAGCGAATGAGAGCGCGCGTGGGGGGGGGGGGGGGGGGGGGGGGGGCTCTTAGAAGGGAGGAAGAGAGGAAAACAAACAGTGAGGTAAAAGGGAGAGAGGGAGCAAGATGATGAAGAAAAACAGAAAGAGTTTTGACAGTATTACAAAGATAGGCCATATTAATATGGTGGTGTCTATTCATCTTCATGGCACCAAGGTCATCTAGAGCTTTGAAACCATAAACATACCGGCAGGAGTTTTAACAGCAACATAGAGAGAAAAAGGACTGCTGATACCGGTGCTGGTGCCAGTACCCGTGCCAGTGCGTTTTTAGAAAACATTTTTTGACCTTTTAATTGTTTATCTCCATTTGCTTTTGCTTTTGCTGCCAGCTCCTCAGCCGTGTTTACAAAATATTGTCTGAGAGAACACCTCTAAAAAGGGTACAAAAGGGGAAAACAAACAAGTTACAAATGGCAACCAGTGAGCCGTGCTGATCTTTTGCTTGCTACATGTTATGTCTACTCACAGAGCGCCAATAAGACTCCAATGGCGGTCAGGACACTGTGACCTTTACATGACCTCTCATCTGTGTCCGGCTCTAGTGGTGAGATCTTAGCAGAGTCTCTGATTTCATTTCTCGCTGGTGAGACAGAAAAGTCTGCTGTTCAATTAAAACCAGTTGATGTTTCCCTTTTATCTTGCTGATTCCTAATCAAAACGAGACAGCCTTTGAAAAGGTCGGAAAAGGGAAACTCATGATACACTATGCGTCACTTGACTGGCAGTGCAATTTGGCCAAAACTCCAAGACCAACTGGTTTAGCTAATCTACATCAGAACCAGGCATCAGGCCTTATGAACAACTTCAGTATCTTATTAATCTCTCATAGGCCGGATTCCTGTTAGGAATACTGCAGTTTATGCAATATCCTGACCTCCCTGTGGGGAGAGGAGATTAAAAGATGGAAGTGATGACATGTGGAGTAGAGTGATATCTTAATTAAAGTGACTGGCTCTGGAGGCTGGGCTCAAACATACTATGTGAATGTCCTTGGCTTTGGGAGTCAAGGAAACCTTAGATAAATTATGTTTTTTTTCCCCGTTGAGAGAACATCTACTATCTGACCATCAAGGACTGCTGCTAAATAAAAAATGAGTAGTAGTGTCATCTAGTGTCAGTTATGTTCCCTGTTATGTTACACGGGGCATTCAACTTCATGAAACAAATATCCGGATACTGTGCAATATATTGGAGCAGACACCCAGAGCACTGGCTGCAAGATGAGAGGCACTACCTAATGAACGGAGACGGATTGGTTCCCCAATCACTCCTCAACACTCTATACCTGCCTGCTTCCCATGGACAGACCAGGTGACTCACCACAGCTGCACCATGACAACCAAACAATGTGGGGTCCTGCTTTGTTGTGAGCATCTGTGTGCTATGGATGAACCAATGTCTGTTCGAGACAACTATGAGCTAAATATGAGCTTCTAGATTCTTTCAGAATAAAAGAACACAGAAGATATCTATCCCCGTGTTTGGACTTTTTACACAGTGCTACAGTGGAGTACAGCACAAAGTGATGGTTTCTGCCCTAAGGCTGCAGAGATAAGCAGAGATAGCAGTAATAAGCACAGATATGTATACATACCTCCTCGTACAAAGCCGTTTGTCGCAATCGCAGACGTTGAGACGCCAGTAATGGTGGTCACCACGGTAGCCATGGCAACAATAAGGCAGGAGTACACTGTGAAATTAAGAACATGAAACAATAACAATTGAAAAACAGAAACAGACCAAAGAAATGATCTAAAATTACCAGAATTATACAATAATTTCAAGTGTTTCAGAAGTTAGGCTAAGGAAAAAACATCTGTACATCAGTTGTATCTTTACATCACCCTGATGTCTAAAATCACTGGCATGATAACTTGAGATAATGAAATAAGTGGACGAGTGAGCTGTACAACCAGACTATGTTTTGCTTTCTTCTTCTGACGTTTCGGACATTCTGTATGCAGTGTGTGAATAGTAGCAATGGCGCTGGAGAATGAACTGTGGGGGTGGGGGTGGGGGGTTTGGGGGGGATTTGACAGTTGACTGCATGTGCCGCAGCTCGGCAACATTCAGCAGCTAGGTGGGAAATGATGAAGGGGGGTGGGGGCTTGGTGACTGGAGGCCAAGTGGTTTGTGTGCGAATTAAAGCGGCGCTAATTCACACAGCCTTCCCAGCTCGACTTGATGGTGTGACCTACCGATTCCCGCTTGGCCAACGATCCATGTCATGCGGATGAAGAGCATCACCCCCCAAATGTTCAACATGCAGCGCACCTGCACAGAGGAAGGTATGGAGGTTAGCGAAGGCACGTACTATAGGCAACAGCAAACACACACACACACATACACACATGGTAACAGACAGTCCACCGGATCACTCACAATCACACATGCAACAACACACACAAACATGGTAACAGACAGTCCACTGAAAACTGTGCCCCAATCAGGTGGTAATGATGACATGTTAGGGGATCCAGGAGTCTAGGCCAGGATCCCACCCATGTCCTGCCCATGAAGCTAGATGGGGTGTTCCAATGACAGGGACTGACATCACCTACCATCTGGGGGCCTGTGGCCTCATATGGGTTTTTTCCCCTTCGGCACTTTGGGCCAAGTCAGGCTCTGCCAAGCTGATTTGCATTTCCATTACAAGTTGTTACTGTGCTGTGCTCAGGGCCAAAGCGTGCCACGTCCATCTCCAAATACACTGAATGATGCCGACGATACTACCTCTTGTGTGATTGGCTCAGTCATCATTCAGTGCTTGATATAGTGTGTCTGTATTTTTGTATACCAAGACTCCCATAAAACAGATTCAGTTAAAAAGTTTAAAACGTAACTATGACATCCATATAAATGTCGATGGGCATTTTACCATTTACTAAAATAAATAAATAATATAACACTGTTATCTGAAGAACTAGCAAGAATTAGAAATGGCTATCTTTAAATGTTAGCAAGACCTTGGGCTTAGAAACAATGCACTATATTTTAACCAAGCATTTTACATTATCTTTGACTAAAGAGAGAAGTACAAACCTTGAAACAGGTTCTTTAAACTTAACCAAATGTTTCCATTGGGGGTTAAAAAAAAACACATTCAATTGTATTCCTATCCTTAAACATTACAAAATTAAAAAAAAATATAAAAATACAAAATGCAAACCTACAACTTAAGAAAACATACAATACAACCATATGCACATATTCTCAGGGAACTAACTTTAAAGTACAGTACGTTTAAAATTTCCCTCAACTGAGAACTGAGTAGTTAAAAGTTAAAATGAAATAAATGACGTGCGATACAAAACAAAATATGTTTGAGTGGATTGGTGAAAAAAAAAGGAGGCCAATGTTGATGCTGTGCAAAGGGAGGAGAGACCCTTTAAACGTCAAAATACAGAGCGGGTGACAAGAACCAGAAGTGACACAGGAACCTCTGCAACAAGATTCTAATGCATTTCATCCATCAAAGCCCTTTTAAAAATTAAACACAGGAAAGCCCATGTCATGGCAGTGTGCTAGTATTTTTTCCTTTTTTTTTGTGAGGGGTGAGGGATTGGTGATGATATTCCAAAGTTGAACAAATGATGGGGTTAAGCTTTAACAGGTCCACAGCTACAAGTTTCACCTCACTCTGAACACACATAAGCAATCTACCACTGCCTATGAATGGACAGGGAAGCATAAAGAGAATCCATTCCCACGACTATTCAGACCGGCAGGGTGCACTTCAGCAGGCAAGAGCAAATTGGCTGAGTGGGCGAGAGGGACAGCAGAGATTCTCGAAAAGTATTAACATTCGAGAGCACTGCTCCACAGAACATGCATTAGGTTTCAAGAAGGCACCTGACAGACACAGCAGCACAATGCCTGAGCTCCCTGCTATCAAGAGATCAAACGTTAACTACCCAAGTGGAGGTAAGGACGTCGAGTTGTAGGAAGGTACAGTAAACACAAAGAAACTAATGTCAATAGTGGTAGTCAATTATTTTAGAGCTGCCAGAGACAGGTGCCTTTTTATTTTCAAATTTGGGGCTAGTAAAATAGAAAAAAAAATGTTGCACTAAAATCTACAACCTCTTATACTATTAATTGCTGCAACAGGTTTTTACAAGAAGGATTCTTACTGGTTGGAGTGCTCAGAGAATGAGTATCAAATAAGAAATTGACATGGAAGTCGTGTTTTTTTCGTCCCGCTACAAGTTACGAAACGTGAAATGTTAGCATTATTGGGTTCGGGTGTGATGCGCCACACAACCCAGACCAGTGACAAGACCATCGTCATACTCACCAACACGCCTTTGATCCATCCGAACTTCGTCGCACCCTTGGATTCGGCCGCCTCCTTGGCTGCCGCCTCCTCAGCCGGGGTCAGCTCCTCACCGTTGGCGAAACCATCTTCAAACGGCTCCTGAGAAGAAGACAATGGGCATCCATTAACAATAATGAACCAGCCAAAGTTGAGAACTGTTAGTGTTATGATGTTTTGATAGCAGGACTGATAGGGTCGTGTGCATGGGTGTAACAGTCATGCACAGTGCTGGTCTGCAAATGCATTGAGGTGAAGTGGTTTATTTTAAGCGTATTTTGATCACCACT
The DNA here is from genome assembly GCF_963457725.1 of Sprattus sprattus. Lineage (NCBI taxonomy): Eukaryota > Metazoa > Chordata > Actinopteri > Clupeiformes > Clupeidae > Sprattus > Sprattus sprattus. The sequence goes on from NC_137909.1 coordinate 16,786,150, forward strand.
CTTGGTATTGTTCATCTGATGAACACACACACACACACACACACACACACACACACACACACACACACACACACACACACACACACACACACACACACACACACACACACACACACCCTAGACCCCCCACCCAGACACAAAAGTTATCGTCGCATGTGTCCGTAGAAGGTCAAACACAGGAAGCCTCCCTCCTGTGTTGAGACAATGCTGTGACGTTGAACGCTGTCCACAAACCGTCCCCCCGGACCCCCTCTACTGACATTCCACGTGCCACTCACAGACCAGTCCATCCCGGAGACAACCAAAGGGAAGCCCCCTTGAATCAACACCTCCCCCATTCCCCTTCCCCTACCGCAGGTTTACAACATCCTGTCCTGTAAAACCTCACACAAAGACCACTCTATAAAAAATAAAAATACGATGAGCGGGAAAAACTCGCTTTGAGCCGGCTTCCTGTGTAGTATGCATGGCACGAAACCCCAACCACGAATGACATTTGCACATGTATGGCTTCAATGATTGACCAAGCAGGCCCATGTGGGGGGAAAAAAGAAAGCGTGGAAGCCCAACCCGGTCAATGCCAGTGCCTGCCCAAGGGCAGTGGGGAGAGGGGGAAGCTGATCGACATTCAAAAAAGAAAGAAGTGTTCAATGGGAGGGGTGCAGCCGACACGCAGCCGGGACATGGTGTGGGGAAAGATGTAGTGACAGGCACGAGGGTTGGGGCAGATAGATGTGGTGACAGCTTGTGAGCAGGCATGGGGGTTGGGTTGGGTTGGGTTGGGGTGGGCTGAATCGCATCAGGGGTGGAGGGGTACAGATCGCAGAGCGCAGATTATAAGAAGCCAGAGCCACGAGGGGCCTGTTCACGTCCCTCCGCACTACTTCATTTACCTGGGATTCCATCAGTCGGAGGGTAAAAAAAAGTTTACATAAAGTTAGAGAGCCTAAACTCATTAGGCTTTCACCAGGCCCCCACATTAGTGGGTGTTGACACGGGCCTCTTATCGGACCTATGGTTGACCTTGAGAGGAGGGACGCGATCGATTGACCGCCTGGTTGCTGGGAGGTCGTGTTGGGTTACACGCTCGATTGCTGATCCAGCACAGCACAGCGCTCAGGTCTTCATTCAAAATCACCAACTTATGCCTCTGCGTTGAATCTACGCTACAAATAGTGTCGTACATCACGCTGTAGCCTGAAGCACACCTCTCAAGAAATGTAACTACACTCAGATATATTTATGGTTACAATAATGGGCTTATCAAATTGTACCGTGTCTATTATTCTTTAATGAAAAGAAGCCAAACTAATTACTTTTCCAAACAAACACGGCTGTCTACAGAGTTTGGTCTACCATCTTTGTTTATTTTTTCCAACTAGTGTTACTCAAAAATACCAGCAAAAAGTATAAATGTTCACAACGGCTTATGCCACTTGCATAGAGCCTATGTACAACCATAAATCAGCCTTCAGTGCCCACACTGGCTTTGAGCACAAGGCTCTTTCGATTATATCAGATAGTGGATCCTGTGCTAGAGGGGTTATTCATATCAAACAACATAGTTTACTATGTCACTGCAATGTGCCAACTTTCTATTCATCTCTAACTAAGTAATACACAAGTTGGATCATTATTATTACTGTAACTAGGCCTACATTATGTGTATTACTATTCCACAGGAGAATCACCTCAGATACAGATTTTATGATGGATTCACGACTAGGACTCAGGCACAAGCTACATTTTCCCTCCGATAGCAGACCTAGGCACTTAGGCTTCTACCTCTACTTTGGACTGAGTCCAGCCCATCTTTTTCTGATGGGAGCTTCTTCTGTCTGGAAACTTGAGCGCATCAAACAACAGAGTAATCCTCCCCATGCTTTACTACACATGAGGAGATAAAAGAAAGAACTGCAGCAGGGTATGAAAATGCAACAAAATCTCCACATGATAAACCCAGGCCTGTAGTTTAAAGCAGCACACTCGTACTATGCAAGCTACAATGGGTTATGGGATGCGCTCTCTGTGTGGCGAAACAGGAGATTGTGACTGTCTGTACTCCACTCCCCATGAAGAAGAATGGGAAGCATAAATTATAAAAGGCCACCTTTTTGCTTTCCACTGCTCAGCTTTCGCTCCAGGAAATAGATTTACTTTATTTCATTGTCATAGGTGTTGTACAACCTCAGCGATCTAACCAAAGAGCACACTGAGAATGATCGCTAGTCAGGGTGTGATGAGATGCACAGTACATGGGTGAAAGGGGAATGCTGCTGTTGTTATTGTAGGGGCTGCGAGGCACAGGTGAACAATGAAATGCATGAATAATAAACACGCATGGCGCTGCTGGCGTGTTCTCCGCGGTGTGTGACGGGGGGGCTTGAGGCCGAACTTCACCTGAGCCATCTGTCACCGAGCTCCCTCGCTCACACTCTCTTTCCATCCTTCTTTCCCTCTCATTCTCTCTCATTCCTTTTTTCCTCTCGCTCCATTTCTCTTTCCCTCATTCTCTTCCTTTCTCCTTCATTTACCCACTCCCTCACTTTCCTTATGTCTATCTGTCTCTCCCTCCCTCTCACTCCCCCTCCCTCCCTCCCTCATGATTCGACAGCCCAAGCACAGTCTGGCACCAGCAGGACTACAGTGGCTACTGAGGAGGAGAAAGAACAGCATTGTTGGGATCCAAGGCCTGTCAACACTTGGCCCCTTGGGAGGAGGAGGAGGCCGAGCCAAGGGGCAGGTGAGACGGGGTGACCATGTGACAGCGGTATAGGTACAAGTCACAAGACAAAGAGGTGAAGGTGAATGGTTGGTTTCAGCAGGATGGAAAGGACAAAAAAAAAAGTCAAGGTGACATTCTAGGTTGCTTGTAGCCTCCAGGTCATTTGAATTGTGAGCATTTCTTGCTGTGGTATCCTCACTTCTTCAACATGTAAGGGTCTGGCAACACCAGCCCGAATTGAAACTTGGTAGAAATGCATGTTCCACATACAGCGCATGCCCCTCTACAGCCATGTTACACAAGACAAAGGGGAACGGGGTGGAGCGGGTAAGACAGGAAAGGACCATCATTAGGTCAGAGCGTAAACAGTACATGATCTCTCAGTAAGGGGGCATGACAGCGGCTTCAGGATGTGAGTCACGCTCCTCCCCAACCAACTTTTGGCCTTCCCTGCCCATGAGTCAGGTCCCCTCAGGATGTCTCAGGGCTGCGGGAGCCCAGGAATCATCCATGACTGGAGCCTTCTCTGATCGCAGACAGAGCACATGAAACTCTTATTAATGGGAGACATGACGACCGAGAGTCTTTGAGGCGTTTGATAGAAATGGGAGAGATGTGGATCAATGTCTGTGAAACAAGTATCCCTTGACGTAACCACTCACACAAAGAGCAGAGGCCAGCAGAATGATTAAATGCCGTGTGAATGTTGTTGTTTTTTTTTTTTTTTTATAATTGTCCACCGACCAGGGAACACAACCGTCCAACAGGGACAAACATGCACCAGTAACAACAGGACAGAAATGGCAAGCCATGTGAAATTGGCTTTCCTTTTATAGTCTTGATTTTATAAATGACCCTATTCATAAGAATATAATATTCATCTTTGAAAACAAACTAGATTTGATTTGCCATAATGGACACTAGTGGAGCTGCATTGTAAATAAGCTTACAGACAGGGAGCAAGACGTTCCAATTCCATAACCCACTGAAACTGCTCCTTTCTTAGGTCAGAAAAGGTCAGCACAGGGCAATGGCAAACTCTTCAAATTCGTTCAAACTGTATTTAGCTACTGGTCTTATTTTTGCTGAAGGAAACCAAAATTGTGTTCAGTCTGTGGGGTTTTGTCATGAACGAAACTGATGCAAAGTGGTTGGTTGGTTCTAGTCTAGCGTTTAATAATTCACTTGTTTCACATGTTTGCTCTGCCAATAAACAGTAGGCCACTGTAGGCCTATGTATTTATTTATTCATTGTATTTATTTATTAATTTTTGTTGTGGCCACACTACAATATAAAAGCAACCACGGGTCATTAGACAATGTCTGCTGTTCATTACTTGAAGGTCCTGAATTGGGTGACTGTCAGGGACTTTGATCTATGTATTCTGAAAGTGTGTGCTGGACTAATACGGTAATTGTGTGGTGCTTGTTTAGCACCTCTGAAAATAGAGGGCTCTAAACAGAGCAGATGTAAGCTGTGTTGATTGTACACTGTTATTCCCCTGCCAGTATTCAAAAGGTCGTTCCTAAAAAAAGTAGAGCATGCATGCTAGCTTGTGTGCAGATCTATATTTAATCAGTCCGATTTGGTTAATTATGCTAAATGACTCATTGCTCAGAAATTGCTCCTCCAACCAAGCGGTACCTCTCGCCTCTTCTGACACAAAGAGTAGTGTGTATAGTCCAAGGGTTATTGAGACGATGGATAACCTATTTGTATTCTATTTAGAAACAATATTCAATGGCTGCTGCATACAAGAAAAGGCCCTCTATTAATAAGAGAATGATGAATAAGGAGGTCTGCAGGAACAAGTGACCCTTTATTTATAGAAGCAACACAGTGAGGGGAGGAACCACAGGCACTGAATCAAACTTTAAAACCTTCATCAACGTTTAAATCCCAATCCCGCTCTGAATGCTCTGTCAAATGTAACTTAACTTCACAGATACCTTCCACCTCCTGCTAATCAGACTGCGATTCACACCGTGCTCGAAGCTTTGGCATAAGAGGCGCACAGCACCCTCACACGCCCCTCCCTCTCCTATAGTCGTGTCGTGAGCAGACTTATTTTAGAAGCTGCTCAAGGAGAAAAATATCAGAGGATTATGTCCAAACCCCCCTGGGGCAAAACAGATCTGTTCAAGAGGGCTGCCAACTCAAGGCAATTCTGCACCATGAGTTTGTGACAAAACAATGCATGCATTGACTGGTAAAATGTGTGAATGTATTTGCACAAGCCACACATATTTAACACATCAACCAACACCAGAGAGAGGGACCGTATGGGGATTGGGGGTGGGGGGGTGGATAGGAGGGATTTAAAAGTCTCTCACTTGCTTCCGAGGCATTAATGAGTAGAAAATATTTCACACGTGCTGTGTAGATGCCAATTTACATGGCAGTATTCTAGCCAGAAAAAAACAGGTCCGGAGGGATCTCTCCCACTAATCTGTGTTTTTGGCCTCCAAACTCTCAACAGCTGGGCTGGGGATGTGACCAAAACAAAAATAATTAATTAAATAAATAAATACATAAATGGGGGGGTGAAAAGAAAAAAAGAAAAACAAACGAGTCATCCCTCCTCTCTTGCGTCGCTACAGGACTGCGGTCCTAGCATAATTTAACTGAATATGTGGCATGTTAATTTTCTAACATGGAGGTCTATTCTTCTTACAGAATGTGATGAGAAACTACATTTGTTTGAAGCCCCCCTGTGAGGAGAGCTATGAATGTAGCAGGCCGACCTCTATGGCAGAGGAATGCGACCTTTGAAGGCTGTGCACCCCAAAACGGCACTCAGAATTCACGTGTCGGCATTGCGCCTGACCGCCTACCTACTTTTCCCAGACATGTAGGCTAGGTCATACTCTCCATCAAATCATTGTGAGTAGCCTATAAGCTTCTCAAAAGCACTAGGAAGACAAACTCCAGAGCCAAAAGAAAAATATTAAAAACACAGGATTACATAAAATGCTAAAAATAACATAAGAGGGAGAAACTTCGGATAAAGTTTACATCAATCCAACAGAGATCTAGTATCTAATTGGATACTATTTACAGTGGAGTTGGGAAAACTTGATTCTAAGATACAGAAGTACGGACTCTTTCTCAAGGTCAGAGTGACCTAAGACTTCACTTGGACTCGGAAAATTCACTGCTTCAGTCTAAAACTAGCCTAACCAGCAACTCGCGGCAACGCCATAGGCCAACATCCTCATTCCACAGTGTAGCATACAAATGACAAACGTGTGTGCTAGTAACATGAGCAGCCATTTCAGCTGAACTAACATGTGGCTGTGAGCTATGAGCCACTGACCAACTACATGCTTGGCAGCTTTCAGATCACAAGTGTGTCTGCAAATCCCAAAACTACCCCTCAACCCCTAACTAAAAGTCTGTTACATGGCCTGTTCCATAAACATACCCTCCAGTTGTGACAATCTACTAAGGCTTCTGAATGTATCTCATGGAAAAACATGACAGGCTTAATTCCACCAATACAGATTTAGAACAGCAATCACTGATAGCAGATCACTAACACCCCCCCCCCCCCCCCCCACCTCCTCCTAATTAAGGATGAGACTGGAAATTGATCAATAAGAGACCAAGTTAAGCCTATTTTTCTATGTCAGAGTTGGCAATTACTGTGAAGAGGCCAAATATATTTTAGTTCTGTTAGTAGCCGGAAACAGACGTTAACAGGATGACATTATTCTTTCATAGAATTAAGATAAGTCCTTACAGCAGGATAAAATCTCTTTAAAAGCACAAGGGGGAATTCATTTGATTGATTGATTGCGCAAGTTGTAGATGAGGGACATTTTTGCCAGACCACTCACGCCTGAGAGCCGTAGTTGAGTCATGGAAGCGCATGCAGCTGAAAAAGGGGTCACAAAGGCGAGAGTGGCATAGGTTTGATGCGAAGCCACTGGCAGGAAAGCATTGATTCACCTGATCGATACACTTCTGTGGTGAAAAAAATGACATGCCTGTACAAGTTTGATTCTACAAGCCTAGAAACTTGTGTGCTTTGGAAGGGAGAAACGTCCTCTTTTTCAATTAATAAAGTGAAAGGCGGGAATAGCATGCTGCATTTCAAAGTGGCAACTGGAAGCCATAAGAAAAAGAATTGCACAAGGTCAAGGCAATGATGTTCTACAAATTTAGCGTCTCTTGAAAAACCAAAGCACTCTCAAAAAATGTATTTGCTGTGCAGTGAGACCAACCTACATAGGCCTTTATGCTTTTGTTGCCTGTTGCTGTGGCTTTAAGGAGGGATTAGAGACATTTGGAGACATGTGTTCCCCAATTGTCTGATAAGGACCTTGCACCATGTGATCAGCCACCGCAGTTCATTAGTTTCCACTGACCCAGTGACGTTCGGTTGGTGTAAACACCAATTAGAGGACGCAGAGAAGAGGGTGCAGCTCAACCACTGCAGCTGGGCGCAAGATGGGAGGTTGCGTACTTCTGAGCATCCAGGGAAGGGAGAGTCTGGCCACCCATGTCAATTGGCCACCCATGTCAACTGAGCAGCGGTTAGGCTTCCAGATGAAATACTATCTCACTTTTTATTTTGTTCTATGGGACTTCTCCCAAGGACACCTTACATAAAATGGAACGATATGTTGCCATCCATTAGGTCTATGCCTCGATATCACCCTGACTCATCAGTCATGTTGGCGTCTGCATCGGCGTCTGAGATTCTGAGATCTGGCATGATAAATGAGTGGCCCCTGAGAGGAATGTCCTCATTTGCCTTCCATACACAGCACCAGAGGCCATTTCCACACCTCTGGGAGAAGTGTTCTGGCTCCTACTCAACAACGCCAGATCTGCACAGAGTCCAATTCTGGTCCAACAGAATTTTAGAGTCTCTTTCCTCCCCCCCCCCCCCCCCCCCCACTGCCATCTCCAAGGCTTCAGGGACATCAGATGGAAACAGCCAGGAAGTAGGTTAGAAGTGTACACAACCTTCCTGCCTTGGAATTTGTAATAGTTCAGTTCTGTTGGGAATGCCACAAGCGGCAAGTGGCTGGAGCAGATGCCACCCTCCACTTCCATTCTGTTCTATTGAGAGATCAAGGGTTCAAAGACTGCTGGAGGACAGATAAGGAGTTTCTTGGCATTTGCAACATTTGACTTCAAAGAAACCTGCTCCTTTCAAAACTGACTGAATTCAAGGACAACATCCTCCCTTCCACACAAAAGCATTTGGACACTGAAGAATGATAATTGTGTCCTCATGTTGAGATGAGATGTTTTAATTCTTTATATCCTCTGTTTACCTAACTATAATGGATAGCCTTCACATGTAAGCTTGACACTCAAACACACAATAGAGACCATTAGGCTAGCAGATGCAGTAACTGCATGTTTACCTTCACAGAGGATATGTTGGCATTTAGAAAAAAATAAATAAATAAAATAAAAAGGTGCTGTATGGTGATACAAACATTACATAATTTCCTCCTCTGGTCTTATTTCCTGGCACAGAGCCACAGCAGGGTGAAGGCTGCACGGAATTCAAAAGTGTTGATGCGCTTTCGAGGTCCAACACTTCCGAATTCACACCAACGAGCGGACGGCAGTGGACGAGTCAGAGGACATTATCTACTCGGCTGGAGGAACACAAAGCAGGGCTTTGACCACAATGTGTACTCCATGGAGAGCTTAACATGGCGGAGGAAACGGTTGTTCAAATAGCCCAAGAAACAGGAGGGGACCTCCAAAAACAAATGTGAGGGATCTCATCAGATACAATGAGCTTGTTGCTACAACTCTGTGGCTAAAATATTTTAAAACTAAAAATGCTTTTAAACATAAGATATTGTTCTCTGCTGTAAATTACACAGGGTATGATGTTACAATTCCTTTTACAGGTAATTGTAGGGTAATTCACAAGGGCAACATTTTTATTTTCCCTGTGCCAAAGGTGAGAACCTAAAGCTATGCTGGCATTAACTGCACTGAACACTTAGCATAGCACTTAGCAGGTTTTATAATGCCATTGGATACAAAAAAATGAGGACTCAATAAAATTAAACGTGGACATTTTTCACTGTAAACAGGCAGAGCAGTGAAAGGAACCTGCCTGCGGGGCTGTTTCAATGGGCTCCACACATTTCAGTGCACAAGCAGAGTAGCAAATATTCATTATGTTTGTTCCTTCCAAGGGGTTTATTGAGTTTATAAGGGGTTGGCGCAACATTTATAATCCAAAAGCAAACATTGAAATTAACATGTGCAATCTAGGAGAAACACCCCACCTCCGCCCCTGTGCAATTTCAGACTACATCATGGAACAAAATACCACATCCCACACTGCTTTCCAATTTGGCTGCCCAAAAACAAGCAACATCTCTGCTCCTGTTGGGTCACATTTTACTACTGACCCTAACAGGGGAGTTGGCCAGCGCAAACTCTAAACAGGAAATTAGCTATTTTCTTTTTTTTTGTTGGAATGACCAGTTGCCAGTTGCATAGACGACAACCTCCTCATAAAATTTCACCTTCAGCAGAGGTAAGATCCCAAATCATGGTCTCGATATAATGAGGTCTTTGTCTGAAAAAGTGCAATTATTTGTCAGCATACCACAGGCTTATGTTCCATGGCAAGTGCACTTTGTTCAGAATAACCTGATATTACACACACACACAAATCATATGATACACAGGACCTTAGAGGTCAAACCTACACTGGTCCCTGTCCCTTGCCTTAAGAGGAGACTTCATCACTAAACTATCATGATTCATCATTTCTCAAGGCACTCTAACCACCCTGAAACTCATTAAACATCATGAACCCATTAGGCAAGTGGCTACAGTATGGATCTGTGACATCACAAAGCACCAGTACCATTCAGCCACTTCCTCTCCAATGTCTCGATAGCAGCCACACTCTATACTATGGGATATAAGCTTACTTCCCGTCCCAATTAGTTTATTAAAAGATACGTCGACACCCACCCACCCACCCACCACCACCACCACCACACACACACACTCACAAACTCCCCCCCACACAACATGAAAAGGGTTACAGGAACATACTCAAACATCTGTCTCGTATTCTGCAATACATAGGAAATTAACATGTTCCAAAGCACTGTAAACCTACAGCCTATATGACAAACAGGGTGCATTTTAAGTACTTGCCCGCTGAATGAAAGAAGCAGACAACGGTGGTTTGGCAACAAAAAATATGGCACATGAAAGTATAGGCCCGTAAAAGAGGGGAACAAACACTAAAGTAACACAAGTATAGGCTATAACTGGCCATTGAGTGGGATGTCAAGTGTTACACTGCTATGGAACTAGAGTTGTCCAAATCAAAAGTTGTTTACCCAAGTTACAAGCCCACCAACAAAACCACTGTGGAGGGAGATGCAAAAGCGGTTTGCTCAGTATGTCTACATCAGTCAGCTTGAATCAACCATACACTGCAACAGTGGCTGTTACACATGCTGTTACATACAAACACACAATCACCACACAAAATGCTATTGGTGAACCACAGAAGCCCCACAGAGAGCTGCTAGCACAATCTAGTCCTACGCTAAGAGAGGGCTGAATGCATTGAATCCGACAGGTCAGGAAAAACTAAAAGAGAGAGAGTGAGTGAGAGAGAGAGAAATGGTGTTTACAAACAAACCAAAAAGCAGACATGACGTTGAGCAGGGGCATTTATGTTGAGATCATTGTTATGTCTGAAAATCACCTGATGTTTGTGAGAATGCCTATAGCATTGTGGCAACCAGAAGGACATAATATACAAAACAGGGCTGAAAAGGAGATAGGTTACAATTCTAGCAAGTCACGGGGTCAACAGCAGAACAAAAGATATTTTTCACAAGTGGGCAGACAGAATGAGTACGACGATCGTTTACATTTTACAGCCGCACATTAAACATCGGTGCTGACGGAATGGGAGCTTGACTTTACCACAGGACACACACCGCTCAGTGATGATGCTGTTTACTCTAGTGAAAACAGAAAAAACTAAAATCTGCGTATTTAGAAGGCTACAATGAAAATAGTAAAATTAGACTTTACATCCCACCACATGATCCAAATTAACTCAATGAATCATGTCTTGGCTTTAAAACTGTCAAGGTGCCAAATAGTATTACACTATGGCCTACATGAGGAGAAGACCCTAAAATATACCCCAAACACACCAACATACTTTTATTTAACGAATCAAAATACTTGACAAAATTGCTATTAGATTCACAGGTTGATACTGCAGTACACCACAACCTAAGGTTCCATTCACAGATTGCTGTCCGCAGACCTTAACCCAGCAACGTGCGTTTGTAACAGCACGGCAAGGGGACCTGTGCATCAGCTCTCCCTCCACCAATGGGGCTGCTTCGCCAATCACAAAGCCCCTCATTGTTTCCGAGAGTTCACTCAGCACCGGCTGCCGTGGCGCGATCAAAATTGTAATTCAAAACAATTCAATGGCAATAGCCATCGGTAACACAGGGGCTGGCAATTTCAGTTCCATCAGCAGAGCACGCTATAAACAGGCTTGGGCTGCCTCCCACGGAGCTTTACCATGAGATGCATCATAGGAGATGTCATCTTTTCACAGCAGGTTCCATCAAGTTTGAATAGTCTGACCAACAGGGACTACTCATTACTCTGTGGATTATGTTTTTAGTGAAAAGTTCTAACCAAATGATATTGCCACAAAAAAAAATATTTTCCCTGAGTATTGCAATGCAGGATTATCTGTAGCAGTTCCTGATAAAAGAAGTGCTTCTGAGCATCAGTCGGTAGGAAAACAAAGCTGAATGAAGATACGGTTTCCTCCCCAAGGATACAGGCAGTTCTGTGAATGAACCTTGTTCCAAGAACTCTGTGTATTCCGTGTACGGAATCTCCAGACAGTTGCATAGACGAGTAATATCGGTTCCTTGTACAGCAGGGAGCAGTGGACTCAAAGAAAGAAAGGAGGAAAAAAAAAGATAGGACTCTCAGCATCCACCTGTGGGTCCCTGCCAAAAGGCTTGTATACATTTCACCATCTGCAGCCCCAACAGCCTGATCCGGCATGGCAACAAAAGGCCTCCCTCTGTTACCCTCTCTCCCTCGCTCTCTCCTTCTCTCTCTCTCTCTCGCCAGCCACTCTAGCCCCTCTCTCTTCCTGTGTGTGACACTACATTCTAGTCTTGAGCGCAGGCAGCACACACTGAGAGAAAGAGACAGAGCCCTCTTAGAAAGAGAGAGAACATAAACAGACAACCACGTGGAGGCAGCCATGGTGTTCAGTCAAGGCCTCCCTCACGGCCAAGTCGCTTCCTGTGTTTGGGTAGTGTCATCAGAGCTTCCCCTTTTACAGCGGGCCACAAATCTGCCTGTGTTAATGGTGCAACAGACTCAGCCGAACAAAGAAAATGACAACGCTAAGAGGAGATAATCATGGATTTTGGGAGTTTAACTCATTGATCCCCTTTCTTCCAACCCTAGATAAGCCTCCTAGCGTGAAAATTAGTTTAAAAGTAGCCCTGTCCTGCAGAAGAAGACAGTTAATTGTGTTTGTGGCAGCTGACATAAACAGTGTGACGATCTCAAAACTGAACACACAGTTGCAATGAGCATATTCCTGTGAAATGTAACCAAGTAATGGTTCATGCAAAAAAAATGGTGTTATGAAAAATGCTAGTGAATGTTTATTATTATATACTTGCTAATTCCTAGAACGATATCCATGTAATGTTTTTGGCTAATATGATACTTTTCTGTCTAGCCTTTTGAATCCATCTCAGCTAAGACGAATAAGGCTGTGTATTATCAGGGGTTGACACAGAAGCCAAGCTGGGCCCCCATCATTAACCCCCGTCTGTGGGCACTCAGGGTGACAGCCAACAGACGTTCTTTGTCACCACACACACACACACACACACACACACACACACACACACACACACACACACACACACACACACACACACTTCTCTCTCAGCTCCTCCTGACAACCACTGGCAGACAGCTGAGACACACGCACCCAAACACTCCTCCTGCTGAGGCCACGGGCAGCTCTGTCCTACCCCTCTAAAGGCACCATCTATCAAATGTTTATCAGAGACCTCAAAACAATGTTTACCCAATGCAACAGAGAAGTCGTGACAACACTATCTGTGGTGCGAGAACACTGTGTAATGTAGACTTAGAGATGGCATCACAATCTTGCTTAATCTGTCCCTTTTTTTTACCCTTTCAAAAACCATTTCCTGGCGGTGCAAAAGCACTGATACCACATGAAGACATGAAACTTCTGCTTCTGAAAGTTTGTTTACAATCTGCTGTCAGAGAGCAGGGCATGGTAAACTAGCCCAATTCTTTTCACCTCAGCCACCATTGAGCCCCAATTCACACCCAGTGCAAACATTGCCAGGTGTCGTCATGCAACTACCAGGGTGATTATTCAGTGTTAAAACGAACCCCACAGGTGAGATCCAAGACCCACGATTGGTCCATCACTGTCATTTAGTGGATGCTACAGCTTTACCATATTCATCTGCACCATTAGGTACACCAGAGACAACCTGTTGATTGCGTGTGTTCCAAGCCTCTCAGCTTTCCCCCGGGACTGCCATTGCCATGGATACCCGGGTGCACTTGGCACACAGGAAGCTACAACCCTTTAGCTGTCTGATCATCTGCAGGGCTCTTCATGACAGATCATGTAAAAGCTTGAACTGCTAGAGCTACTGTTCCTGCCAAATGACTGTTCTAACAACACAGCTACGGTTTACTTTGGTGCTAGATTGCACATGTCTAAAGAGGAACTGGTGCTTAGCAAGACTTCAAAGCCCAGGTAGGAAGAGAGGACAAAGCTTTCTCTAAGAGTGTGGTAAGAGGAAATACAAAATCATGCAAGTAAAAAAAATCGGATGTACCGGCTCTTTGATGAGAACCTCTGGCAGCTACCATGAGGCATGGCACCATGGAGTGCAAGAACTTCGCTTTGTTAGTCGGTTACAATATATCCTTTCAAGCATACAGAAAAAGTTGATGCCAACACGAGAACACACTCGACCAAAAAATGCAAACCAACACCGAGACAATGTGGGCCTCCCCAAGCTCTAAGCCTCCTAGTTATTGGTTGAAAATTCAAACCAACTTACTCAGGGGGGGTTGAATCTGCCATGACTACAGTAGACAACTTATTGAAGGAGTACATCATGTTAATTATCAGAAGAAAACTTAAGCCGTCCAACAACAATGGCACCCTAATAAGGGTCCTCATTAACGAGGGGCCAGTCAGTACACTGATGCTGAGCCCTATCCGGCCGGGGGATTGGTCGCTGAGCAACGGTGCAGATGGAAACCTCAGCCAATGGGGCTATAACAAAATCTGCTGTATCGTCTCGTGGGACCATAAGAGTACAGAGGGGAGGGAAAAGAAGAAACAGAAAAGAAAAGCAAAGTCAAGGGTGAGCATTCTTGGAATTAGCACTGTACTAAGGAGCGGAAAGGTATTAAGCTATAACATGGTTAATGTTATTCCACTTGGGAGTAATGTTTCCTTGTAGCGTGCTCACGTGACCCGTCTGCATAAGATCATAATAAACACGGCCTCTTTATTTTCTCAAGTCAAGGACTCTAACACGGGGAAATGAAAACTGGCGGAGTAAATATATACTTGGAGTGCATGCTACCCATCACCTTGGGCAAACGTCGCAGTGCAGGCCAGGGGAGGGAGTGTGGACTGTGGAGAAGTTAGCGTAGCGGTGCGGTGCGGTACTGTGTGCCGGTGCTCTGTGTTAGTGGCAGCGAGGAGGACATCAATATTTCAGCACAATCTGCTTCTGCTTGGCCGCACGACACTGAATAAATCTGCCCTGTCAGGGTTTCCCTCTGGCTGGTCAATATCACGCTTTCACCCCTGCGAACGCCGGCTCCACCACCACCTCCACCCACTGCACAGGCTGAACCGCAGGCTGACAGGATGGGACAGGCCACCATCTTTCAACCCCACACCCAACCCCCTTCCCTGTCCCCTGAGAGCGGTATCCTTACTGGCTAATGTCACAGACCACCAATTGGTGCGCAACCATAAAGTACTTTGCTGGGCCTACTTTCTATGTAAATATAAATCATCTTCAAAAGAAAAAATGTGGGGGAACCAAACAGCTGTACAAAGACAAGTTTATGCATTTCATCAAATATGCACTCAGGCCTTTTAGTGGCAGTAATGAGGGCTTTAATCGCCCAGCTCATTGATCAGTGGGAAAATGTGCACTGTGGTGTCCAATAACATTGCCTTTTCTGGGGTTTTGCTATTGATGTCATAATGAAGTTTTGAAGTTCAAAATCTCTAAAACAGTGTTTCTCAACAGGTCTGGCCTTGGCACCAACAATTTGTTGCTACCCAAGTTGTATAGAATTCAAACCAATAGAAATTATAAACAAACATAGGGTCTATTTTCATCTCTGCAATCACAGCACATAAGCCTTTCAAATTGATTTTAAATATTTTTTGTCATTTGGGGACTTCTTCTTCTTGGGGATTCTTGCTTCACCTTTTGCCCAACTTACACAGTACATCAATTTCACAGTATGTACATCAAATTAGCTTGTTATACATACATGTTGACTTTTTTACCATACAAAAATCTGTATAAACCGTAGCTAATGACATTCGCATGCTAACTGCAAATTACCAGAAAATTCATTACCAAGCACTTTGACTACAGTAATTAGCTAAATGTTTTACTTTTCTTTCCGAATTATGAATTCGTACAAAAATCAACAAGTTCTCCAGTGGTATTCCTGTAGACAGCTAGTAAGACGTAGCTCTCCCCACTCACATTACACAGCACTACTCCAGCAGACACTATGAACTTTCATACAGTAGGCTATGCATCTGCAGCTCACGCTTTGTCTGTCTCTGTCTCTTTCCAAGAGCTCCCTTTTTCCCTTGTGATTGAGTCATGAGGGCCGCGAACACGCCACTTCTTCCAATTTGAAATGAAAGCTATGGTTCATATAGTTTCTACAAAAGTCATTAAAGTTCTGAAGGAACACAGACTCTCTGCAAACCATTCACAGTGATTCCATAACCCACTGTTGGGAGGCGACCCACCAGCTGAGACAAACACAGAGTGTAGGGGACAAAAAGGCACTTGTCAAGCTGTGTATCTATGCTCAATTCTGAGTGCGGTCTGTCTGAACCCAGTTACTAACAACAGTCGTCAATTTGAACTACTACTTTCTATTCATTTGTAAGTATGCAGTACCAAGTCGTACTGTGATTCAAATGTTTGCATATTAAGCCTGCTGCCTTGTAGTACTTCATCCATAACAGATTGCAACTGGCAACCTAATAACCTTCCAATGAAATTCCTTTTCATTAAAAACTTTCCCATTCCTGAACCAATTTAGAAGCCAAGACAAAATAATGTCAAGCTGGAAGGTCACCAATCAAGAGGGGAAAAAAGCTGAAACAACAATGTTTGATTGCAGTCATATAAATAAACAACCAAGTGTCAGAAAGGTAGTGGGGCTAAACAGGACCGGAGTGATCTTCAAGGACACAGTGATCCAACCTCACAGTTGCTTAAGACTTTGTGCAAATATAACAATGACAGATTAAAGCACTTGTGCACTAAGAAAACGGCTACATCTGTATTTATAGTCATAGCAAACATGATGCGTCACAGTACATTTCTACGAGGATCAGGTTACAAACAGCTGCACAGTGCACAGTCATGGATGCACGCTGCCAAAAAAAGGCGCATTTTCAGAGAGATGCCGGCATAGAGCATGTGAGACACACGGCAAAGCATCTTGTCTGTGAATAGTCACATGTGTTTGGACTCCAGACTAGAATGTTGAAGATTAGGTCTAACTGGGGGTAAAAAGAAAACACACATGATCAGCTATAAAATGCAGGGTTTCCCCCAGGATTTCCTGTAAGGTGCGGTGGCACCTCAGCGGGGGGTCTGGGGGCCCCCCCCCAGAAAATTTTGTATTTCTTAGACGCAATTTCCTGCATTTTAACCAGGGACGTGCAGTCATAGGTCATTTTCAAAAAGTAAAAAAAAAAAATATTAAAAAAATATATATATATTTTTTGTATAATAATCATATATATTTATGTTATATAAAATAAATATTCATATTTCTCTAGTTATCTGTGTTACGAGTGTCATTTCTGCATGATTCCGATCATTTCGAGCATTTTTATTATCAAAATCGCTGAATTTGAGCATTTCCGGTTCCCAGTGATCAGCCAATGAACATTGGACGTGCGGTCAAGGGAGGCAGATGCATTGCAGTCTATGAGCAGGGTAGGCAGTGCCTCCCCTAGGATTGCGAAATCACTCCAAACTGGGTGTTACGCATGCGTGCGCAAGCGTAGAACCTTTTGAGTTGAGCTGAAAACGCATTGAAAAATATTGCAAGGGAGGCACGCACTACCACGGATTCAAGAAGGGTGGCGAGCGAGAGGGCACTTGTTGGGTATATAATCTGACGTTGGATTTTCTTCTTCACTTCTCTACTTGAGTTTGACAGCGAAAATGGAAGATTGCATTGCTAACCTGAAGCTGTTCTCAAAACTGAACTTTCAGTCCAAACAAGACTGGAGGCATGTTGAATTAACTAAGAACGTTTAAGTATTTTAAGTTAACACAGTAGTATTACACATTTTCATTGGAGTATTTCACGTTTCCCAACGGGACTACATATTCATGCGCAACACGAACCTAAAGAAGCTAAAGGCTGTTGATGCAGGAAAGTTGCCTTGAAGTTGTGAGCAGACTAGGTAGGTGCTAATCCTGAGCTAAACTAGCCACTGACTGCATTCACTCAAGAAGAGGACAACGGATTTCCACTGATCTATACTGATAATCGTGAGTGGATTAATATTGTTTTACCTCAAACGGACGGTTATGAGCTCCAACGAAAGTGCACCAACTTTAAATTATACTGGCCAGTAGAACATTTTGGTATTGTGTGCTATGTATGCGGTGTTTAACTGTTTACATGTTAATATGTTGTTTAAATAAATATGGAATTGTTTTTTCGAAGCTGTCCGAGTTGGTTAAATGGTCATTTAAATTAGCATCCCACCACCGTAGTTATATTTTCTCCAGACAAAATGAAATGAGCCATATCATTGGTGGGAGGGCTACATACACTAGCTTGCAACTATTAATATCTTATTAATAACTCATCATAATACAATAAAAAAACAATCGTTTGAAAATAATGGTATTAGACAATAAAACAACGTTTTTTCAGTTCTGATCAGATGACAATTGTAAAACCATAGACATATATACATGTATATATTATATATATAGTTTAAACTAGAGCTCAAAATGACGTAATCACTTCCGGTTTCTGTGCCTCACCAGCTCCGAACCTCACTGCACGTCCCTGATTTTAACCGAATTGTGGGCCCAGTTTCAGCTCAATACAGAACTGTACTTTTGTTTCTAAATACGGGACAATGTCATTATTTCAGGTCCTTAAAGGTGTACAAAGTATGGGTCCTCATGAGCTACCTATTTGGCAAAACATGATCGGTGTTATACAGCCACGGTTTAAACCTAGGCTTTTCAACCCATGTTGGGTCCCAACCTGAAGCCCTGTGTTTGCCAGGTTTTTTATTGTTGTTGGTTGGCTGGCTCTTCTCACTGTCTTCCCTCACATCTGACTCTCTTGGTTCTAGGCAGCATTCTCCAGCTCCACTACTACTACCTGCCTATATTTCATTTCAAAACATTACATGTTGAAATATGATGACAAAATATTACTGTTTACAGTAGCCTACTTCACATACATTGTGTGACTACTATGACTATTGTTACTGACTACTGATACTGTCATCATAAGAAGATTTAGCAAAAGGGGCAGGTGTTTATTTTGGGGATATTTACACTGCACGCATAGTAGCCTGCTTGCTGAAGCTTAATGATGCTGTACAGCGCTTGCTACAACTACGTCATTAAGCAGGGTGCCGCAAAGTGGTCAACAAGTCAAACAAGAGAAGGCGGTGCTGAAAGGCAAAACACACACACACACACGAACGCATGTCCAAGTGGGGTTATGAATTCACAGGATATCTCGAGGTTAATTTGAGAAATGGCTCTTTCCATTTTTTAGTGAAGTATTTCAGCAAACTCATCTGAAAAAGAGGACAGAGTGAGACGATCTAAATGCATTAGAATTATTATCTTTGAAGAGGACGCGTTGACATTTTGGATTCGAAAACTCCGGCGGGAATTACTAGCTATTAGGCTACTTGTTTAACTGTTCTTGTATTTATTACGAACGAAATCGCTAAGTTGGTCGGCTTGTCCTTAGCCTAACTAATAGATCTATGAGCTCTGCGAAGGTGTCCGCCTATTTTAAAACCACGCAGGCCTCGGACTTGCTACCTTTAACAAACTTTGCTCTGTTGTCATCCGCTACAAGTGCAGGGCTCATTGAGGGACCACACACACAGCTGTGCGTTTAGAAATGACCGTTACTGAAGCTTATTTACATTTAGCCTCCCGAAATAGACGCAATGTGAGAAACCAGCCGTCTACGTCTACAACATATTAGGCCTACGATGTAACCCCTGCACAATGTTCAACAACTTGTTCTCACATGTAAAATAAAATTAATTCAACGTCACGTACCTCTGATCCAGTTGTTCGGTTTCTAGTTTGAGGGCCAGTGTGTCAGAAACGAGAGAGGGGGCGGGGGGAGTATGTAAACCGGCTGTGGTAAGCCGTGGATGCCGTGGAACGCTGATCAAGTGCGGGAAAGGCAGACGAATCCTTTGATGTGGCAAATAACACACCAAAAAACAGGGCTCCGATTTTTTCCGATGCGTGGCGGGGAATGACGAAGGTGCGGCGGCCCGCCACGCTGAAATGAACGTAGCGGAAACCCTGAAATGTGTTGAAATGTCATCCTATACATACCGTAAGGGAACAGAAATGTTACCAACTGCGCAGTTTCGATGCAGTGTGTCTGTGTGTGTGAGTCTGTGTGTGTGAGTGTGTGAGTGTGTGAGTGTGTGAGTGTGTGAAAGTAAAGGGACACTGCTGGAGCAAGGTGACAAAGAACAGAGCAAATTTCATAAGATAATCCAGGATGGCTTGCTGTCCAGAGTGTAACTTTAAAATGAGTGATTATTCAAACAGGAAACAGAGGAGTCCATGGCAACAGAGAAAGGCCATGCGAGAGAGACATAGTAAAGAAGGAGGGGGGTGGTGAAGGATAGAGTAGAGTAGCAAGAGCCCCAAGAGGGAAGGGAAAAACCTTGAATGTCCTTCTCCCTAAACTAGCCCACTTCCTCACCTCACTCTCTATACTGGAATGTCAACATAACATGGCTTTCTGTTGTTTTTCTTTCATCTTGTAAGAATTTAGACAGGACGATGCACAATTATAATTTTTCACCAAAGCCATGTCCCCCTTGACATTTCACAGGATGGCTGCAGAACTAGCAGTTGAGAATGTGTACTGTTTGTATTACAGAAGTGAGAGCAATTCTGTCCACTGGACAAGGGACAACTTGCATCTTACCATGGCAGTAAAAGCACATCTAAGATGACTCCAAACAAGGAATGCCTCCTTTATACTGACTACGTTGTGAGTTTTAGTTATGTCATTACTATTATCTGAATAACAAATACCATAACTTTCACTTCAACGGCCAACTTGCCAGAGGGTTTTTTGAAAAGAACAATTACACTTCACAGGCATCAGTAATGAACACGGTCCTCTCTTTACACAAAACGGTAGGGTGCTCATTAAATGTGGCTCACAAGAACTCCGAAAAACACCAAGCTCTTAATGAGTTTATTGGAGCTTGGCGTCAAGAGATGCGAATACACTTGACATCAATAAGGTTAGTCATTAGCGATAGTTTCAACTAAATAAGATTACGTGTTTTGCTTACTGCCTGACGTACGTGTTTCGTTAGAAACACGTGAGTTCAGACGACTTACAAAACAATGTGCAATTAATGTATGTCTTTAACAGAGAAATGATAATTTCGAACCGTTTTCTTTTTAAAACAAGGAAAGTAAACGTAGCTAAACGGGATTTCCGACTTCATGACAAAGCTCGACTTCGTGAGCAGGGACAGTAGGAGCCCTATGCAATAGCTCTGATAGTCAAGTCATCTGCTCCGCTATGGTCTCAGCGGCACTCAGCTCAGGCCTAGCCACATGATAAGTCTACCGGTATGCTAGTTTTTTCGCTTTCATCTAATAAGGCATATATAACGTATAACACCTGAGTTGCTGTGAAATGCTCTTAACATACATACTGTCTATCCTTTTCGAGGATGTTCGGTTTGACTAGGTCATCGTATAAGGACAGTCAAAGTATCACGAGGGTCTAGTAGTGCTGCGATAATGCTGGCACCCCGTGAAAGCCTTCTAAGGAGCATGCACAGGCTGCGACGGTATACTACATCACTGGACATTTAACACAGACTTACCTTGTCCAACTCGTCATGCAGCTCCGAAAGGGTGGGTCTGATGAGCTTATCGCCCAAGGGTGCTGCAGTTTGCCGGTAAAAGTCGATGTTCGGAACCGCATCTATGGTGTTATGACCAAAAGTCCTTAGGTAATAGGTGTTGGTGTGAGTGTCATAGTGATATTGGTGCTGGCCTCCAGTCGATGAATGCAGGCTACTTTCACTCATTACGGTGTCTCCATTCTGGTAACCCTCGGGGGCACCGTCTGGTGGGCTCTCAGCCCCGCTTGGATCCACAAAGTTCACTACCCGAAATCTGCCCTTCGCCTCCTCGCCGCTGGCTGCTTCCTCCGAAACGGGAGCGGCTTTGTCGCCAGATGCTTTTTCAGAAGCATCTGAACCGAGTGCTTTATCATCTCGAGCCGCAGCGCTGGCTGCTTCTGTCACGAGATCCACTTGAAACCGACTCTGGCTTGGTGTCGGACCGGCAGGTTTCAAACCAGCGTCCACGGTCAGCCCCTCGGATTCTGGCGGGGCATGATCTCCCTGAGCGGGAGAGTCAGCCGGTGACGCTGGGTCTGACATGGCAAATATCAACGTTACCTATCAGCAGAGGGTGGGCTGTTGAAAACAATAGCTAGCTAAATGTTTACCTCAACTCGTGTCCGTTCGCGTCAACTGCACTAAACTGATGTTACAGTCCTTGTACCAGATGTCCCAAGCATAAAAGTAGCAGGCACAATCCCGTCCACTTCCCAGGTGGTGAAAGTCTGCCTGGATGCTAGTTCACAGGAAACGTGCCTTCAAATTCAGTGAGGGTTTTACCGCGTTCAAACTGGCAGCACGACTCCAGACATGCGGATACAAATGGAGAATGTTAGCTCACTCAACCAGCTCAGTAAGAGGAAGGTATCTGCTTTCGTCTCCAACTGATGCTGCTCAGTGCAAGTAAAAGAGCCGAGACAATTCTCGGTCTTTAAGCTGCGAGATGACTTTGTAATGCTAATTGTTCCCGTGGCTGGTCTTTTTGAGTGTTTATAGTCAAAGGATGCTTTCCCGACCTTGCCGCAACTCCTCCTAGACTCCGGCGAGTCCCTCGCTCCTATATACACACACTGCAGTAGGGCATCACTGGAGGGGTGGGTTCCATGCAAGCGTAAACTCGCGAGATTTCAGTGTCGTGTTTTTTTAAAGTGGTTAGGAGAAGGCGTGTTTTTGTCGCGTGTGAAAGAGCCGTAGCTCTACCCATAGACATCATATAGGATGTCTATGGCTCTACCTACTTTCTTCCACTCGGTTTACGCGTTCACGTGGAGGATCCGCCATATTAAGTGCCATCCAAAACCAATTAGCAGGAAGTCGAATTGTCTTATGAAACCATTCAACAGCGAGTTTGTATCGATTCAGGTTATAGTGTGTGCTATAGTTTATTTGTCCTCGTAGCACCAATTAAATAAATTGACAGCAAATCAGGGAAACTAATACGGGCAGCAAAAGCAGTAAAACACTGAAGATAGAAAATAAGTAAACCTTCATAGAACATGTGTGGCTCTACATATTAGGCTACAGCATATGGACAAGTTAAAGTAGAACTCAATGAAACATAAAAATGCAGATACACACACATAATGGAAGGCATAAAGAAGAAATACATCTATATTTCCCGGGAGAAAGAAAAGCAAATGCATTAATTAAATCAAAAATACATGTTTCTTTTTAAAAGTGTTTCAGGTGTTTTTTTGTATTGTTTGTGTAGTGCTATTACAAGCATACAAGCTAAATCGAAAGTGGTTTGCTGCATTTAGCCTATATGAAATGTAAATCTATAACCAGTAAAGAAGTTGGCAGACGCTTTTAGCCAACACAAGATGTCCATGCATACAGATGTTAAATGATCCAGATACTGTCCTGTGCTTTGAGACAGTGATTGAAACAGGTGCTTTGGTCACAGCTACTTCTGTACTTAAGTGTGCTAATTGTGTTATGTGGGTGGGGGTGTGTTGTTTACAAACAAAACAGCATGCAGCAGAACATTATCATGCAAATAGGCTAGGCACACCCTGTGTCACAGATACTCAAACACGCGGAAACATACACACACACTTTCACTTCCATACAAACAGAGAGAGAGAGAGCGAGAGAGTTATTGTTTAATTCACTCTCTCTTTTAGTTGTATTAGCCTGTCTCTTCACAGATGGATGACTATGGGGTGAGGACTACCTCAAACCCATTCTCATTACCCGACACCCCTGGTGCCCATAATCCAGTTAAAGAAATTAGCTTTTAACGGGATGTAATTTCTAAAGTAAAGACCACCAACCTCTGGAGCCATCTAAGGAAATAAAAGTGAGAACATTATTGTACAAACAAAAAACTATACACATTTTGTATTTGCCAAAAGCCACAGTAATGTACAGGAAGTCACAAAAATTAGTTTTTATTGCAAGGTTGTCTGGACACCATGTGGAAGGGCCTACATATGACCACAACTATTGTGAGAGAATCATTTTCGTTTAATACAGATATGCTTGAAACATAAAACCATGTGGAGGAGTGGTTTAATATATGGAAAGAGTTATGAGATTGGATCTACAGGTTTCCATTGTTGAAGTGGCAGGCTTTTCAGGTTGTAGCCTAATATCATTTTCCTCCTGGTCTGGTATTTGGATTTGAAGGTCATCTGACCATCGAAGTGGAATATATGGCCATAGCTATAAAACAGACAAATGACAACTGACAAACATTCTTGTTGCTGGTTCATTAATTATGTACTTTATAGGTTCAAGGGAATTAGATGAGGTAATGTTTTTTTGTTTTCTTTTAGTAGCAGATATCTCTTTGCAGGTAGGCCTTTACGCTATTGTGATAGTACATCCCCCCAGAAATGTGTGTACAGAATACACCTGTGGTGCATTGCAGAAAATGTCACTGCCTGCATGTTACTCTCTGTGACAGTATGAATAGATTTTTATGTTTAACTTTAATAAGAGCTACATTATTAATAAAAAACAATGACAGTACGGGGAACATTTTCTCTAAAATGTTGACATAACAGTCATTTGGTTCTCCCAAGTCAGGTTAGAGTGATCTTCAACACACAGTTTGCCACGTTCTTGGAAAATTATTTGCACCTCTTGGTTATTAGTCACAGCTTGCCTCCAATGTGGACAGCGTCAATGTGTGGGATTAGTGTTGAAAGTTCAGAATCAAAACATAGGCTATACTTCACAAACCTCAAACACCAACCAAAGACTTTCAAGGTTCACAGGTTATTTGAACAAGTACAGTTAAGTTCTAGATATGGCTTTTAAAAAAGTATGTTCTATCAAATCAACTTTCACAATAGGTACAGTATGTCCTACTGGTTCAAGCATTCTTTCAGTAGAAATCAACAATGCACTTTAAGTGAATTTCACCTATCAATCCCTACTATTTTACTCCAAATGTTTTGCTTGGTCATAGGTAGTAGTCTTAGATTACAGTTCTCATTCTCCTGCTTGAAAACGTTGGCAATTGGAATCACCTTTGCTGATCACATAGTGGGGCCTTAGACCGCCACACAAAAGCAAGGAGCAGTGTTTAAGTCCAGCAGAAAGGATCCATTGACAGCCCTTCGGCAGTTCAAGGCAGGGTGTTGTAATGCCCGGGGAGTGAATGGGATGAAAGGCCGATTTGCAATGTCTGGCCACTGGGAGTTTGCCGATCATCACTTAGGCTCTCTCTTTTTACCCCACAATTACGCTCTCTTTCCCCAGGAGTCAGGGAGAGTGGTATTATTTTCCAGCATTCTCACCACCAGGCAAAGTCTTGCCTGGACTGAGCAGGAATTCAAAGCCCCTGTAAGGTAGGCCAGGTGGGTTTTCAAATGGTCATCTAGCTGCCATTTGTTTTCATGTTTGCAATTTGAGTGCTAGCTATCTATATCAAACCTTGACTGTGTTTCCTGTGTGGTGTAAGACAGTAGTGCTGCCATCTCTCTTATCTAGTTCCCCTTTTTGCAAAGCGTTTGCAATGGCATCATGCCTGTCCTTGTTGCCACAGGTATAGGCAATAGTTAGAATGTACAAGTAGTAGTAAAAGTGATTGGAACCGCTTCCACAAGACTAACTTTCACACAGTTTAAATCTTATGTGTTTTAACATTTACATGATACATTTATTTGAATATGTACTGTACTGAAATGAACCCTTTCTGGCTAGACTAAAAGCAGTGTATCACAATGCCATATGATTGGAACCAACCAAATATCACATCACTAAAAGTGTATTGCCTTGTTAATAATACTAATAAGGCTCATTTGCACTGAGAAAAATCATACATAGAAACATTTTAAAAATCCAGACTCAGACTCAGAGTCTGACTTCCTTTTTTGTTCTCTGCATGCAAGTCCTTCCTTGCTGCACCAAAACGTTTTCCCTGATTACGGCACCAGGGAAGAAGACAAACAAAGGATCGTTTTTTAGGGTGCAGCTCAACCCTTGTGAACGCCTGTGCTGAAATGAACCCACTCTGGCTTGACAGCATTGTAGCACAGCATTGTATCGTAAGGCCATCTGATTGAAACATATCACTTATACATATTAAAGTTTTTTTAACCTGTTTAGAACACTTTTTATTGTACTGCCCTTTTTATTGTACCGGTTGCTTACTAAATATATCAGTTTAAGTATTTCTTGAGAACCATTTGTATCGATATGAGTGTAATCACAGTGACCTCTAAAATGTCATGGCAACAATCAGGAGATGTATAGTTGTGTCCCTCACAGATAATCTGAATTTTGGCATTGAAATGAGCACATTGGTCTGATTTTGATAGATTGTAGCAGAGTAACACTTTCCATGTGTAAATGCACTTTGATAGTTTCATGGCTTAAGTTCACTACACTTATCAAAACCAGTTGGAGAAGCAGTAATAGGTGGAACCAAGTCTGCCCAGCAAACCATTATGCGTTTCTGTTACACACACTATCATTCTGTGTGCAGAAACAGAGTTAGGGAAGTGGTGATTGTGATAGTGTAGAGATATGGGTACAGGCATGTGAAGTGAGTCTGCAGCATCTGTCCCAGCCTGTCAATTTAACGAGGTCACAAATGCCAATAAGCAGACTTAGAGGCATAGGCATGCCTGATTTTGATGTACAAAAAATGCCATCTACCTGAACTTGGTTTAAATGGCCTTGCTCTGCTGTGGTTTCTAGATTTGAGCATTATGAACTTGTGACTTACGTGTGTCACAATCAGATAACATTGTTCGTTTTATTCACAAAGGAAGCACCGGACCATTTGACCTTGTTGCCCAAGACAGGTGGTGGGGGTGGGGGTACAGGGGGGTACACACAGTGGAGACATTTCCCTAAGTGCTTCACTGAGATCTCACCATCTTTCAATTAAAATGGAGTAGAAAGTACTATCTTTGTATTTAGTTTCTTTCTAAGGAAAGGATTCGTCAGAAAACTAAATCCACGTTGCATGTAACACTGCAGAAAACATTGCACCACAAGAGATTAGATTTAGCTAATTTAGCCGAAGCCAAAGAGGTTCAATCTGATTTGGAGCGCTCAAGAGCCAGACTGATTATCCTGTGAGCACAAAACCTTACATTCGGACATTTTTGGACCGCCTGCACCCATGCTTTGTTTGTTTGTTTGTTTATCTGGATCACAGTAAGTGGCATTGGTAGCTTTAAGCACCTACATGTGATCTTTCTTAACATACTGTAGATATGCCCCATATATCTTATATCATACTGTATATATCCTTTTTTTTTTTACATTACCACTATACATATGCACGTACTCTGCACTCTTCTGCTTGTTGCACTTCTAGTTAGATGCTAACTGCATTTTGTTGTTTCAGTAATTGTACTCTGCAATGACAATAAAGATTTTAATCTAATCTAATCTAATCTAATAAATAAAATAAATATATGTATGTACGTGTATATATGTTAATATATGCTACATCTTTGACATAGATATAAATAAACCGGTATACTTTAAGCTTAAAAAATATATACATAAATGTATATAAAGTTTATAGTACTTCCATTTTAAAAGGGGGGCCCTTAGGACCTCCTCTACCCTATGGCAATCCGAAACTGGAGGGGTGTGGCTCCCATACTCCTATGTTCTATATTTGTCCCTCTGCTCCTGGCTCCACCTCCTCAATCAGCATCCCTAACCCCCCCTTTCCCTCCCACTCAGACCCTTCCCCCAGATAACACAGACTGCCAGTGTGTGGGACAACCCCCCTGCACCACCTCAACGTGCTAAATTACCAGGGAGGCTGCAAAGTGAAGGGAATGTGTCATATGTACAGGTCAGACGTTGAGACCTGGGCTTCTGGGCCCTCTGTGTCTGTGTGTGTGAGATGGGGGGTTACACGAGCCTTGTGCTGGAATAGGCCGGGATTTGTGAGGAGTAGCTGTGAGTGGCACGAACACCGCAGGGGAATTTAATTACAAGGGACCCTCGGGTCATTACAACCTACTGTAAAACTTGCGCTCAAATGTTAACGGCCGCTCAAATACATCAGTGGCCTTTGCCCATCACACTCTGTTTTCATGACAGATTTGTGTGAGAGGCTAAAGAGTTCAGATGAATTTGACTGAAATACACGGTTGGAATTAAGCAGTAGGATATTGTAATGATAGCAACATGAAAACATGGCTCCATGTAAATAGTGAGACACAATTTATGACAAAGTAATTCTTGCTACGCATTGAAATATTGTCATTGTCAGGTAAAGATTTTGAGCATTACATGTTTGACTGTTGTGTGTGAGACAAGCACATGACTCAGAAATCCACATTATTTATTTCGATCTGGACAGAGGATGGGGCCTACTCTCAAAGACTATAAACAATTTTACTGAATAGTTATTTTGTTACTTGTTCAGATTCAAATTGTTTAATTTCACTCCAGCTTCCTGGGTCTTTCTGGTAGAACAGCTCTTTCTTTTTACACAAATTCTCTTTGTTATACGGAAATATTACTCAGACAGAGAGTTGGAATCAAACGTGTTTTATGGTGTGAAACAATGATGTAAGATGACTTCAGAAAGATTTCATTAGGCCTTTTTCCACTTACCTCTCCAAATCACTTTTCTCATGGAAAAGCTACACATGAAAGCCCCGCTCTGCTTCCAAGTGTCCACGAAATCTACTTTTAGACTAAAAAAGATTATTCAGCTGCTATCTACTAACAAGTACCTGGTGAAAACTATGTGTGGTGTGGTTGAAAAAAAGCATTTATATCTAAGTTGGTTCCAGTATGTTTGGTTCCAAATGACAACCAGCTCTAAAAAACTCTTTGGTGTCCTTCAGAATCCTCATTTTGCCAAATTGTTATTACAAACCCCATTAAAGGACACCCTAAATGAGTTTGTATTGATGAATGTGAGGCCACGTAGCAGATTCAGTTTCTAATCTAATCTCTTTCACCACGGCAGTTGTGGCAGTGAAGGTCAGAGGCTGGGTCAGAGGCTAAGTCTGTGCACCAACTGTGCAGGGGATGCCCTTACACTTAATAAAGATATACCCACTGGCATCTGTGTTTGACCACTGAGTGACCTGTGACTTTATCCAGAGGGAGCAAAGTCTGCGACAGAAGGTTTGTATTAATTGAGTTTCATTTTCTAATTGGGCCAATAAGGGGAAGTGATAGGGTGTAACAGTGTAACCTCTTCAGAAATGGTTTGGATCCAAGTTGAAAGTATGATTTCAATCATCCTTTATATGTGTGTGTGTGTGTGTGTGTGTGTGTGTGTGAGAGAGAGTGTGTTTGTGTGTGTGTGTGTGTGTGTGTGTGTGTGTGTGTGTGTGTGTGTGTGTGTGTGTGTGTGTGTGTGTGTGTGTTTGTGTATTTGTGGCAATGTATGTGTGTGGTAACCTTTACAGAATGTAAGAATGTGCTGACTTAACCTTCTGCCAGATTGTATTTGTCAACTTGAGTTTGTATTGTCCATACTCCTGCCCTTCCACACAGCTGGGCCTCATGGTAGTAGACAGTGGTGAATGGTGCGATGTTGCTGTAGTGGTATTAGTCTAAATAAAGGAAGAGGAAGGAGAGGGCCACAGCTCGCTCACTGTCTGTTCTATGCTTTAGATTAGCATTCCTTTTGGTAGCCATATGTGCAGACGTCATTCCTCTCAGTTTACATAATGACTAGTTGAATCACACTGACTAGATGTTATGACTTTAAATCCTGGCCTGGAACTAAGGTTATTCCTTTTCCACTGCCAGTGAGTAACTTCCTGAACTTAACCTTTAGGGTGGCTGTCTGCAGGCTGCACACAGAACTAAACTTCAAATCCTTAAACAGCAGTGACCACCAGGAGTTATCCCCCGGAAATACTATATATATATATATATATACAATATATATATATATATATATGTATAAAATATATTTTATATGTATATATATATACATGACATAGGTCCAGATAGGAACTCCTTTCCAAATCTTTGTAATCAATGTCCACATTGAATATTCAAAACGGTCACCAATGCAACAGTCCCCACTTCAGTGTGTACTCTTATTGATTGGCCACCTGCCACTTCTCACTCTCCACAGAGGATGGCACTGTGTGCAGTGAATGTCTGAGAGGCTCATCTATCAGGAAAAAAGAAGAAAAAAAAACGTGTGGGTGATTCATAGCACACTATCCCCCGGTGTCCTTCTCAATGAGCTGCTGCTGCCAGAGAGCAGAAAATGGTCGCACACATGGCTACACATTCACCCTGTGTCTTCTCTTCTTCCTTAGGATACTCCGCTGGGAGGGGTGATTTAGTCGACATGGCAAGGGTAGGCATAACTAAGTGAGAGAGAGAGAGCTATTGAGTCATCACCGCACACTGTCAGCCAAAGAATGAAAATCCTTCTCACACACATTCACACACCTGAGAACAGGTGACGCCGGCCCACAGATGGCACAGATCTGGTGTGGATCCAGTAGACCTGATCCAGAATCAGTTGCTATCTGAGAATCTAACTGCCGTAGTTGGAAGCCGCTTTTGAAAATGAAGCGGCAGGCTGAAAAGACTTGGGAGAAGAAACACATGTGATTTCCGTGCATATCTAGGGCGACCAGACGCAAACAGACAAATGTGGGATCAATCACCTAAAACTTGACCCACCTTAACAAATTAGAAACATTTGTATTCTGCCTTTCAGCTTGCTAGCACCTGTGTAGGGTTGCTTTTTGTGACGTGGCAGAGGAGTTCACTGGCCTCGCGTCTGCACAGTTTTATTGGCCGCCGTCACAGCCTCTTGATGATCGCCTTCACTGCTCTCTTCTCAGCCATTGGATGAAAGCCAGGCTTTTAGCACATCTTATGATGCATTTGTATGGGCCAGGCTGCTGCTTTTGGCGCACCGCTGAAAAATAGAGTAGATACTTTGCTGAAACAACATGAGCTGTATGTGCAAAATAATCAACGTGTTCTTATTAATGACAATTAAAATCCAAATCACCAAGGAAAATGAAGTACATTATCTCAATATGAGGTATGTGGGACACAACGCAGCACACCTGGTCACCCTATGCATATGTGTGCGGAGCTCTAACTACATCCCATGTTTAGGTGCAAAACATGGAAGGGTGCCAGTGGCCTTAATTGGCTGACGTGCTCCAAAAACACACAAACAAGAGGAGGGTTGCCATCACTGGACACATGCAGGTGGCAATGTTTATACCTAAGCAGAGCGCCGTGGATCCCATTAGTGCCTGCAGATGGACGGCCCTCCCTACAGGTACTGCCACGTGTCTCGGAAAGTCACAGCATTGTGACTACAACTAAATGTGTCTTACACAGCAAAACCAACAGTGTTCAGCTATTATATATATATATATATATATATACAGCCGCGGAAAAAATTAAGAGACCACTTCAAAATTATCAGTTTTTCTGGTTTTACTATTTATTGGTATGTGTTAAAGTAAAATGTACATTTTTGTTTTATTCTATAACCTACTGGCAACATTCCTACCAAATTTCAAATAAAAATATTGTCATTTAGATCATTTATTTGCAGAAAAATGACAATTGGTCAAAATAGCAAAAAAGATGCAGTGTCTTCAGATCTCGAATAATGCAAAGAAAACAAGCTCATATTCATTTTTAAACTACACAATACTAATGCTTTAACTTAGGAAGAGTTCAGAAATCAATATTTGGTGGAATAACCTTGATTTAAAATCACAACTTTCATGTGTCTTGGCATGCTCTCCACCAGTCTTTCACATTGCCGTTGGGTGACTTTATGCTACTCCTGGCGCAAGAATTCAAGCAGCTCGGCTTCTTTTCATGGCTTGTGACCATCCATCTTCCTCTTGATCACATTTCAGAGTTTTTTTTATGGGATTCAGGTCTCGAAATTGGGCTGGCCATGACAGGGTCCTGATCTGGTGATACTCCATCCACACCTTTACTGGCCTGGCTGTGTGGCATGGAGCATTGCCCTGCTGAAAAAAACACTTCTCAGAGTTGGGGAACATTGTCAGAGCAAAAGGAAGCAAGTTTTTCTTCCGGGACAACGTTGTGCTTAGCCTGGCTGAGGTTTGTAAAAGACCATAAGAATTGAACCAAAGCCAACTGGAGGGTCTCCTAGTTCGTCTTCTCTGATGAGTCCAATTTCACAGTAGGTGCAAGACTCTGTGGCTTGTAGGCCTCTCCAGGTCTTCGTCTAACCATCAGATGACCATGTGTTGGGCAAAGCTGAAAATTGGACTCATCAGAGAAGACGAACTAGGAGACCCTCCAGTCCGCTTTGGTTCAATCCTTATGGTCTTTTACAAACCTCAGCCAGGCAAAGTACAACGTTGTCCCGGAAGAAAAACTTGCTTCCTTTTGCTCTGACAATGTTCCCCAACTCTGAGAAGTGTTTTTTCCAGCAGGGCAATACTCCATGCCACACAGCCAGGCCAGTAAAGGTGTGGATGGAGTATCACCAGATCAGGACCCTGTCATGGCCAGCCCAATTTCGAGACCTGAATCCCATAAAAAAAACTCTGAAATGTGATCAAGAGGAAGATGGATGGTCACAAGCCATGAAAAGAAGCCGAGCTGCTTGAATTCTTGCGCCAGGAGTAGCATAAAGTCACCCAACGGCAATGTGAAAGACTGGTGGAGAGCATGCCAAGACACATGAAAGTTGTGAGTTTAAATCAAGGTTATTCCACCAAATATTGATTTCTGAACTCTTCCTAAGTTAAAGCATTAGTATTGTGTAGTTTAAAAATGAATATGAGCTTGTTTTCTTTGCATTATTCGAGATCTGAAGACACTGCATCTTTTTTGCTATTTTGACCAATTGTCATTTTTCTGCAAATAAATGATCTAAATGACAATATTTTTATTTGAAATTTGGTAGGAATGTTGCCAGTAGGTTATAGAATAAAACTAAAATGTACATTTTACTTTAACACATACCAATAAATAGTAAAACCAGAGAAACTGATAATTTTGAAGTGGTCTCTTAATTTTTTCCGCGGCTGTATATATATATTATAAATATAAAAATCGGAAAAAAAAAATTAAATAATCCTATTTCATTAAGTGTTAAAACGACTCTTATAATAGTGTTGAAATATGTAGAGTTACATGTACACTGAATAGGGCTACAAAGGAACACTCATCAGTTACATTCATCAGTGTTGATATCAGTTAAGCTACTGTTTTTTTTACACTGTTGGTGTCATTTTAACTTTCATTGTTGTCTCTGGTAAGTGTTACAGCTTGTTAGTTTAACTTAATTGAATTATGACACATTTCCTCTTTTTCCATCTAAACCCATTTTATATTCATTAACCCATATATACTGTATATAACATATCTCAACTACTGTCCCATTACACCTCCATTTATTATACTCAAACGGTTTCACTCAAAAGATAAAAGATCGTTAATGAAAAAGGGGTCCAGTAGAATTCCTACAAGGATGCCTGTTACACCTTTCAAGCTATTTTTGTATTTGTGATCCTCATTTGGAGTCACAAAGCCATACTGCCGTACAAGGTCAACAATGCGATTGGTATTCTAAAGCACAACTCAGTTCTGCTCTCTCCTTTCCTCTTCTTTTCCACTCAGCTGAGCAGACCTTTATCTTGAATGGCACTGATCTTGATTCACTGGTCACAACTGTGCAGTCAGGCACAAGGCGTGTGAAAACTTGAGCAACGTACATGAAACTGAGATGACCGAGACTCACAGGCAGACAATAGGAGGGACAGCCAGTTCCACGGAAGAGCAGGGCATTACGTGGAAATCAAAAACAACTCCGGAAACCCAATTCCGACGGAGGAAGTGTGAGAAACATAAAAGGAAAGAGAATACAATCAATATAGTGCTCTGTATGGAAATCCCAATGAAACTAATCAATAAACAACATGGCAACAAAACATGTTATGTAAAAGGAATTTCCATTAAAATCAGATAAGAATATATGAACAAATAAAAACATTTTAGAGCCAAAAATGTTTTCCACATGAATTGTTAATTGATATACAATAGCAGGGTGCGCCAGTTCTTCAGTTAATTAATGGTATGTTAACTTAATTCAATTGCACAGACAATAAAACAACAGACATTTATTAGGTCATGTGAAAACAGTGTTAGCTGTTCTTTATTGTCTGTAAAAACAATCCATGAGTTACTGTCAGCTGTGGTATAATAAATACAAATACATCAAAACAAATGCTTGAAAAAGGACAATGGATAGGAATTGGTCCCTTGGTAGGATGACTGGGGCGTGCCATTTACATCAGCAACCAAAATCAGAACTCAGCCTTTCCAATTCACCCTGAGGCTGCACTCTCACAGCTTTTCCCTGCTGCACAAAGCCGGCACAGAACCGCCATCCTTACCGCACATGTTTAATTGGTCACACCCTTGCTGTCTGACTCTCACAAGTATCCAGACTCATAATGTCATATTTCATTATGGTCTCTAAAGTTGTACATGCGTTGTAAATGTTTTGTAAATATTTTGCAATGCTTGTTGTGCCACATGCCACGGATGCCGTCCCACAGTCAGAGGCCTGCCAATGTGATGTGGACAAATTAACCAAGTGTGAATAAATCAATATGTGTCCCTGTTTTCATCCCGTCGTTACATAAGCCTTGTTAGGTTACAATGGGAATGTTGTCATATAATTTCTTGTTGGAAAATATTAACTTCCTGACACAAAGGGTGTGATTTCACCAGGGGCCTCAGTGACAAGATGCAGAAGTGGACTCGTTTTCAAAGAAGTTATGTGAAGAGATATGAATGACTGAGTAAAACCTTTAGTTACGTTCATTAATATGCACACTTGGGAGTCTGAAGAGGCCAGACAGGAGTGGAGGCCATTTTGAAGGATCACTAAACCCAGGCCTGTGAGCAGAGTGAGTGAGAGGTGGGTGGGTGTTTGTTTTGACAAACAAGCCGGACAATAAGAGGAGATAAGAGGAGACTAAGGCGTGTGGCCTTTTGAGCCACTGATCAATTAGCAGACAGTGGCGCCATTGTTTCACAGAAGGGCCTTTTCACTTCTGTTGGGTTGGAGTACACACTTAGCACTGCCTCCTCATTACACACACACAAACAGACTCATATACACACACACAATTATACCATTTAACGCCCCCAAGCAAACACACAATAAAACACGTATGCCCTAAACAGAAGTCCCTTAATGCCCACAAACAAAGACACTTTCACATAAACAGATGTTTGGAGTTGCTTATAGGGAAACACGGAATGGAAACACCTCTTTTGATAACCTGGTAGTAAAGAGTCTATTCCAGTGTGGGTGTGATCTTTGATGATCCTGTGATCCATCCAGCACAACCCTCTGTAATACGATAGATGTCCAGCAGTCTTCGGAATCTTCTCCATGCATCTGAACATGCCTTGCCGTCCAGGACACAGCAGCGCCTTTGCCAAACTCGGAAGGTTGGTGCAGCCGAGCCTCTCGTACCCGTGTTACTCTTAACTGTGCACCTGTAGTCATTGAGAAGTCTAGGTGTGCTCTCCGCCTGATGACTTGCATTCTGTCAGGACAGGCGATGTCTTCACAAAGTTGACGTCGAGGAACATTAACTTTCAAGGTGTGCCCACCACAACTCCATCTCCTCACAATGACACATTATTCTGTCTTATCTCTCAGTCCACTATGATGCCATTTTTGTGAGTGTGTTTTTCTCACCCAGTGATCTAAGATATCAGTAAGGTGACATCAGGGATTGCAGAGATTGGATAATTGCATTGTTGTTTATTTAGAAATGTGATTGAAGATAATTCTGATAGACAAGACCAAAGTCTGTCTGTGAATGAGCCTGATTCATGCAGAAGAGAGTGTGGTGGAAGGTAAACGTCGTCAGAAAACAAACTTTCTAACACAGCTGTCCATTTTCTTGTGTGTGCGTGGGAGAGAGAGAATGAGAGAGTGAAAGAGAGAGAGAGAGAAAGAGAGATAGAGAGAGCTTTTTGGTGGAAGTGGAGAAACCATTAGTATTGATGACATCACTGAATTGATTATCAAACTGAAGAGGCTTAAGTGTGTTCCTAGTGTGTCGTTTGAGTCCAGGTTGGTGCTCCCCATGGCAGGTGTCTTTGCATGTTCCTCTTGTGACCTCCATGCATCTTAGCCTGTGTTGTCAGTTGAAACAGGACTGCGCACATGCTGACATTTTGGCATTGTACTTCATCCATGTCATGGCAAGGTGGGGTCCTGCAGCGCCAGAATGTTAAATTACAGTAAACATTTTGGGGTAAATATTTACCGTTCGTTAGGAGAAAGGGCTGGTATTTACGCCTTAAATGTTGAAAAGCTCAAAGGGTTTGCTGCCCCTTTTGACCTAGATCATCCACATTGTGTCCTCCCGTTGTCCTCCAATGGCCCATTCAAAATGGCCTACTACCGCCAGGATTAGTCTCCACCTCTTCACTCAAATTTTCACAGTTTTTTTAATGACTCTAAATAACTTTAAACATTCACTAAAGTGTTAATTCAGTACTGAATATACTCAACAAGACTCGCCACAGAACCCAGTTCATGGTGACTCATGGTGATAGTACTTAAAGGGGCCACTTCTGATTCAAACAACATGACTTAACAAGACAAGTGCTCAGAGAAGATCGAGGGGAGAAGGTTGAGAATTACTGAGGTGATTCATTTTACTGAAACGTTTGACTGTGTGTTTGACGTTTGACTTGACTATGTCTAAGAGTTTCTCCTCCACATGTGCACACTTCAACAACCAAGTATATGACCTTATACACAAAGTGAGCTCGTGCCACAAATTGATAAGTGCTTTGTGTACTGACTGTTGTTTTTTTTGTTGCTTTTTTTTAACATTTATTCATGTTTAGTGTATTCTAGATACCACAATGGTACCACAATTCTTCAAACAGCAGACATATCATTTCCATATAATGCTTTTGGCCACAATGTTCTACTTCCTTCTTTGAACTGTCATGGATTGCTCTTTAAATCTATGCACAACGTCTGGATAACCCTCTAAGCGTATGAGGTGCATGAGAAAGTTTCAAAGATAGGACAACATTCATGGCGGCGTATGTCAGTTTCCTTGTTATCGGCACAGGCTCAATGGAATGCAGTTGGTCTAGTTTAAATGCAATAATGAGAAAGCAGGTCAGTGAGTCACAGAGATATTTGACTATGTACACTGCGGCTATGAATGAATTAATGAATGAATGAACTCTATGGTAAAGAAACGTATTCAGAGCTGCCTCGTGAATCTCCACTTTGCCTGTCCTTCGCTACTCTAAAGTGGTGTGGGTGAAATATGCAGCTCAATTCTACCTCCCACAGTCCACTGAATCACAAGATCCTGGTGAAATTGACTGGTGCTGTGTAACCAATCACATTGATGGTTATGGGATGAGAGTGGGCACCACTATAGGTTCTGAGGGAGCTTAAGCCCCAAGTGTCCAGTACAGGCATCTCTCCTATCCATCAGATGTAGACCTGCATCCCATGGTATTGCATTAGAAGTCTTACCCAGTGGGCATTATCAGAGTCCACACGGGGCATTATCAGAGTTTTGCAGTGTTCGCATTTACGACTCCACACAGATCTCATAATTAGATCACTGCAAAGAGGGCTAATGCACAATTACCCAGTGATGAATTATTATTATACACACTCACACTCACACTCACACTCATACTCATATTCACACATACACACACTCACACTCATACTCATATTCACACAGACACATACACACACCACACCACACCACACTCACACTCATATTCACACAGACACATACACACACCACACCGCACCATAACACACCACACCACATCACACCACACCACACCACACCACACCACACCACACTCACACTCATAATCATATTCACACAGACACACACACCACACCACACCACACCACACCACACTCACACTCATAATCATATTCACACAGACACAAACACACACCACACCACACCTCACCAAACCACACCACACCACACCACACCACACCACTCAACATAAATCCTGACATTGTTATCACGGCCATGCTAAATACATATAGCAAAACAATAGAAAAGAAAAATGCATAATGGCAGCATTAACAACCACAAATGTTCACAGCCAATCTCTTTCTTTTCTATTCAAACCCTCAGATCAGAGATTAAAGATCACACAGTGTAAAATGGCAGATTACTGAGCATAAACCGAGCACGTCACATAACTAATTGCAGACTCGCATAGAGGAAATGAAAACGGCGGGTTCAACCCAAAAATATGCTTGTGCTGTGGCAGCAGAGCAGTGGGGGGCCTCCTCCAGTTACAGCCGACCGGACGCTGGCTGCCGAGACGGAGCTGGAGCCGAAGCCAGAGAGTCAAGGACAAGAGAGATACGCACGTCAAGAGCTGTGATAGAAAAGTGAGGAGAGAGTCATTTCACCTTCACACACACATATATGGAGGGGTGAAGACACATAAGCTGAAATCACATAGATATGTACACACACATGCCACACATACACACACACACACACACACATATGTATACTGTATATATCTGATGCATAAAGATAGATTTTTTACATTTAAAAAAAATAAAAATACATACACGTGATACATACAAACGATTTTCAATGAATGGGGCTAGTACATGGAGCGTAGTCTGGTATGTCTGCTACCTGAAATGGTTTACAGGTTGTGGGGCTTCAGTGACAGCTAAGCTGGAGGTGAGGCCAGCCTTTGTGCATATGACACTGCACCATAATTAAGACAGGGATAATTATATACAGATTAAGATGCACATGCGGATACAGTAGACTTTTAAATCCTTCACACTGTAATGAAATTTTATGTAATGTCATACACTCCTGCTCACAACCAGGGCTGACTTTAGACAAGACTAATTCAATTGGACTCCCTATGAAATATGGATAAATAGCCAGCAATGGGTCTGTACACTTTCCGGATCCATTTAAAAGCTACGACATTGATCACTCAAGTTGCTGATGTCATAGAGCCAGCTGCCAGCAGTGTCAAAGTTCACGGGGCGATTCCCGGGAAACAGGAACTAATGTAGCTGGTTCTTTGTGGAAAATGCACTATTGTTACACTCCTAATTTGGTCTTCAAAATCTTCCTCCATATTTCCTTGAATCCACAGAGGTAGAACTGTGTACTCTGTCATACATGTAGCATAAATTATCAAGGGTTGTATTCACAGAACATTCCCCTTCAAAGGTTTCAAGTAGATTATTTTATAAACCTATAAGCATGCGCCTCTGAAGATGAGACTAAGTTCTCTTGGCTCACAGCAGGAATACTGAATGAGAGTGAAATGACATCAATCAAACTGGCAATATCCCCCATATTCCATTCTCATTAGGAACTTGATTTTGATTTGCTGTGTCTCTGGTCTCCGTTCAGAGAAAGTCGTGCTCTGGTGCCCCCTAGAGGACATGTAGTAGAAGAAAATGCATAATTTCTTGTCTATCCCATAATAGTTAATTCTCATAGAAACAGACTTAGACATTGATTCAAACACATGAATCATGGACATTAACTTCAGGCTCAATATGAATGGAATATGAAATGTTTTTCAATGATGCCAAAGCTTTCCTTACTAGAATCCGTGCTGCTTTATTGATGGATAATCAGGCTGTTGAGCTGTTGGATGGAGATCAATAACTTTTTCACATTTCTGTTTTAGTGCTGTGTCAAACCACCCTGTGTCATCATAGACTCAACAGAACACTCCTAGGCTTCATTCCCATAACAGGGCAGAACAAATTAAAACCATCTCTATTAGGGAGGCACCACCCAATGTCTCTTTTTTGCTGTGCTGGTGACCAGGGACTGCTTATTTACACAGACCCCAA
Source organism: Sprattus sprattus (assembly GCF_963457725.1). Classification (NCBI taxonomy): domain Eukaryota; kingdom Metazoa; phylum Chordata; class Actinopteri; order Clupeiformes; family Clupeidae; genus Sprattus; species Sprattus sprattus. Next base: position 16,825,682 of record NC_137909.1, read on the forward strand.
ACAGGGGCAGATTGACTCATCTGGTTTAGATCTGGCTCATATCTGGCTGAGATCTGGTTCAGCTCTGGTTCAGATCCGGTTTATATTGAGACCTTAGTAAGTTGCTGTCTGAACTGTATGACCTGCTGCAGGGAAACATACAGGGAGTTTAAAAGTTTATCATAGTGTGTGCGTGTGTGCGTGTGTGCGTGTGTGTGTCTGTGTGTGCGAGCGTGTGTATGTGTGTGTGTGTGTGTTTGCGTGTTTGTGTGTGTGTGTGTGTGTGTGTAGCTGGGCTCAAACACACACACACACACAAGCTCTGATGACATACACAAGCACATAAACATACTAACGCATGCATACACACAACAAACCAGCATCTGAACAGCACAAACACATACAAACATACCCTCACAGCCACAGTCACACACACAAGTATACGTGAATTAAATGCACACACAAACACACACACACACACACACACACACACACACACACACACACACACACAGAAGAGTGGAAGAGAGCATTATAAATGTCCGAAAGGGGACTCGTCTGTTCTGCAGCAGGCTGTAAAAAGTTAATTCAGAGAGAGAGAGAGCGAGAGAGAGAGAAAGGGTGTGAGAGAGAGTGAGAGAGAGAGAGAGTGTGTGAGCTGTCTGTGAGAGGAGTCAATACTGCTACCACTGCAGATATGGATTTGCAGAGGGCCCATAGCCCTGCAGCAGATTAGGGAATCAATTTGTGTTTCATATCACAGTCTTATAGACATTAATTTCTGCCCAACAAACGATTTGTTTTTAGTTGCAGGGTAACATTTCTGTTTTCAATTTGACATGATGCACTGAGTACAGTGGGTGATATTGAGTTTAAACAATGCTGCTTTCTTGCTCCTGTCAAAAACAAAATGGAAATGACATTTTGGTCACAATATCTAATGATGCATGTGCTGTGGACACCATCAGTGCTACTGTAGTTTGTGAATGAAGACTTTTGTGAATATATTGGCTTTCACCTCTACCTCTTCATGCTGAAATGGAGAAAGCACCAGGCTTGTTCAACATAAGTGCCCTGGGGAACTGCTATACCAAAAGCAGCCACAGGTTTGCATATACAATTTGAGAATGGCCCAGTACTGTATTATTAGGGCTGACACAAAACACTGGGACACAATGCAGTGATTGGCCCGACATCTGTCCTTCTCTACGGCAGTCTATTTCAGGATTAATTTTGTCTGTGTGTCCTTATGCATGCATTTGGGTGTGTGAGTATGCATGCATGAATATATCAAGCAGTGTCGTGTGAAATGTGAAATTATTCCATACAATGTATTAGTAGGCTGAACCTCTCGAGATGAACCATCTCTTTTTCAAAGGGGTCCTTAAAATAAATATACAGAAAGTACAATACATGACACAAATCAGTGTGAATACACTCACATATGAGAACACTCACACATGAATACACTCATATGACTACACTTACACATACACAGACACACACACTCACGCATGAATACACTCACACGAATACGCACATGAACACAGACAAAGACTCTCCAATCCTAGGCCTGGCCACTCCCACACCCACAGGTTCCTCTATGATGCCAAAATCTTGTGCAAAACCTTTCAATGCAAAAAAAGTTCTCCAATTCTAACCTTAGGCCTCATTAGCAGAAGCACACAACCCGTCTTGCTTCTTACTTTCCATGACCTCATGAGCTTTTACTGTTGCTTCTAGATTTTCTAATGGACAGAATCCAGCAGGTGTTGGTGAATGGACACGCGACAGGCACCAAGGTCTCAAATACGGGCTCACCCCAAGGGTGTGTCCTGTCCCTCTTGGTTCTTTATTATGTACACAGACAGCTGCAGGACCTCTCCAGAGGGCAGTTGTCTTGTGAAGATGACACCACCCTGTTGTCTCTCTTCTTCCTGGTTTACAGTCAGAGCACGGTTGCGCCGTTCCCTGCCTTTGTTAAATGGTGTAGTGCTAACTTCCTCGACGGAACTCTTTTTGTGTTTGTGATACTGTTTAAAGTCATTCTTCTAACTTTCTCATTTATTTGCTGGTTTAATGGGTTGCCCAATGAAAAGACAAGGACATGAAGGACAATAGCCTGAATTATATTGTGAAAGTTTGCTCCGACATAAATTGAGTACAGCAGAGAGACTTGTGCTTCCCTTGGGGAAACAGGTGGCTGGGAAAGCAGAAGGAATTACTAGCCAATCAGGCTATGTTCTGTCCAGTGAATTCACTTTAATGCCCTCAGGCTGACGTTACCGTCTCTCTTCTACTGAGGGAAGTGTGTATACACTCACATTGTGACTCAGCAGATGGTTGCCTTAACAATATAATTGAGATGACATTTCCCCGAACATAAAAGTTCCCCATTACCCTTCTACACATAACAATAATCAGGAGGGCAAATGCAATGTTATTTTATTGTTCTATGCGCAGGTGAAGATACAGTACATTTGCACGGCATCTGTCAGAGAACAATGGCCGCTTTAAAGGAAGTCCAAACACAATTGGCATGAAGGTTTGTCATTTCCCTCTTGTCAGTCTTCTTTTCCGCATGAAAACATCACTGTTGCAGACATGCTATAGTACACTGCTCTGGGATTCTGAATCTGAAATGACCGAGAAATTTGACGGTTTTGTTTGTCTGTTTTCTGCAATAAACGACTGAAAGTACAATGCAGGATAATGTATGCAGCACCTTCTGGTAGAATGCTCTGCTGTGTGGCACGCAATTACTGAGTACCCAGCATGCATTACTCTGTAGGAGGTCGAATTTACTCATTTAGTAGGGTAAGTGGGAAAACGTACATATTTTTAATTTAAGGGATGTGTGGATACTTTATTAAGGAGTGTGATGATGTGGAAAGCCCACTCATACACACACACACACACAAACACACACAATCCAGAATGATCTAGAATAGTCTCATCTCTAACTATTAGCATTAGCAGGGCTTTAAGTTCTGTCTGATATTATACACTTCATTGTGTCCACCAAAATAGGTCCAATATTACTGTAAGCACTGTTGTTTTCAAGTCTGTTTTGCATGATTCAAAGATTTAAGAGCAATAGAAAAAAAATGTAACACCTACAATCACAGTGTAAAAAAAGCCAAGTTATAAGCACGCAATTCAAAGATGAATAGAAAAGTTCCCATGCCACTAGTCCTGAGACCTGTGAGCGGTTGAGAGGTTCAGGAGAAGTCATTGGAGCTCTGTGTGGTGTTGACATCAGTCCCTGGCTGCTCATTCCGATAACTGCGATAATTGAAGGCGTACAGCAAGGGATTCACACAGCTGTTTAATAAAACGATTCCCTGAACAACTCGTCTGGGTCCCCTGAAGGCCACCCGTCGCACCAGCTTGACCGGTTCCAAGGGGGCAACGATGATCATCACGTTGACGACATGATACGGAATCCAGAAGATGAAAAAGGTCACCACAATGCTGGTCACCAGCACTGCCAACCTCTGATGTGACCCCATGGCTTTGGCGCTGACCTTCTTGTGCAGACAAAGATAGGAAACCAACATTGTGCTGAATGGTATGACAAACATAGCCATCGTCTCAAGGAGAAGAAGGCCCACTTTCTGTTCTTCTGACCTGAAGACCTGCTCACAAATCTGCCTTGATCCGTCAGTGACGATACCGTAGGTGGCCGCAGGAGAAATGGCAAGAGCTGCAGCCAGCACCCACACAAGGCCCAACACACCATGCTCCCCTCGTTTCCCAAGCCTGGACCACTGCGGACGGTACAGGACCATCACGTACCTCTGCACACTCATTAGGGTCACGATAAACACACTGGCGTGAACAGCAGTGATGGTGACAAAAATTAAGACCCGGCACAAATAGAGGTCCGTGGTCCAGCCGAAGAGAAGGTTCCATATCCACACAGGCATCATTGCCAAGCACAAGATGTCTGAGGCCGCCAGGTTCATCATCAGTTGCAGGGTGAAGTTTGCCTTTTTGAAGTTGCGCACAAGGACCACTACGACTGTAATGTTTCCAAATATGCCAAGAAAGAAGCAAGTAGCCCGAATGGCCAAGCTAGCTATCTCCCCTTTGGAAAGGGGTACTATGTTTGAGCTGTTGCTTGACACATTCATGACTTCAGGAGGGAAATTAGATAATGCTTCAAATCAGGAACTTGTGGAAATATTAAAAGGAAACATACCTCCCCTGCCCGTTCTCTCTCTCATTCTCTCTCTCTCCCTCCCCCCTTCTCACCGCCCTATTCTCGTATTTCTCTCCGACACATGAAAACTAAACATTATCACATGAATGTATATCAACCAGTTTAATCCCACATTTTGAAAGATGGAAATAGCAAAATCATGTATCATTATTTACCCTTTGAAATAATCAATCATTAGTATTTTTATTTTTATTTTTTTAAGGAAAAGTAGCTGAAAAAGTGTGTTTTATGGTAAGTCACAATTATGACCAGTGGGATAATGTGTTCTATACTGAATCTCCCAGCCCAGTTATTAACACATTTAAAACTCTCATTGTCATTGGCAGTGAGGGTATACAACTTGCTAGAGTACGTCATAGAAGTTTTTACGTATCGACTCCTCATTTGTTAAGCCGTGAATCCCACTGTCCGCAGGATTCAGGGGCGTATCTGTTGTTGTCATGCCTGAGGTAAAAAATAAAAATGCAAAGAGGACTCTATTACGTTAATGATAGCAAGTTGTACACTATAGAAAGTTGTATACCCACAGCAGTCCTTGGCATTGCCATTGGAATGCTTCATCACATTTTAGTGTGACTAGAGAGACAAAGACAAAAAACAACAACATATTTTAACACTGTTTTATTGCTTTATTGGAACACTTTAGTACCAGCGCATTTATTGTATTTTATTTTAACAACCGTATAGCAGTCATGTGATTCATTCTCAGTGAATATAAAGATAACAGGATTTAGCATTTTGGTAGTCTGTAGAATAAAAAGTAAAGAAATAAACAACTATCACTATTTGCATGATTTCCACAGGATGTGACATTTTGAATTTCAAAACTTTTTGTGTGACTGATAAACAAAACAAAAAGGTAATTATGTGGTTGCTGAATCAGATGTCTATCAGTCAAAGCTCTTAGGCACGGCACATTTTAAAAAGGCACTAAAATATTATTTGCAATAAACACAATGAATTCAGGCATCTTTGTTTTTGTTTGTTCAAACCATATATAGCAGAGGAATGTCAGCATCTTTCCTTCGCACACTAAAAAGAACTTAATGCATTCTATTGTGGAATTCATGCATGTCTTGTACACAAACTGTACACAAACCATGTACTTCTGTGGGCTAGAGCAGGTGAGGTGCAGTATTCATGTTCTGGCCTCAGGGGTCCCAATGTACTTCTGTGGGCTAGAGCAGGTGTGGTGCAGTATTCATGTTCTGGCATCAGGGGTCCCAATGTACTTCTGTGGGCTAGAGCAGGTGAGGTGCAGTATTCATGTTCTGGCCTCTGGGGTCCCTAAGTACTTCTGTGGGCTAGAGCAGGTGAGGTGCAGTATTCATGTTCTGGCCTCGGGGGTCCCCATGTACGTCTGTGGGCTGGAGCAGGTGAGGTGCAGTATTCATGTTCTGGCCTCAGGGGTCCCCATGTACTTCTGTGGACTACAGCAGGTGAGGTACCCACACTAAACCCACAGCTGCACACACAGGAAGTGACCACAAAGATTCCTGCATTGGTTGACCCATAGTGTGCCTGAGCATGTGATCTAAAGATTAGCCAGGTTGAAGGTGCTGTTGGCCCGGCACAGGCTATACCAGAGTGGGCCTTTGTGGAAACTCTCTATACTAACCCAGTAGGGGGCGCTATTACTACACCCACAGAGCAGAGGCCCACATTGGCAAAAAGTGTTATCAACCCAGCATACTCATGACACTGTGCGATAGCTTTAATAAACCCAGCTAACTTATGACACTGTGTGGGATATCTGTTATAAACCCAGCTAACTCATGACACTGTGTGGGATATCTGTTATAAACCCAGCTAACTCATGGCACTGTGTGGGATGGCTGTGGCTGCAAAAGGCCCACTTTGATAGATGCACACTAACTGTGCTGTGTGTCTACCCCACAATTCATAAATACTGTCAGCAGTGGATACCAAAGGCAAGGCAGCATAACTGAATTTATATTCGTATCAGCCCCATCTACAAAAAGACAAAAAAAAAAAACAGATACAACTGAATAAAATCATATACTTATCCTGAAAAATAATAATACATACAGCAAATACACTTTACATGATTGTAGGAAAAGTCACGTGTTGATTTAAGTTTATTGAAAAATGCCAAATGATAGGGATTATGCTCTGACACTATCCTGATCAAATACTGGCTATTTTCTGGGTAGTAAGCTTTTTTAACAAAAAAAGGTTGATTGTGTTCTGTGACACAAAAATACAATCATCTGTCTGTAAATATGCCAAGGAGCATGAGAGTAGTTTCAAATGTTAAAAAAAAAACAATCAATAATAACTGCCATGATTTCCGAGATCAGTGATATTTGAATTGCACCGCTGTATCTGCCAACATTTGATTGGTAGCAGAGATAAAAGGCTATTTATTTGATTCCTGAATTGCATGTCAATCAGAGAAAGCTCTTTGGCAACTACAGCAACAAAACGTTTGTAATAGGTAGTAACAGACAATGTCCCAAGGTAGTATTGTACTTGCCCTGATTCTACTTTCCTCTTCAAAAGATAGAAATGACCATTGTGGTTACCCATTTCCATGTACACCTTGCAATTCCGACCCCATTTCATTTGCCTATGAAAGCACAGGCGAAAGTCTTATTGTCTGGCTAAAACTGTTCAGTGTGTACTTTAAAACTTAAGCTGATTCCATTTCAGTAACAAAATATTGTCAAATCCATTTCCAGTGCTGCTGCTAGCCATTTTGGTGCCCTAAGCAAAACTCCTTTATGATGCCCCCCATTACAAGCATTATTATTTTTTGGCCGGTCAGAATCAGTCAGAACGTAATTTGTTAGACAGCATTTTAACCCATTTCGAACAGGGCCTCTGTCTCAACGTCCTATGTAACTCAGACTGGTTTCAGTTCACTGCCTGGTCACAGTTTTAACATTGTTTTAGATGGGTCAAGGGGGGGCGCTATTTGCCTCTTGTCAATACAGAACCTAAGTTAGTTATCTAGCTAATGTTATAGTCTCCTCGATTTAACTTCTACAATTATAATGGGTGCCTGTGACACTTCGTATGAACGAGTTCATATTCATGAATTCATATTCACACATATTAACACCAGTTCATCATGTGTAAAGAATGCTGATATGAATTATGAAAACAACCAGTAGTCAATGTGCAAGCTTCCAATTGAATCTTGATTTTAAGATACTCTATTTGATGTGGGGCAGTCTGTCCTTCAGTCGAGGCATGATGATCTCTCGCTTCAAGTTTACCTGTTCGTGTTGGCGTAACAAATTACTATTATTATGTTTTTGTTGGCGTAAAAAATGCTAGTGGAGTCAAGTGAAATTGAGAGGAGCTCGTCTCCAGGGCACGGATAACACTAAACTCATATTTTTCTCTTTTCACGGATACAAAAAAAAAAGGCTGTAAATAATTGAAATATGGGACTGGAGTTGTCCCTGACAGGACAAAACAAAATCACCCATAATTCGGGATGATAAGGACAATTCGGGACGTTTGGCAGCCCTACTTGCACCTAAGTTATAACATATTTGAGTGTGCTAACATTATCAATAACGTCAGCTAGTTCGTGGTGTATGCATAGGCTAACCATTTAATAAGCAGCACATTTCCCGTATTTAACAATGATTAAACATGGACTTACCTGAAAGTGATGCACGGGCATCATCTTGCAGTTTCTTACTCTTTCTTTTTTTCTGACCCTGACTCCTGTTGTCTTTTTGAAGCCATTTTAAATGTGCCTTATATTTCTATACTGAAATAATATCGGCATAATAATTTGGATAACTAAGATGGTTTTTCATGGTACCCCCTCAGGACGTGCTGCCCTACGCACAGCGCGTAGTGCGCGTTATGGGAGCGGCGGCACTGCCCATTTCTATGTACAGTACACTTTGCAATTCCGACCTCATTTCATTTGCCTGTAAGCACAGGTGAAAGTCTCATTGTCTGGCGAAAACTGTTCAGTGTGTACAGTAAACAGTTTTTTAAAATGAACAAATTATTGTCAAATCCGACTGGTACAACACAATATAAGCTAAGCGGTGGCTTCCTTAGCTTTGACAGGGCGTGGTATAGCATGGTGAAATAGCATAACAGACTGGACTAGTGAGCTAGTAAGCAGGCTAGCAAGTTAGAAGGCTATCTAGTCACTTGTCTTTATAATAATAATAATAATAATAATAATACATTTTATTTATAGGGCGCCTTTCAAGACACCCAAGGTCGCCTTACAACATTGAATAAAACATTTAATTATACATAATACAGCAACAACTTTACAGGTTATAGGCTTGCTTGAACAGGTGTGTTTTGATTTGTGTTTTAAAAAGAGCGATTGAGTTAGGGTCAATGTTCCTGATGTCAGGGGGGAGGGAGTTCCAGAGGTGAGGGGCAGAGCGGCTGAAGGCTCTGGATCCCATGGTGGACAGATGGGCTAAGGGGACGGTCAGGGTGATGGAGGAGTCAGGGTGATGGAGGAGGCAGACCTGAGAGACCGGGTAGGGACATTGATGTGGAGGAGGTCAGAGAGGTATGGAGGGGCGAGGTTATAGATTGCCTTAAATGTGTGGAGGAGGATTTTGTAATTGATGCGGTGTTTAATGGGAAGCCAGTGGAGTTGATGTAGAACGGGGGTGATGTGATTGATGGATGGTGTCCTAGTGACGATACGGGCAGCAGCATTTTGTACCAGTTGAAGTTTATGGAGGAGTTTGTGTGGGAGACCAAAGAGAAGGGAATTGCAGTAGTCCAGGCGGGAAGTGACAAGGGAGTGAACCAGGATTGCCGCGGTGTTGGGAGTGAGTGAGGGGCGGAGGCGGTTGATATTGCGGATGTGAAAGTAGGCAGAGCGGATGGTGTTGTTGATGTGGGTATTGAATGATAGGGTGCTGTCAAGGACGACACCCAGGCTTTTAACCTGAGGAGAGGGGGTAACCAAGGAGTTATCTATGGTGAGGGTGAAACTGGGGTGTTTGGTGAGGGTGTGTTTGGAGCCAATGAGGACTGCCTCAGTTTTTTCACTGTTAAACTTTAGGAAATTTGAAGAAAACCAGGATTTGATTTCCTGTAAACAGGCACAGAGGGCGGAGGGTGGGAAGGTGGAAGTGGGTTTGGTGGAAACGTAGAGCTGGTTGTCATCCGCATAACAGTGGAAATGAATATTGTATTTACGGAAAATCAGTCCAAGTGGGAGGAGGTATATGATGAATAGGATAGGGCCAAGGACAGAGCCCTGGGGAACACCAGTGGAGAGGGGGGATGGGTGGGATGAGAATGATTTTAACTGAATGAACTGAGTACGTCCAGAGAGATATGAGCGGATCCAGTCCAGGGGTGTGTGAGTTATGCCAATGGAGGCTAGTCTGTCAAGGAGGGTGGAGTGGGATATGGTGTCAAAAGCCGCTCTCAGGTCGAGGAGGATGAGGATGGATAATAGTCCTGAGTCAGCTGCCATCAGGAGGTCATTAGTGATTTTGATGAGGGCCGTTTCTGTGTTGTGGCGGGGGCGAAAACCGGATTGAAAACAAACCGTCAGAGACAACACCAAACAATCTGATTGGCTGCTGCCAGGGAAAATCGCTCCTCATTTGCATAGGATTCAACCATTTTCGGTTGCGTCGCCCAAAACGGTGGACTACGTCACAATGGATTGGCTCCCATTGAAATGCATGGCATTTAGGATATCACGTCGCTTGTTACGGTGTCACGGGTTTGCACCGTAAACCACATGCGTCAAACTCAAAGATCCGCCCCGCCAAGGGATTTCGTCCGGTCCCCCGGTTCCTCTGAATGTTGCAAAATGTAAAAAAATTGATTTGAATGTGCCACAGTGTAATTTTATTTGGCCCGCTAGATAATATCTAAGGTATATCAGAGCTGGCGTGCCGTGGCTGCCGGTATGTCGCACGGACCACTAATACCGCAAGTCCCACAAAGCACTGCCACCGCGTTGGTAGCCTACGTCAATTTAGACTTGCAAGCACGAGCCCTTGCCCCACTGTCTGCAGCCTCATCACCTGAAGTCAAAGTTAAGCTTGCGGCCTGCCCACCGAAAGGTGGACTTGAAAACAGGGGTTTTCAAGATAAGTGGGAGGCAGAATATATGTTTACTAAGTAAAGGGCAAACCTGTTTGTCTTGTGTGCGGAGCCGGCTGTAATGAAAGAATATAATTTAAGACGACACTATGAAACGAAACACTGAGACAAGTACAAACATCAAAACATGAAACAGATGCTCCAGAAGGAAGAGTATTCGAAAAGATCCCTGGTGTCACAGCAGACTGTGTTCATAAGTGCCTAATTACAAAGTGAGGCTGCAGTGAAGGCAAGCTTTATTGTAGTAGTGGAGATTGCTAAAGCATCAAGACCCTATACCGAGGGAGAATTTGTCAAGAACTGCATTATAAAAGTTTGCAACATCGTGTACCCTGATAAAAGGCAAGCAATTTTAAAAGAGCGCCCTTCTGCATTTTTGGGAACTTCACAATAGGACGGCAAGGCCCGACTCAATGTGAAAAAGGCCTGATTGTATTTAAGATTATTGCTCTGTACTCTGTTTGGCTCTTTGTCTTTGTCTGCAGTTGATGTACTTGGCTCATCATCTGTCCAATTATATATTATTGTTGTTACCATTATCATAACTATAGAAAGGCTCACTAGAAGCAGTGGTACGTTATTTGTGTTTTGCCCAGGCAAGATCGTTGAAAGTATCTCTAAAATAGCCTATTCTTTTAAAGATTAAAATGATTCAGCATGCATCTCTTTACCCCGGTACTTTCTGGCATGGTCCTTTCATATCATACTATATTTGGTGATCAGCACTTAGCCTACCTGTCCTATGTGTCTCCTGGTCCACATTTTCCTATGATCTGGAGGCTTGTGGTTGCTCCTCATCTTAAATGTAATGTTATTATAATACATTTGGCATGAGTAGGCTTAAAATATGAGTCTGAAAATATGAACCTGTTTCACATAAATTAATTAGCCTACACATTGTCATCTTTATCACAATGCAATGTCTCTGTCTTCCCTGCTGCTTTGATTCTTTGTAACCAAATCTGCAAAGATGTGCTCCCCTTTGCTGCCTTCTTTAGCTGCTTATCTAGTAGCTGCCTGCTTCTTAGGCTAAACATGGCAAACTGAGACTGGGTTCATGAAGATTTTAATTATTTCATATCACTTTTCCATATGACACCTGTGACTCACAACTTATAATGTTGCTGAAGAGAGAGAGAGGGAGAGAGAGATTCCTCAGCTGGCTTTGTTTACACCTAATCAGATGACACTATGCAGTGTGTGCTATGAAGCACTCTCCAGTGTGCAGTGCGTGCTATGAAGCACTCTCCAGTCTGCAGTGCGTGGTATTACGCACGCTCTAGTCTGTAGTGCGTGCTATGAAGCACTCTCCAGTTTTTAATTTTGACCCTTTGTGTATTTCAGCTTGACACCCCTGTTCTAGACCTTAGTGCTGCTTTTGACGCTATAGAGTTATAACCGGCCCTCTGAGGGCAACCATAATGCTGATATGGCCCAGTTTGAAAATTAGTCTGACACCTCTGCTCTAAACTGAGACACATTACCTACTCACCAGTGAGTTCTTCAACTAACTCAAAAAGCACGTTAACAAAGGTAATAATTCCCCCCTCTCAGAGAAGCTTAAAACATAGTAATAACACAGGATGTCATAAGCCCCATACCAACATTCACTTTCATATTTCAGAATCCACTGTGTCTTAATAACAGCCAAGCATATTTGAATAAATGCAATCCACTCCAAGTCAAGCTAAACACATTAACTTCTAACTAAATGCAAATACATTCAATTACCAAACCCATAACACAAGGTAGTTTTGCACAATAAACATCTTTCACGTTCAGTTCAATGTTCTTTCAGTTCCAAATTGTCGTGCCACGGTCCTCAACGTGTATTGAACTGTTCACAAAATGGACATGTGACAGGGTAATATGAACCACACCATCTGTCAGTGGCGTGGGAGAGTGAGGGAAAGAGGGCAAGTGAGCTGCGGCCACATCAAGGACTATGGCCTATGTTCTATGGTGCTATTGGGTGTGGCACTTTAGATTTACTTCCCAAAGTAATCGTAGGGGCTGTATATAAAGAAACATGTCCACTCTCTGGGTGTACCCCTACACAAGAAACAATAAGGCGTAAATAGTGGCTAAAACAGGATTTGTAATGCAGTTTATGCCTAAGATTAACAAGAATTTATATATAGAATATGACATTTGATAATTTGTTGTGAAGATTCATGATGGCAAAGTCAACCATGTCGTCATTCAGGAAATGGAATTGAAAGAGGTGTTAAGATTTTAAAGACTATATGGTAGACTGTTAAACATCAAGATAATTTTTTTGTCAGTTACCCTAACAATAATATGTTCAATTTTATAAAAGGTTAAATTCAGAACAAAAAGAAAATAAAAACGGTCCAAGACATGTGTGAAGACAAAGATTGTTGAGGACAAATTGATTTTGGGTGACATTTGCCATACCAGTGGTGTAGCCTAAAACTAATTTAACCTCACACAGTTTAGTAAGACTGCACTTTCTGACAAATAATAATGATTCAGAATCCAGAATTATCTAGAATAGTCTCATTCCAATCTATTTGAATAATCAGGGCCAAGTTCTGTTTGACCGTAGTAACACTTCATTATGTCAACCAAAATAGGCTAAATATTACTTTTGTTTTCAAGTCTGTTTTGCATGATTCAAAGATTTAAGAGTAATAGAAAAAAAAATGTTACACCTAGAATCACAGTGTAAAAAAGACAAGTACGCAATTCAAAGATGAATAGAAAAGTTCCCATGCCACTAGATCTGAGACCTATGAGCGGTTGAGAGGTTCAGGAGAAGTCATTGGAGCTCTGTGTGGTGTTGACATCAGTCCCTGGCTGTTCATCCCGAAGGCTACGATGATTGAAGGCGTACAGCAAGGGATTCACACAGCTGTTGAGGAAAGCGATTCCCTGAACAACTCGTCTGGGTCCCCTGAAAGCCACCCGTCGCGCCAGCTTGACCGGTTCCGAGGGGGCAACGATGATCATCACGTTGACGATGTGATACGGAATCCAGAAGACGAAAAAGGTCACCACGATGCTGGTCACCAGCACTGCCAACCTCTGATGTGACCCCAGGGCTTTGGCGCTGACCTTCTTGTGCAGACAAAGATAGGAAACCAACATTGTGCTGAATGGTACGACAAACCCAGCCATGGTCTCAAGCACAAGAACGCCCACTTTCTGCTCTTCTGTCCTGAAGACCTGCTCACAGATCGGCCTGGATCCATCCCCCGTGACGATACCGTAGGTGGCCGCAGAAGAAATGGCGAGAGCGGCAGCCAGCATCCACACGAGGCCTAACACACCACGCTCCCCTCGTCTCCCGAGCCTGGACCACTGCGGACGGTACAGGACCATCACGTACCTCTGCACACTCATTAGGGTCACGATAAACACACTGGCGTGAACAGCAGTGATGGTGACGAAAATGAAGAACCGGCACCAATGGAGGTCCATGGTCCAGCCAAAGAGAAGGTTGCATATCCACACAGGCAGCATTGCCAAGCACAAGATGTCCGAAGCTGCCAGGTTCAGCATCAGTTGCAGGGTGAAGTTTGCCTTTTTGAAGTAGCGCACAAGGACCACTACGACTGTTATGTTTCCAAATATGCCCAGAAAGAAGCAGATGGCCCGAATAGCCAAGCCAGCTATCGCCCCTTTGGAAATGGTGACGATGTTTGAGCTGTTGCCTGACACATTCATGACCTCAGGAGGGAAACGAGATAATGCTTCTTTTGGATATTTTTGTATCAACAATCACAGTTTGTTACAATAAGACAGAGACACACGGTTGTAGAATTTAGACAATTGAATTTATCTTTGCAAAGAGGGAGAGAAGTTACAACATCAAAGCTGCCAACTCAACTCCGAAGGGGCAGTCCCTTCTTGCAGCGTTTATAGCCATGTCTTGTTCCTCATTATGGTTGGTGTTATCGCAAAAGTGTGACCTTTCCTAATTTGGTATTAGCAGAACACATAGATATTTTGAACAGACTCACTGTTATATCTACCCTTCCTGCCCCCACCAGTATGCATACAGAGCAGAGCCTCAGCCACCACGTTATCGAGTCTAACCTCTTCCGAGACTGGGACGTGCACAGGAATTTTGAAAGGCCATTGGAAAAAGGGCAACACGTTAATTTTTGTCACCAACGCCGCCACGCCCCCTCCCCCTGGACGCATATTCTACCCATATCACTTGAAACTCTGAAATTGTCAGGGTGGATCACTAACTGCCGTTGCTACGCCCCCGCCCCCGCCCCCTGGACGCATATTTGTAACTCTGAAATTGTCAGGGTAGTTCACTAACCGTCACCGCCACGCCCCCGCCCCCTGTACGCATATTCCGCAATTATTTTATCTAGGCCTACATGAAGTTCTGCAGCCTTTATACTATTTAAAAAAAATAATAATAATTCCTTCGGACGGGCAACTTCAGTCGAGGAGGGCAAACGAGTAGTTGGCCGAGCAACCTTAGCCCCCTCCTGTGCACGTCCCTGTTTAAAAATGTATTCTGACAATTACTGACTAAAAATTGTATTCAGTAACCTAATCCAAGTATCACAATATTAAAGTCATGTAAATTGATTACTTTCCGTTACTTTTGGATTACCTCAATGCCAAATGTGCAAATGAAGATAACAGAAAAGAGACATCAATAGCCGTATCCAATGTATATTAGTGGTTTTCTCCATTTTTATGTCTGTGATGGATATAAATGCTGAAAAACATTGGTCCAACCTTGAAGACAAAGACATGTACTGCTAGTGTGACAATCTGTGCAACTCAATGGTCACATGCATTTCATGAAGTGTTTTGTGCTGTCTACAAACCCCTTCTATAAGGGCACACACCAGCTTTTTCAGATGACATACTTTCTGCATTTGTGCAGTAGTAGTGCTATATAAATAACATCTGGTGTGGGAATCCTACTTATAACTGAGGAAATAAACCTAGTATGATACAAATATCAGAATGTTTTATATTGTCATAGCTATGTGTTAGACAACAAACTTAACTCAATACTCAATATGTTAAGCTCTTTTTATGTGCCACTATTGATTTTAATGTCAGGATATCCTGTTTGGGCCAAAATGCAGCATTTCACTGAGATATTTTACAAGTGAATAACATAATTTGCGACAGTATGAACCTTTGAAAATAACAAATAAAATGGTCAGCCCCCACTTTTCTTACCCGTAATTGAACACTCTCTCACTGTCAACAGGTTTTACAAAGAAATACCTTGCATAATTTTACACTTTTTGCCCAATCCCCTTTGCAAAATAGCGTGGGTCTGCTGGTCGGAAATGTGAACTAGCTCAGTTTGTTGCCCTGAAGGAAAATAGGCATGAGGGCCATGTGGTTGTGGTTTGATGTGTGCATATACAGCCGCGGAAAAAATTAAGAGACCACTTCAAAATTATCAGTTTCTCTGGTTTTACTATTTATTGGTATGTGTTAAAGTAAAATGTACATTTTTGTTTTATTCTATAACCTACTGGCAACATTCCTACCAAATTTCAAATACAAATATTGTCATTTAGATCATTTATTTGCAGAAAAATGACAATTGGTCAAAATAGCAAAAAAGATGCAGTGTCTTCAGAAAACAAGCTCATATTCATTTTTAAACTACACAATACTAATGCTTTAACTTAGGAAGAGTTCAGAAATCAGTATTTGGTGGAATAACCTTGATTTAAAATCACAACTTTCATGTGTCTTGGCATGCTCTCCACCAGTCTTTCACATTGCCGTTGGGTGACTTTATGCTACTCCTGGCGCAAGAATTCAAGCAGCTCGGCTTCTTTTCATGGCTTGTGACCATCCATCTTCCTCTTGATCACATTTCAGAGTTTTTTTTATGGGATTCAGGTCTCGAAATTGGGCTGGCCATGACAGGGTCCTGATCTGGTGATACTCCATCCACACCTTTACTGGCCTGGCTGTGTGGCATGGAGCATTGCCCTGCTGGAAAAAACACTTCTCAGAGTTGGGGAACATTGTCAGAGCAAAAGGAAGCAAGTTTTTCTTCCGGGACAACGTTGTACTTTGCCTGGCTGAGGTTTGTAAAAGACCATAAGGATTGAACCAAAGCCGACTGGAGGGTCTCCTAGTTCGTCTTCTCTGATGAGTCCAATTTCACAGTAGGTGCAAGACTCTGTGGCTTGTAGGCCTCTCCAGGTCTCCGTCTAACCATCAGACGACCATGTGTTGGGCAAAGCTGAAAATTGGACTCATCAGAGAAGACGAACTAGGAGACCCTCCAGTCCGCTTTGGTTCAATCCTTATGGTCTTTTACAAACCTCAGCCAGGCAAAGTACAACGTTGTCCCGGAATAAAAACTTGGTCTCTTAATTTTTTCCGCGGCTGTATGTCAAGCCAGCTCTGAACTCTGCTCCTGCCACGTCCCTTTCGACTTCAACTCACACAACTCTGACTCATTCACAATCACTGGAGTACTTATCGCGCACACCTGTCACCTCTCTACTTAAATCGTTCACTCCCCTCACTTTGTGTCTGACCTCGCATCATCATAAGATGGCTTTCACTTAGTGCATTCTGTAAGTCAACAGCACAATGTAACTTTAGAAAAGAAAATGAGGAAACCAAGTTTAAAGAATTAAACCTGCCCTCTGCTCAGTGTTTTTTAAAGACACATTTCCTTGTCATTATGAAAATTCAGCCTACAGACCTAGATTGAAAGTGCACAACAACACCACAGTTTACAAAGCAAAGGCTAAACAAATGAAACGGAACAGAATAAAATCAGAACAGATTTAGAACATCCACAGTATTTTTAATGGATCAAGTATCCACTTTTTGAACCGTCAAAGAGAAGACATTCTTAAAGTAAATACTGACAGCAGGCCTATGGGTTCCAAGTTAAAATATAGGGCAGGCCTACAGAGTAGTACAGAAGCTTATAGTAGTATTGTTTAGATATGCTGTGTGAATGTTGTCCACAGTGGAAGCGGAAGGTGCGCATTTTACTTATATTTAGCCAAAATTAGTCAGTCACACATCACGCTGAAAATTCAATTAAACTGCCACAAACATATTTCGGTCAGGGGCTTGTGTTTTATCCAAACACGATCATTCCAGTTATCACAGTCCCCCTATTTTATTACGTTAGTAGGCAAGCAATACTAACAAGTTAGCTAACCAACTTTAACCCTGTCTAACTGGATGTCTGTGTAGACGTTAGCAGTGTCGGTCTTGCCTGTAAATGCTTCATGAAATTTGACGTGGAGTCCTTGGACAATAACAGTATTTTCACCACGGGGAGCCATAAGGTGCACTGCACTGTTCTTCCCACTTTCAGCTTCGAGGACAAAATAGTGTCAATATTTCCAGTCAGATAAAGCATTTTATCATATGGACTTGTAGTTTTCTCTGTTGTCTTCTTGTGACGTGTTGTAAAGTGTGCATGTGGATGATAGTATAATCTATAAAATCTATTTGTAATCCCAATTTTTGCTAAAAGTATCTGTAGGCTAATGTAATTATGTCTCTTTTTTTTGGTAACTGTACCGGAATATAGTTACTGTGATGGGGCACCTGTGTGACCCGCCACTGCAGCCTGTAGGCTGCTGCCTTTGTGGACTGGGTGCAGGTGTTTTGTGTGTGTGTGTGTTACATGTTTGATGTTCATGTCTTTGTTCAGTTAAAATCAACACACATTCAATGTCTTGTCTCTGAAATGTTCTGTTTATTTAGTTTAACAATCATACAATAAATTGTCATATTTCATACAGTTTGTCTACCAGTGTTTAGTGTCTAAGTTTGTGTTGTGAAGATGGTGCGATATCTGGAGTTTATGTTTATGAGATTTGGCTGCTTTATAATGTGTCGGCTATGCCGTCACCAAGCCTAATTGCTACAATGTGTAGTCTGTGTTTCCCAGCTGATTGGGCGTTTGATTGTTAAGGTATGGCTGCTGTGAGCCACAGGTGTTGGTGCCTTGCTGATTGACACACCTGAAATCAATGATTGGTATGAGCCACTTCAAGGTGCTTGTCAAGGCTACTTAAACTTACCTTTTTTTTTTGTTCAGGGGAGTTGCCAGTTTAATAGGACGTAAGTCCTTGGAGCTCTCACTGTGGGCTAATTACCTTGGTCCTTTTACTTGCTTTTGTTTTGTTTCGTAGTGAGAGTGATCGTGTTTAATAAGGCGCAAGCCTTACGAACTCTCACTGACCAGTTAATGGTCCTTTTTATACATGTGCTCTTAGGTGAATTGCTTATTTGTTTGTGGCTTTAATGCCATGCATTTGTCCTTACTGAAAACTGTATTATTTATATTGATTTAGTATTGTCAGTGGTTTTTACTGCCTTTGTGCCTTATTTGGGTTAATAAAAATACCCATCTTTCTTCAACCTCCTGAGTCCTCCTATGAGTAACATCTTGCTCTAAGCGCGAAGGCTATCCCGACCTTTTACAGTTACCCTTTTTTTGAATCCTAATTAAATAACGGCATTCCATGTATTCCGTTACTCCCCAAGCCTGCTCACTAACAACACCATCTGTCAGTGGTGTGGGAGAGTGAGTGAGAGAGGGCAAGAGAGCTGCGGCCACATCAAGGACTGGAGTGGGAACGGCTGGCTGGCCTGGTTCGCTGGCATGGTGAAGCCTTCAACTTTGGCGACGAGCTAGCCTAATAAAGTTTATAAATGTCAAACTACACTTTACTGACTAGCGAGGACATTCCGCCTCACACTACAACGAGCTGCACTTCTTCCTTACTAACGCAGGAGCTCTCCGGGCGCTGCCATCTTCTTCTGTCATCGTTTCCCGTCTCACCATTGTCTCACCCCTCCACTCTTCCCATTCGCCAGCGCACCAACTTTCCAGCCAGTGATTGGCTGGACCCATGGCCAAGTTCTATGGCTGCGGCCACATCAAGGACTATGGCCTATGTTCTATGGTGCTATTGGGTGTGGCACTTTAGATTGACTTCCCAAAGTAATCAAGCGGCTGCATATAAAGAATTATGTCCACTTTCTGGGTGTACCCCTACACAAGTAAAAATAAGGCGTTAATAGTGGCAAAAACACGATTTGTAATGCAGTTTATGCATATGTTAGTTATATATAGAATATGACATTTGATAATGTTATGAGTTTAATAACTTTTATTGCAGACCTGTCTTTACTACTGCTGCGGTTTCCAACAAAGAAATTACTATAGCATAAAATATATACTAAATAAAAGTAACAGAACCCATTTTACATTTAATACATGAACTAATTAACCCTCTTACATTTGCATGCTCATTAGAGTGACTGTCAGATCGCTTATGTAAATGCTGGAGTTGGCGATGAAGCAGACGAACTTGCAGGGTGCGAGGCCGACGGTCCAGCCAGAGAAAGCTGCACCACATTCACACCAACAGAGTGAAAAGGCACAGGATGTATGAGGCTACCAGGTTCAGCATCAGTTGTAGGGTGAAGTTGCCCCTTATGTAGTAGCGAAGTAGGACCACTGCCATTATAATGGTTCCTGATATAACCTGGATGAAGCGCAGTCTGCTTGCACACCATGGGAGATTAAGGTAGAGTTGTTTGATGCTTGATGGAAAAGTCAACAATGTTGTCATTCAGGAATTGGAATCAGAGGAGGTGTTAAGCTACAACCACAAACAATTTTAAAGACTATATGGTAGACTGTTAAACATCAAGAGTATTATTTTGTCAGTTACCCTAACAATAATATGTTCAATTTTATAAAATGTTAAATTCAGAACAAAAAGAAAATTAAAAAACGTTAAAAACTTTCAATATTACTGTAAGCACTTTTGTTGTCAAGTCTGTTTTGCGTGATTTAACGATTAAAGAGTAATAGAAAAAAAATATGTACACCTAGAATCACAGTGTAAAAAGGACAAGTACGCAATTCAAAGATGAATAGAAAAGTTCCACTAGATCTGAGACCTGTTAGCGGTTGAGAGGTTCAGGAGAAGTCATTGGGGTTCTGTGTGGTGTTGACATCAGTCCCTGGCTGTTCATCCCGATGTTCATTCCGAAGGTTGCGATGATTGAAGGCGTACAGCAAGGGATTCACACAGCTGTTGAATAAAACGATTCCCTGAACAGCTCGTCTGGGTCCCCTGAAGGCCACCCTTCGCACCAGCTTGACCGGTTCCGAGGGGGCAACGATGATCATCACGTTCACGACGTGGTACGGAATCCAGAAGATGAAAAAGGTCACCACAATGCTGATCACCAGCACTGCCAACCTCTGATGTGACCCCAGGGCTTTGGCGCTGACCTTCTTGTGCAGACAAAGATAGGAAACCAACATTGTGCTGAATGGTATGACAAACATAGCCATCGTCTCAAGCACAAGAAGGCCCACTTTCTGCTCTTCTGACCTGAAGACCTGCTCACAGATCGCCCTGGATCCGTCCCCCGTGACGATACCGTAGGTGGCCGCTTGAGAGATGGCGAGAGCGGCAGCCAGCACCCACACGAGGCCCAACACACCACACTCCCCTCGTTTCCCCAGCCTGGACCACTGCAAACGGTACAGGACCATCACATACCTCTGCACGCTCATCAGAGTCACGATAAACACACTGCCGTTAACAGCAGTCATGGTGGCAAAAATGAAGAACTGGCACAAATAGAGGTCCGTGGTCCAGCCGAAGAGAAGGTTCCATATCCACACAGGCATCATTGCTAAGCACAAGATGTCCGAGGCCGCCAGGTTCAGCATCAGTTGCCGGGTGAAGTTTGCCTTTTTGAAGTTGCGCACAAGGACCACTACGACTGTTATGTTTCCAAATATGCCCAGAAAGAAGCAGATGGCCCGTATGGCCAAGCCAGCTATCTCCCCTTTGGAAATGGGGACGATGTTTGAGCTGTTGCCTGACACATTCATGACCTCAGGAGGGAAACGAGATGATGCTTCTGTTGGATATTTTTGTATCAACAAAACGCAATTTGTTATAATAAGGCAGAGACACACGGTTGTAGAATTTAGACAGTTGAACTTATCTTTGCAAAGAGGGAGAGAAGTTACAAAATCAAAGCTGCCAACTCAACTCCGAAGGGGCAGTCCCTTCTTGCAGCGTTTATAGCCATGTCTTGTTCCTCATGGGTGGTATCGCAAAAGTGTGGCCTTTCCTAATTTGGTATTAACAGAACACATAGATATTTTGAACAGACTCACTGTCATATCTACCCTTCCTGCCCTCACCACAGAGCAGAGCCTCAGCCACCCCATGACCTAGGTCCGAGTCTTACCTCCCCTATGGGGGCGAAAAAAATCGTTGGGTTCTTCACCAGGGTTGAGACGAGATGTAGCCTATTGCCAGTGGTGTATAGTAACGAAGTAAAAAATACTTTGTTACTGTACTTAAGTCGTTTTTTTTTTACTTTACTTACCTATTTATATTTGTCTGTCTCACTACATTTTGCAATGAAAACTGACACTTTGACTCCGATACATTTCCCCTGAAACCTTCGTTACTCGCTACAAAATCAAATCTATCTTTAGAAAGAATAATGAGACCAACGTTGGGGACTGTGGTGGAACACAAACTGCAAAAGCAAGCAAGCTTGGCGAATCAGTGGTCCTAGCTTGCTAGTTTAATCATTGTTCAATCTCATTAATGCGTAATTGCAAACAAGTGCTCTCAAATAGGGCTGAACGATTAATTGCATTTGCGATTAAATCGCGATATGGTAAAACGCGATTTTCTAACCGCAAGGTCCGTGATTACAACGAGCATAACGGATCAATTGCTAATTGTTAACTAGATGCTAGTGGCACAAACTAGCGAAATCTCTTGAAATGTGCTTACTTTGACACTATGACCAACTAGTTAGTCAACAACTGTCCTAACACAGTCAAACATCACGCAAGTGCAACACAAGACGGCAAATAAGCTACTTACTAGTTCGGCACACAGTAAAAACCGGGCGGCTTCAGACACACCTACATAACGCAGTTATTTTCCTACGGACCCTGGTATGGCAATGGCACAGGCGATTCTCCATATTAAAAGTCATTGTAGCACCCCAATTTTTTCAAAGCTGTCATTTTAAGGTAAAACTGCTTATCCTAACCCTAACCATGAAGTACAATTACTGCATAAGGCCACTTTAAAAAGAGCATGCCTTGTGTTTATAGATTACTTTGTTTAAATTACTTAAATGCACAGTGGCAAAGCCACCGATTTGTTTCTGTAATGAGCAGTTAAATAAAAATGTAAAATGTGGAAAAGAATATTTTACACTAAATGTATCTATATTGTGTTGGTCATATTTAAATCATTCAGTACGTATTGTTGAAAAAAAAAGAGGATAAAATGAATGATGGAAGCACCTGGTACTCCCGCAACAAACAACAGTGGTGGAAAAAGACCAACACCCGTGGACTTATTTGCCAGGAATGTTTTCTTATGTTGGAGTGAAAGATTCTCCGTACCGGGTGAAGTGCCTCTTATGCTTACCCAAAGCTACTGAAATAATGGCATTCAAAAACTCCCCATCCAACCTCAAGAAACAGAAGCTGAGATACAGATGCGCTGGACACGCGCTAAAAGGGTGTGGCAAAAACTCGATGTTTGCTCCGGTTACAGTAAACGACAATGATAGTTTTGTTCCTCAGTGTCAAATTAGCCAGAAACTATTGAAAAAACTTGTGCCACTCATAACTTGTCCCGGTTTTCATCAGTATGCCATCTGCAAAGAATGCCACTTGAAAATGAAGTACTGTGGTAATACGACAAACTTCAGAGCCCATCTCACAAGGTACCATTTGGAGTTAGCGGCCCCTGAGGCGGTGAAACGACCCAAAGTTGTTCTCCTACCCCCAAATCAACACACCTTGGACCAAACAAAAATGATAAAGTTACCTCCAAACTCTAGATAGCTAAGAAAATCACTGAGGCGATAGCCTACTTCATCTCCAAAGATGTACAGTCTTACAGTGTGGTGGAGAAGGAAGGTTTCCAAAATCTGCCTAGCATAGCACCAAACTCTACAGCTGATAGGTGAAAAATCACCCTAGTTACCTCAGGACTCCGGAGCTGCATGAAAGTATATTTATTAGACAAACAAACACAACAATTGCAATTGGGCTCCCCACCCAGCACCAGGCTGAAAGTGAAGGCCCTGATAAACCCATTGCACAAAGTTTACATAGTCAGAAGTTTAGCTTTCAGCAGGGATGATCACGTGGTGGATTTCTCACGTCTGAGGCTCCCTGTCTTGCAAGGATGGCAGTTTTGCACAAGGTCGGAAGAAGCACAGTTCCTTTCTTATCTCCTTTGGTCTAAACATGCTCTTGTTCATATGCAGACTTAGTGGCACCTAATATTCTAGTTACACACACACAGAGAAAAGCCATGCTCCTGCTGTCATAAGCACATTATTCATACAAGGAATATAATACAAGGCACTTGATTATTATATTCTTAAGTCATTAACAGTGTTTGTAAATAATCTCTATCAACAGCGAAGTCAAAGTAGCCTAAATTAAACTTTGAGTTTAGCCGAAGGAGTAGCTATAATGTTAGACGGTTGGTCATCAAGAGCTACGGAGTCGTACATGTCCATTAGTACGCATCACATCACAAATGAATGCCAGCTTTTAGCTCATTTTCTACAAACCAGGCCGATGCATGAGAGCCATACCGGGGCCAATGTGGCTGAGGTGCTGAAAACGGCAACCGAAGAGTGGGATATCGCTAACAAACAGGGCCTAGTTTCACGAATGCTAAAAAGGACTTGAAGAGGGATTCTTGCAGAGCGGTTTCCCGACGCCGCACTTACGGCTATGATGAGTCTACGATGTCGCCAACATCCACGTAGGCCGTTAAGATACGTCTTTATCGGGAAACGAGGCCCAGATTGTTTCGGTTACGGACAAACTCGCTAAAAGATACCTGAGCATTCCAGGCACTAGTGTGTCTGCTGAAAGGGTGTTCTCCACTGCAGGAGATATAGTAACGGCCCAGAGGAGCACTTCAAACATTTGAGCATGTTGACCAACTCCTTTTTCTGAACAAAAATGCCAATATTCCCAAATGAATTCAACATTTTGGTTGATGACCTTGCAGCCAACTGGACTGGACTCTAGCACAACACATGTTTGTTTATTTTTCTTAATTTGATTGAAGTTTTATTTATATGCTCTAAGTCTTATGTATTATTCTCAGGTTAATGTTACTCTTTTATGTCTGCCTTGTGTTACTCTATTGTATTTAAATAATTTAAGGTATGTGCTTGGAGCTCAGCATTGATGTGAGAGGTCTACTATTCAGAGAATAATTAGTAGGTCCTGTGCCTAAGTTTTTGGACTTCAGTTAATGTGTAGAAGATAATGTTATTCACAGAATTAAATGTGACATTTGAAGTGAGTTGAGCAGTCTTATTTTCCAAATTTTTTGTAATGCCCTATAATAATATGGGGGACATGAATCGCAATATATCGCAAAATCAAATCACAATACTTGCTGTATCGCAATATGTAAAGAATCACAATAATATTAAATTGGGGCCCAAATATCGCAATACTTGAATCGTCACATTTTTGCCCATTTCCACCTACAATTAACATTTAACACACGTTACATACAAATCTTTAAATGTATTACATTTTTAGGAAAAGAAAATATTTACTATTTCCTATTTTTGGTTTTATCAATTCTATTTTGACTTCTATTTAAATGTAAACGTAAACTTAATGTTATTGTTTAGTTTCTATTTGAGTTAACTCTATTTATGATCTGTTCGTCTTCTCTGATGAGTCCAATTTTCAGCTTTGCCCAACACATGGTCGTCTGATGGTTAGACGGAGACCTGGAGAGGCCTACAAGCCACAGAGTCTTGCACCTACTGTGAAATTGGACTCATCAGAGAAGACGAACTTAGAAGACCCTCCAGTCTGCTTTGGTTCAATCCTTATGGTCTTTTACAAACCTCAGCCAGGCAAAGTACAACGTTGTCCTGGAAGAAAAACTTGCTTCCTTTTGCTCTGACAATGTTCCCCAACTCTGAGAAGTGTTTTTTCCAGCAGGGCAATGCTCCATGCCACACAGCCAGGCCAGTAAAGGTGTGGATGGAGTACCACCAGATCAGGACCCTGTCATGGCCAGCCCAATTTCGAGACCTGAATCCCATAAAAAACCTCTGAAATGTGATCAAAAGGGAAAGTGGGATGGTCACAAGCCATGAAAAGAAGCCGAGCTGCTTGAATTCTTGCGCCAGGAGTAGCATAAAGTCACCCAACGGCAATGTGAAAGACTGGTGGAGAGCATGCCAAGACACATGAAAGTTGTGATTTTAAATCAAGGTTATTCCACCAAATATTGATTTCTGAAAGTTAAAGCATTAGTATTGTGTAGTTTAAAAATGAATATGAGCTTGTTTTCTTTGCATTATTCGAGATCTGAAGACACTGCATCTTTTTTGCTATTTTGACCAATTGTCATTTTTCTGCAAATAAATGATCTAAATGACAATATTTTTATTTGAAATTTGGTAGGAATGTTGCCAGTAGGTTATAGAATAAAACAAAAATGTACATTTTACTTTAACACATACCAATAAATAGTAAAACCAGAGAAACTGATCATTTTGAAGTGGTCTCTTAATTTTTTCCGCGGCTGTATATTATGTTGAACATTGTTGCTCCTGGATGGATCACAGTCAACCCAATTATTTTTGACACAACTCCTTGTCCTTAGTCATGGTGTCCACAGCACTTAAAAAAAGTTCAAGTAAGGTATCTTTACTTTTACTCAACTATGGCTTTGGAGTACTTTATACACCACTGCCTATTGCCCACCTCCCCTTTGTAGCTGGCCTTTTACTCTTTACCACCCGCTGGGAGTTCAGTCCAAACACCTCTTAGCAGCTTGCAGTGGCTCTGGTGTAAGCTTTCCTTGACCCTTAGGCCACTGCCACACTAACCCGATTTTCATACTAACGGTGACGGAACCTTGACAAACTGGCCTCCCGGCCAGACAAATCTGCCATTTGGAGCGTCTCTTACCGTCGAGGTTAGAATCCGCTCTCCAGAGTGGGAAGGTTGCAACCTGCCCTGCTATCAGAGCCTGTCTGACTGCAAATCGGGTTGAATCCGCTAATCTGATGACGTAATTATCCCACGTGAACGCTGGAAGCTGTCAAGTAGTCACGTTCATTTGCTCATCTTCCCAATCGCAATAAAAACTAAAAATGTTAAGTCTTCTGTTCTGTTTATGGCTGGCAAACAACAATCTAAGAAGGGCATGTATTATTCACTGAGTTACCAAAGCAGTCTTCTTTATGGGGACTAATTAGCACTGCACTGAATTACATTAACATTAGTGATTGCTACACAATAACAATTACACAACTAATATTACTAGATACATATAATAGTGGACATTACACTAGGCAACATGGATCTCATTCATATCTCATCCAGTCGAAATCTTAACAGGATTGAATCCATCTTTATTACAGTGTATCAACATAAGAACAGAACATAGCTAAATCTCCGCTTAGCATGCTAATCACTACTAATAGCACTAGAAGGTAGCCCAAAATGTGGCATTTAATACACGATCTATCACAGTAGGAACTTCATGAAAACCCTTACTTTCATTAGGTATGCACATAATGCATCACATACAGGTCGAACAATGATGATCTAAGCATTGGAAATGTATAAGGCACAGTATGGTCAACTACTTGGCGACAAACTGAAATCTTCAACTGAACTGAACACTTGGCGTCTTCTTCTCCGTTTCCGGTAGCACCCTTCACAGCGCCACCAACAGGCCTTGCATATGTACTACAGCAGATTCACCAGTTTCAATGGGTGTGTGTGGCCGCAGCACAGCTTTGTCTGGCCGCGATTGACTAAACCCGAATCCGTTCCGGTTAGTGTGTTTCTCAGGTTAGTGTGGCAGAGGCCTTAGTAACAGGCATTGACAATTTTACAGCGGGCAAACAGTCTACCCAATTTCTTTCTGTTTCTGACATGGCTTTTATTAATTTTCCTTTTATGGTTCCATTTGTCCTTTCTACCTGATTGGGGATGGCAATTACAATGTGTGTTTTGTTGTATTCCCACAACTTTGCACATGGCTTTCACTATTGGGTTCACAAAATGAGCCATTATCACTACATCTTTCTTGGAAATCCCCAGGTGGGTAATATCCAGTGTATCATAGCCTTTACTACCATCTGTGCACCTGCATGTGTTGTCGGGAAAACTTCCACCCATTTAGAGAAATGGTCAATCATCACTAAACAATATTTCTTTCTTTGGCACATATTTAGATCGATAAAATCCACGACATTATCTCAAAAGGGCTAGTGGGAATCTCTCATTTTCCTGGTGTAGGTTTCGAAATGACCTTGTGTATAGTGCATGTTAAACATCATTCACAAAAATGTTTGTGCAAGTTGTGAATCCAAACGTCGTGGTTTATCCACAGCCCATCCTGTCTTTCTTTCTATGTCGTTTTCTATTTCTTGAAAAAAAAAAAAAACAGTTTTTATTGTTACACCAGGTTTTATTGCTCTTAGCTTGACTGTTCTCTCCCTTTTACGTCGCTTTGGACAAAGGCGTCTGCTAAATGACTAAATGTAAATGTCTTTGCAGGCAGCCGTGTTTCTGTTAGACCTTTTTCCTGTGTGGTTAGCTTGGTGTTGCGCTATGTTTAGATTAGTTAGATCGAAACCAGTATTCACTTCCTCATTTGAGTACGTCCATTCTCCTTTTTGTGCAGCTTTCTTTGCGTCTGTGTCTGCAAAAGCATTGCCTTCTATCCTTATTACTTCTGTGTGCTTGGCATTCGCCACTCGCTTTGGTAATTGCAATGTTGCTATCAATGCTAACTGTAAATCTCTGTGTGCTACTGGTTATGCAACAAGAAGACAGTTTTTTCCCTCTTGCTGTCTCTCTCCTGAACAGCTAACCCTCTGTGGCACTGTAAAAAATAACTCATTGTACAGTTACCCCTGCAACCATATCTATTTATTCCACCCTTCCTGTATAACCGTCATACTCATACCATATGGTATTTATTTATTCCTGCTCTTCCTGGACTCTCCACTTTGCACTATTGTTTGTATACTTTTTAAGACTTGTTGACCATTGCACTGTTGTATTGTATTGTTTTGCACTGCTGTATTGTTTTGCACTGTTGTATTGTTTTGTGTTGTGATGTATATTTGTGTAATATGTGTAAGCACACTGAGAGCCACTGCACCAAGACAAATTCCTTGTTTGTGCAAACTAACTTGGCCAATAAAAGCTGATTCTGATTCTGATTCTGAACCCAGTGCCCGTGCTATTCCCTGTTAACATTATTTGTGCCCTACCTCTTGTTCTAATACCACTGTTAGTCAAGATTCCCCTGTGGACCAAACCCCAAGTCTTTAATTATGCCTGTACAATTAACAACTGTATTAAGTCTCTACCTAATAGATTAACAGGACATGATTTTGACACTATAGCTTGTGCTTGAGCTTTTCTGCTTACTTTATCTGTGAAAGTTTTCATTTCTGTAATCGGCTCTGCCTCTATATTCCCCAGAGGCAGATCGAGTATAGACTCTATTTTTACTTTGCACCACTGTATCAGCCAACATTTGACTGGTAGCAGAGATAAAAAATATTTATTTGGTTCCTGAATTGGGGTCTTCAGCAACATCTTCAACCTCTCTTAACTACCCACCTGCTTCAAAAGGACCACCATCTTCCCTGTGCCCAAGAACACCAAGGTCACCTGCTTGAATGAATATCGCCCGGTAGCACTGACCTCTGTGATCATGAAGTGCTTTGAGCGGCTAGTCAAATCATTCATCTGTTCCTTGCTGCCTCAGACCCTGGACCCTATGCAGTTTGCATACCGGTCCAACAGGTCTACAGACGATGCCATAGCCCTGACCACGCACACCGCCCTATCCCACCTGGACAAAGGGAATACATGTATGTGAGGATGCTGTTCATTGACTACAGTTCAGCGTTCAATACCATCATCCCCTCCATGGGTCTTCGACTTCCTGACGGGGAGGCCACAGGTGGTGAGACTTGGTGACCGCACCTCATCCACAGTAGTCACCAATACAGGCACCCCCCAGGGCTGTGTGCTCAGCCCCCTCCTGTTCTCCTTGTTCACACATGACTGTGCAGCTACGCAGTTTCAACCTCATTGTTAAGTTTGCTGACGACACAACCATTGTGGGCCTCATCACTGACAATGACGAGTCAGCCTACAGAGAGGAGGTTGTTACCCTGACTACATGGTGTCAGGATAATAACCTCTCTCAAAACATCAGCAAGACAAAGGAGATGATTGTGGACTATAGGAGACAGCAGGTGGAGGAGCACGCACCCCTGCACATCAACGGTTCTGCAGTGGAAAAGGTCAGCTGCTTCAGGTTCCTCGGGGTGAACATCAGCGCTGTCCTCACCTGGTCTGCTCATACGGACCAGGTTGTCAAAGCGGCCCGGAAACGCCCCTTGTTCCTGAGAAGACTAAAGAAGTTTGGCATGAACCCAGTCATCCTCACCAACTTCTACAGATGTACAATAGAGAGCATCCTGACTGGCTGTATCACAGTGTGGTATGGGAGCTAGACAGCCAAGGACCGCAAGGCCCTTCGTAGTGTGGTCAGGTCTGCGGAGTCCATCATCGGCAGGGAGTTCCCAGCTCTGCAGGACATGTACCACACACGATGCCTCAGGAAAGCTGGCAGGATCCTAAAAGACTGCTACCATCCAGCCTTCAGACTTTTTACCCTGCCGCCTTCTGGAAGGCGGTACCGTAGCATTCGGTCTCGTACATGCAGACTGGAGAACAGTTTTTACCCAAGGGCCATCAGGCTGCTAAATGGACATTGATACACCACCGCCACTTTTGCTCTCGTCACTTTACATGCACTGTCACTTTTATATTACTGTTCGCACTACACTTACATATACTGTCACTTCCAACTTACAGTTTGCACTAGCAGTAATACCATATCAGAAATATTGCACTGTTACTCCCTCACTGGGTTGTATGTAGGTTAGTATAGGTAAATAGGATAGCATAGTCTATAATTTATATGTGTATTATATGTTATACTATATGTCAGTATTATATGTATAGGCTGTCATATTATGTATATTTGATAGTATTATAAGTATGTTGTTATATGTTTAGCATACTGTATTGTATTTTTATCTTATATATTAAGTAAGGTTATTTAGGTTATTATATGTTTATTACGTGTAAATTATGTTCAGAGAACTTGTACAGTATGTCATGTTTTGTTCTGTTATGCTATGTTTTGTTATGTTATGGTAGTTTTTTGGGGCGGGGACTTGTCTTAAGAATTTCAGTGTCCAGTCTGACCCTGTGTCACTTTGTGCATCGGACAAATCAAAGACTTGTAACGTTAATGAAAATGTGTAACTAAATGGGGCAAGTACTTTTGTTTCCAATCTGTATCTAAATACAGACATATTCTTATGTCAGAATCATGTAGTGTGGTACATTTCATATCTAAGCAAGCCAAATATTGAAAACATTTGAATACAAAGTGAAATAAATATCTAACCTACAAGTCTACTCCATCGGCTTTAAATAACATTTACGCAAAACAGTTCTAATTTAACGGTAAATGTCACACTCTAGTGGCCATTTAAATGTACTGCATCCAGAAGCACACCAATGGCTAGTAATCTAGCGAGTACAAATTCAAACCTACACGAGACATACAAATCGATTAACAATGTTGGTTACGTGCATAAAGCGTCAGCAAACAAGAAGACTTTGAATGGGCATGTACTAAACCTGCCAAAAAACATTCAAATTATTTTACATTTTTAACATGCAAAGCCTGCTTCAAGGTCAAATGACAAGTCAAAAATAAATACAAGTAACAATAAGGCGTAAATAGTGGCAAAAGTACACAATTTCTAATGCAGTTTTTCCATATGATTTACAGGGAGTTATATATAGAATATTACATTTATTGCAGACCTGCTATATTTGCCCGACCCACCCTCAGCAGTAGTCATTATTACTGCTGCGGTTTCCCACAATCCAATTACCACAGCATGAGATATATATATATATATATATATATATATTTAAAAAAAAAAACAGAACCCATTTTACATTTAATACATGAACTGATTAATTCTATTACATCTGCATGCTCATTAGAGTGACTGTCAGATTGCTTACGTAAATGCTAGAGTACTCGACAAAGCAAATTAACTTGCAGGGCGTTTCCATAACTCAATATGTGTCAGAGTATCTGGGCAGGCCCTGACAGTGCTGAAGTCCCAGCACAGATGTTGCATTGGTGCTGCATCTCCAGAAACTAAATAAAGGTGGGGGTATTGCACCAAGTATTGCACAAGTTGGCCAGGTAACTTCTAAAATAGCATAGCCTCTCTTGACATTTGCTATTAAATAGTAATCATCAATTTTGCTCATGCGCTACACAAAGGTCAAGTGTGTGGTGGTGCCGTCTGTTCATTGGCATTTTCTGACTAGTGACATAAAATAAACAAATTATTCCTTTCCGTTTATGGCCCATAAGTGTTTGTAGTTTCAGAAGCTAACAACACAAAACATGTCACTATTTAACTACTTGAATCATTAAAATATGAATGTAATTGAACTACCAGACAGCTACTGCCAAATGTAGTTCAAACTAACTAATTGTAGGTGTTAGTTTATTTTATCCCCAGAAAAGGCCCATTTCAGTTGTTGAGTCGTTCAGATATTTTGCCCCATAGAGCACAACGAAGAATAGGAACGACAAAGGGTTAGTCATCTGACATCCAGAGAAACTACAACCACAAAAGATTCTCAAAGACTCTATAGTACACTCTTCAACATTTTGTCAGTTACCCTAATAATATGTTCAGTGTTATAAAAGGTTAAATTCAGAACAGAAGGAACAAAAAACATCCAAAGACATGCCTGATGACAAAGATTGGTGAGGACAATCCAAGAAATTGATGTTTGGGTCACATTTGCCATGACAGGAGTGAAGCCTAAGACTAATTGTATCTGTAAACCTCACATAGTTTAGTTAGACTGCTAACCTTATTTACTACACTTTCTGGCCCAGGTCTTACAGGTGAGAATTTGTTCTCTCCCTTGTATGTCGCTCTGGATAAAAGCGTTTGCTAAATGACTAAATGTCATGTTATGTAATTTAAACAGTGATACATTTAGGCTCGCTATGAAGCGTAACAGAACAGAAATAGTGCATCATGAATCAGAATCAGAATCAGCTTTTATTGGCCAAGTTAGTTTGCAAAAACAAGGAACACCTTCACGTTTAAAATGTGAGGGCTGCGTGGGTACTTTCTTAAGGAAAGCCCACTAATCCACACACACACACACAAATCATTTTTATTTAGAATCCAGAATTATCTAGATTAGTCTCATCCCTAACTATTAGCATTATCAGAGCCAAGTTCTGTCTGACATTAGTTACACTTCATTATGTCCAGCAAAATAGGTCCAATATTACTCTAAGCACTGTTGTTTTCAAGTCTGTTTTGCATGATTCAAAGGTTTAAGAACAATAGAAAAAAATGTTACACCTACAATCACAGTGTAAAAAAGACTAGTTATAAGCACGCAATTCAAAGATGAATAGAAAAGTTCCCATGCCACTAGTCCTGAGACCTGTGAGCGGTTGAGAGGTTCAGGAGAAGTCATTGGAGCTCTGTGTGGTGTTGACATCAGTCCCTGGCTGCTCATCCCGAAGGCTGCGATGATTGAAGGCGTACAGCAAGGGATTCACACAGCTGTTGAATAAAACGATTCCCTGAACAGCTCGTCTTGGTCCCCTGAAGGCCACCCTTCGCACCAGCTTGACCGGTTCCGAGGGGGCAACGATGATCATCACGTTGACGATGTGATACGGAATCCAGAAGATGAAAAAGGTCACCACGATGCTGGTCACCAGCACTGCCAACCTCTGATGTGACCCCAGGGATTTGGCGCTGACCTTCTTGTGCAGACAAAGATAGGAAACCAACATTGTGCTGAATGGTATGACAAACATAGCCATCGTCTCAAGCAGAAGAAGGCCCACTTTCTGCTCTTCTGACCTGAAGACCTGCTGACAGATCGGCCTGGATCCATCTGTGATGATACCGTAGGTGGCCGCATGAGAGATGGCGAGAGCGGCAGCCAGCACCCACACGAGGCCCAACATACCATGCTCCCCTCGTTTCCCGAGCCTGGACCACTGCGAATGGTACAGGACCATCACGTACCTCTGCACGCTCATCAGGGTCACGAGAAACACACTGGCGTGAACAGCAGTGATGGTGGCGAAAATGAAGAACCGGCACCAATGGAGGTCCGTGGTCCAGCCGTAGAGAAGGTTCCATATCCACACAGGCATCATTGCCAAGCACAAGATGTCTGAGGCCGCCAGGTTCAGCATCAGTTGCAGGGTGAAGTTTGCCTTTTTGAAGTTGCGCACAAGGACCACTACTACTGTTATGTTTCCAAATATGCCCAGAAAGAAGCAGATGGCCCGAAAGGCCAAGCCAGCTATCTCCCCTTTGGAAAGGGGTACTATGTTTGAGCTGTTGCCTGACACATTCATGA
Organism: Sprattus sprattus; assembly: GCF_963457725.1. Lineage (NCBI taxonomy): Eukaryota > Metazoa > Chordata > Actinopteri > Clupeiformes > Clupeidae > Sprattus > Sprattus sprattus. The sequence continues at coordinate 16,859,554 of NC_137909.1, forward strand.
CTTCAGGAGGGAAACGAGATAATGCTTCAAATCAGGAACTTGTGGAAATATTAAAAGGAAACATAGCTCTACTGTCCACCCCTCCCCTGCCCGTTCTCTCTCGCTCTCTCTCTCTCTCTCTCTCTCTCTCTCTCTCTCTCTTCTCACTGCCCTATTCTCTTCTCTCTCTCTCACACATGAAAACTAAACATTATCACATGAATGTATATCAACCTGTTTAATCCCACATTTTTCCCAAACATGAAAATACAAAATCATGTATCATTATTAACCCTTAGCTGAAAGTAACTGAAAAAGTGTGTTTTATGGTCGGTCACAATTGTGACCAGTGGGATAATGTGTTGTATACTGAATCTTTTATATAATCCAGCCAAGTTATTAACACATTTTAAACTCTCATTGTCATTGGCAGTGTGGGTGTACAACTTTCTAGAGTATACAGCTTGCTAGAGTATGTCATAGAACGTGTCGCGTTTTGACTATCGACTCCTCATTTGCATGATGTTTCTGTGAAACCCGCTGCCCTGATGTGACTGATAAACAGAACAAAAGGGTAATTATGTGGTTGCTTAATTACATGTAAATCAGTCAAAGCTCTTAGGCACGGCACATTTTTTAAAGGTACTAAAATGTTATTTGCAATAAACACAATGAGTTCAGGCAGCTTTGTTTTTGTTTGTTCAAAACATAGCAGAGGAATGCCAGCATCTTGTGGAAGTTTAATAATTTGCACTTTCATTTAATTTTTCAACATTTAGCTTTTTTTATGACAATGTTATTACCCTTGGTTGACCCATAGTGTGCCTGAGCAGGTGTTCTACAGATTAGCCAGGTTGAAGGTGCTGTTGGCCCAGCACAGGCTATACCAGAGTGGGCCTTTGTGGAAACTCTCTATTAACCCAGTAGGGGGCGCTATTAGTACATCCACAGAGCAGAGGCCCACATAGGCAAAAAGTTATAAACCCAGCTTACTCATGACACTGTGCGGGATGGCTGTTATAAACCCAGCTAACTCATGACTCTGTGTGGGATGGCTGTTATAAACCCAGCTAACTCATGACACTGTGTGGGATGGCTATTATAAACCCAGCTAACTCATGACACTGTGTGGGATGGTTGTTATAAACCCAGCTAACTCATGACACTGTGTGGGATGGCTGTTATAAACCCAGCTAACTCATGACACTGTGTGGGATGGCTGTGGCTGCAATAGGCCCACTCTGATAGATGCACACTAACTTTGCTGTGTGTCTACCACACAATACATAAATACTGTCAGCACTGGATACCAAGGACATAACATAAGGCACCCAAAGGACATAACATAAGACACACAAAGGACATAAAATAAGACACACAAAGGGAACATGTAATAGAAACAGAACAAACGCATGCATGTTCCAAATCCTGTGTGTGTGAATTCAACAGTGTTGCTTTCTTCAGCTCCACTCTGATCACGGACATTATTGTGCATGGTAGCATAACTGCATTTATATTCACATCAGCCCCATCTACAAAATGACAAAAGAAACTGTTACAACAGAATAGAATCATAGACTTATCCTGAAAAATACAATTCAGCAAATACACACATGATTGCAGGAAAAGTAACCTGTTGATTTAGGTTCATTGAAAATTGCCAAATGATAGGGATTATACTCTGACACTATCCTGATCAAATACTGGCTTCATTATTTTCTGGGTAGTAAGCTGCTTTTAACGAAAACATATTGGTCGTGTTCTGTGACACAGAAATAAGTTTATCTGACTATGAATATGCCAAGGAGCATGAGTAGTTTCAAAAAATTCAATTATAACCGGCATGATTTCCAAGATATTTATTTGGTTCCTGAATTGCATGTCAATCAGATGAAGCTCTTTGCCATGACAACAACAGCAACAAAACATTTGCAATAGGTAGTAACAAACAATGTTCCAAGGCAGTATTGTACTTCCCCTGATTCTACTTTCCTCTTCAAAAGATAGAAATTACCATTTTGGTTACCCATTTCCATGTACAGTACACATTATTCAATTCCGACCTCATTTCATTTGCCTATGAAAGCACAGGTAAAAGTCTCATTGTCTGGCTAAAACTGTTCAGTGTGTACTTTAAACCTTAAGCTGATGTCATTTCAGTAAACAGTTTTTTTAAATGAACAAATTATTGTCAAATCCGACTGGCACAACACAATGTAAGCTAAGAGATATATTATGCAGAGAGTCATTTATTGCCCACTCTTCGCCCTCCTATCTGATGACCTGCTCGCATTATAGCTTTTCTTCATCCCTTAATGACTTTGTATGTTGCCAATGGGGAGACCAGAGCCAGTGCCAGTAAGCACCCTCATGCCCCCCAGCACAGCCCTCTCTCTTTGTTTCCCAGGCTTGGACCACTGGATAGGATACAGGAACACCACATAGCTCTGTGTAACCTGTGTGTGGATGCTGTTTCCTAGTGATTCTGCCTTCAGTCAGCACACACTACTCCAGATGGAGGATGGGGTCATTTATTAAGCCGTATCAGCAGACAAGAAAACTTTAAAGGGGCATGTAAAAACCTGCTCCGCCCGCAGCAGTACTCTTTCTTCCTGCTGCTAGAGTTACAATATTAACAGAGTTACTACATTTACTAAAATGATCACAATTCAAATTACTGTAATATTACAATTGCAATAAGTGCAATAAATAGTTTAGAAATATGAAGTGTGTATCAATAAAATTATCAAAAGAAACTCCAAAAGGGGTAATAATAAACTGTATTACAGGCTCAAGGCCCACATGGAAGATGTACAATACATATAATCAATAAATTACATATAAATATACATATATACATACAATCATAAATACATATAAATACACAAGGAAAGAAGGGCTAAAAAAGGCACTTATGACAGTGTTCCCAGATCTTAGATGTGTACTTGACAGAGCTGCGGCCAGGGTCTGTCATCAGATCAATTATAACATTTGAAGAGCCGTCCAGCCGACACATAAACTTAAAAGTAAGGTTCCTCAACAAGGCCCTGAAGGTGGTTAGACCCATATTACAGAACAGATGACTGGCTATAGTACTCCTATGTACTGTAATATGACACAAACGTTAATGTAAATGTGTAAATTAATGGGGCAAGTACTTTCCAATCTGTTCCAACAAGTTTCCAATCTGTATCTAAAAACAGACATATTCTTATGTCAGAATCATATAGTGTGGTACATTTCATATCTAAACAAGCCAAATATTGAAAACATTAAAATACAACGTGATTGATATCTAACCTACATCTTAAGTCTACTGCTTCGGTTTTCAATAACATTTACGCAAAACAGTTCTAATTAAAGAGTAAATGTCACACTCTAACACACCAATGGCTAGTAATCTAGCGAGTACAAATTGAAACCTACACGAGACATACAAATCTATTAACAATGTTGGTAACCTGCATAAAGCGTCAGACAACAAGAAGACTTTGAATGGGCATGTACTAAACCTGACAAAAAAAAAACATTCAAATGATATGACAATTTTCAACATGCAAAGCCTGCTTCAAGGTCAAATGACAAGTCAAAAGTAAATGCAACTAACAATAAGGCGTAAATAGTGGCAAAAGTACACGATTTCTAATGCAGTTTTTCCATATGATTTACAAGGAGGATATGACATTTGATAATAATATGATTTTAATAACCTTTATTGCAGACCTGCTATATTTGCCCGACCCACCCTCAGCAGTAGTCATTATTACTGCTGCGGTTTCCCACAATCCAATTACCACAGCATGAGATGTATACAAAAAAAAAAAACAGAACCCATTTTACATTTTATACATGAACTGATTAACCCTATTACATCTGCACGCTCATTAGAGTGACGGTCAGATCACTTACGTAAATGCTAGAGTACGCGACGGAGCAAACGAACTTGCGGGGTGTTTCCATAACCAAATACGTGTCAGAGTAGCTGGGCAGGCCCTGACAGTGCTGAAGTCCCAGCAGAGATGTTGCATTGGTGCTGCATCTCCAGAAACTAGAGTCCAGGTAGGTGTATTGCACCAAGTTGGCAAGGTAATTTCTAAAATAGCATAGCCTCTCTGGACATTTGATATTAAATAGTAATAATCAATTTTGCACATGCGCTACACAAAGGTCAAATATGTGGCGGTCTGCTCATTGGCATTGCCTGACTAGTGACATCAAATTAACAAATTATTCCTTTCCGTTTATGGCCCAAAAGTGTTTGTAGTTTCCGAATCTAACTACACAAAACATGTCACTATTTAACTACGTGAATCATTAAAATATTAACGTAGTTGAACTACCAGACAGCTACTGCCAAATGTAGTTAAACTACTAGTTCAATTACACATAGTTCACTACTCCCAAACAAGGGCTTCATGGGCAACCGCCTATGCTATGGGCTGCACCTGCATAGCAAAAGAAAATTGTAGGTGTTGGTTTGTTTATCCCCAGAAAAAGGCCCCATTTCAGTTGTTGAGATGTTCAGATATTCTGCCCAAAGAGCACAAAGGAAAATAGGAACGACAAAGGGTTAGTCGCCTGACATCCAGAGAAACTACAACCACATAAGATTTTCAAAGACTATATGGTAGACTGTTAAACATCAAGAGTATTATTTTGCCAGTTACGCTCACAATAATAGGTTCAGTGTTATGAAAGGTTAAATTCAGAACAGAAAGAAAAAAAAAAACGTTCCAAGACATGCGTGATGACAAAGGTTGGTGAGGACAATCCAAGACATTGATTTCGGGTCACATTTGCCATGCCAGGGGTGTAGCCTAAGACTGATTTAACCTCACACAGTTTAGTAAGACTGCACCTTAATCACTACACTTTCTGGCCCAGGTCTCACAGGTGAGATTTGGTTCTCTCCCTTGTAAGTCACTTTGGATAAAAGTGTTTGCTCAATGTAATGTAATGTAATTTGAACAGTGATACATTTAGTTTGGCTCTATATGAAGCGTAACAGAATAGAACTAGTGCGTCATGAACACTTCCGCATTTAAATTTGAAGGGATGTGTGGGTACCTTAGTAGGGAAAGCCCACTTATCCACACACACACACACACACACACACACACACACACACACACACACACACACACACACACACACACACACAACACACACACACACACACACACACACACACACACACACACAAACACAAATAATTATTATTTTGAATCCAGATTAACTAGAATAGTCTCATCCCTAACTATTAGCATTATCAGGGCCAAGTTCTGTCTGACATTAGTTACACTTCATTATGTCCAGCAAAATAGGTCCAATATTAGTGTAAGCACTGTTGTTTTTAAGTCTGTTTTGCATGATTCAAAGATTTAAGAGCAATAGAAAAAAAAAATGTTACACCTACAATCACAGTGTTAAAAAGACAAGCTATAAGCACGCAATTCAAAGATGAATAGAAAAGTTCCCATGCCACTAGATCTGAGACCTGTGAGCGGTTGAGAGATTCAGGAGAAGTCATTGGAGTTCTGTGTGGTGTTGACATCAGTCCCTGGCTGCTCATCCCGATGTTCATCCCGAAGGCTGCGATGATTGAAGGCGTACAGCAAGGGATTCACACAGCTGTTGAGGAAAATGATTCCCTGAACAGCTCGTCTGGGTCCCCTGAAGGCCACCCGTCGCACCAGTTTGACCGGTTCAGAGGGGGCAACGATGATCATCACGTTGAGGACGTGATACGGAATCCAGAAGATGAAAAAGGTCACCACGATGCAGGTCACCAGCACTGCCAACCTCTGATGTGACCCCAGGGCTCTGGCGCTGACCTTCTTGTGCAGACAAAGATAGGAAACCAACATTGTGCTGAATGGTACGACAAACACAGCCATCGTCTCAAACACAAGAACGCCCACTTTCTGTTCTTCTGACCTGAAGACCTGCTCACAAATCGCCCTTGATCCGTCTGTGACGATACCGTAGGTGGCCGCAGGAGAAATGGCGAGAGCTGCAGCCAGCACCCATACGAGGCCTAACACACCACGCTCCCCTCGTTTCCCGAGCCTGGACCACTGCGAATGGTACAGGACCATCACGTACCTCTGCACGCTCATCAGGGTCACGAGAAACACACTGGCGTGAACAGCAGTGATGGTGGCGAAAATGAAGAACCGGCACCAATGGAGGTCCGTGGTCCAGCCGTAGAGAAGGTTCCATATCCACACAGGCATCATTGCCAAGCACAAGATGTCTGAGGCCGCCAGGTTCAGCATCAGTTGCAGGGTGAAGTTTGCCTTTTTGAAGTTGCGCACAAGGACCACTACTACTGTTATGTTTCCAAATATGCCCAGAAAGAAGCAGATGGCCCGAAAGGCCAAGCCAGCTATCTCCCCTTTGGAAAGGGGTACTATGTTTGAGCTGTTGCCTGACACATTCATGACTTCAGGAGGGAAACGAGATAATGCTTCAAATCAGGAACTTGTGGAAATATTAAAAGGAAACATAGCTCTACTGTCCACCCCTCCCCTGCCCGTTCTCTCTCGCTCTCTCTCTCTCTCTCTCTCTCTCTCTCTCTCTCTCTCTTCTCACTGCCCTATTCTCTTCTCTCTCTCTCACACATGAAAACTAAACATTATCACATGAATGTATATCAACCTGTTTAATCCCACATTTTTCCCAAACATGAAAATACAAAATCATGTATCATTATTAACCCTTAGCTGAAAGTAACTGAAAAAGTGTGTTTTATGGTCGGTCACAATTGTGACCAGTGGGATAATGTGTTGTATACTGAATCTTTTATATAATCCAGCCAAGTTATTAACACATTTTAAACTCTCATTGTCATTGGCAGTGTGGGTGTACAACTTTCTAGAGTATACAGCTTGCTAGAGTATGTCATAGAACGTGTCGCGTTTTGACTATCGACTCCTCATTTGCATGATGTTTCTGTGAAACCCGCTGCCCTGATGTGACTGATAAACAGAACAAAAGGGTAATTATGTGGTTGCTTAATTACATGTAAATCAGTCAAAGCTCTTAGGCACGGCACATTTTTTAAAGGTACTAAAATGTTATTTGCAATAAACACAATGAGTTCAGGCAGCTTTGTTTTTGTTTGTTCAAAACATAGCAGAGGAATGCCAGCATCTTGTGGAAGTTTAATAATTTGCACTTTCATTTAATTTTTCAACATTTAGCTTTTTTTATGACAATGTTATTACCCTTGGTTGACCCATAGTGTGCCTGAGCAGGTGTTCTACAGATTAGCCAGGTTGAAGGTGCTGTTGGCCCAGCACAGGCTATACCAGAGTGGGCCTTTGTGGAAACTCTCTATTAACCCAGTAGGGGGCGCTATTAGTACATCCACAGAGCAGAGGCCCACATAGGCAAAAAGTTATAAACCCAGCTTACTCATGACACTGTGCGGGATGGCTGTTATAAACCCAGCTAACTCATGACTCTGTGTGGGATGGCTGTTATAAACCCAGCTAACTCATGACACTGTGTGGGATGGCTATTATAAACCCAGCTAACTCATGACACTGTGTGGGATGGTTGTTATAAACCCAGCTAACTCATGACACTGTGTGGGATGGCTGTTATAAACCCAGCTAACTCATGACACTGTGTGGGATGGCTGTGGCTGCAATAGGCCCACTCTGATAGATGCACACTAACTTTGCTGTGTGTCTACCACACAATACATAAATACTGTCAGCACTGGATACCAAGGACATAACATAAGGCACCCAAAGGACATAACATAAGACACACAAAGGACATAAAATAAGACACACAAAGGGAACATGTAATAGAAACAGAACAAACGCATGCATGTTCCAAATCCTGTGTGTGTGAATTCAACAGTGTTGCTTTCTTCAGCTCCACTCTGATCACGGACATTATTGTGCATGGTAGCATAACTGCATTTATATTCACATCAGCCCCATCTACAAAATGACAAAAGAAACTGTTACAACAGAATAGAATCATAGACTTATCCTGAAAAATACAATTCAGCAAATACACACATGATTGCAGGAAAAGTAACCTGTTGATTTAGGTTCATTGAAAATTGCCAAATGATAGGGATTATACTCTGACACTATCCTGATCAAATACTGGCTTCATTATTTTCTGGGTAGTAAGCTGCTTTTAACGAAAACATATTGGTCGTGTTCTGTGACACAGAAATAAGTTTATCTGACTATGAATATGCCAAGGAGCATGAGTAGTTTCAAAAAATTCAATTATAACCGGCATGATTTCCAAGATATTTATTTGGTTCCTGAATTGCATGTCAATCAGATGAAGCTCTTTGCCATGACAACAACAGCAACAAAACATTTGCAATAGGTAGTAACAAACAATGTTCCAAGGCAGTATTGTACTTCCCCTGATTCTACTTTCCTCTTCAAAAGATAGAAATTACCATTTTGGTTACCCATTTCCATGTACAGTACACATTATTCAATTCCGACCTCATTTCATTTGCCTATGAAAGCACAGGTAAAAGTCTCATTGTCTGGCTAAAACTGTTCAGTGTGTACTTTAAACCTTAAGCTGATGTCATTTCAGTAAACAGTTTTTTTAAATGAACAAATTATTGTCAAATCCGACTGGCACAACACAATGTAAGCTAAGAGATATATTATGCAGAGAGTCATTTATTGCCCACTCTTCGCCCTCCTATCTGATGACCTGCTCGCATTATAGCTTTTCTTCATCCCTTAATGACTTTGTATGTTGCCAATGGGGAGACCAGAGCCAGTGCCAGTAAGCACCCTCATGCCCCCCAGCACAGCCCTCTCTCTTTGTTTCCCAGGCTTGGACCACTGGATAGGATACAGGAACACCACATAGCTCTGTGTAACCTGTGTGTGGATGCTGTTTCCTAGTGATTCTGCCTTCAGTCAGCACACAGTACTCCAGATGGAGGATGGGGTCATTTATTAAGCCGTATCAGCAGACAAGAAAACTTTAAAGGGGCATGTAAAAACCTGCTCCGCCCGCAGCAGTACTCTTTCTTCCTGCTGCTAGAGTTACAATATTAACAGAGTTACTACATTTACTAAAATGATCACAATTCAAATTACTGTAATATTACAATTGCAATAAGTGCAATAAATAGTTTAGAAATATGAAGTGTGTATCAATAAAATTATCAAAAGAAACTCCAAAAGGGGTAATAATAAACTGTATTACAGGCTCAAGGCCCACATGGAAGATGTACAATACATATAATCAATAAATTACATATAAATATACATATATACATACAATCATAAATACATATAAATACACAAGGAAAGAAGGGCTAAAAAAGGCACTTATGACAGTGTTCCCAGATCTTAGATGTGTACTTGACAGAGCTGCGGCCAGGGTCTGTCATCAGATCAATTATAACATTTGAAGAGCCGTCCAGCCGACACATAAACTTAAAAGTAAGGTTCCTCAACAAGGCCCTGAAGGTGGTTAGACCCATATTACAGAACAGATGACTGGCTATAGTACTCCTATGTACTGTAATATGACACAAACGTTAATGTAAATGTGTAAATTAATGGGGCAAGTACTTTCCAATCTGTTCCAACAAGTTTCCAATCTGTATCTAAAAACAGACATATTCTTATGTCAGAATCATATAGTGTGGTACATTTCATATCTAAACAAGCCAAATATTGAAAACATTAAAATACAACGTGATTGATATCTAACCTACATCTTAAGTCTACTGCTTCGGTTTTCAATAACATTTACGCAAAACAGTTCTAATTAAAGAGTAAATGTCACACTCTAACACACCAATGGCTAGTAATCTAGCGAGTACAAATTGAAACCTACACGAGACATACAAATCTATTAACAATGTTGGTAACCTGCATAAAGCGTCAGACAACAAGAAGACTTTGAATGGGCATGTACTAAACCTGACAAAAAAAAAACATTCAAATGATATGACAATTTTCAACATGCAAAGCCTGCTTCAAGGTCAAATGACAAGTCAAAAGTAAATGCAACTAACAATAAGGCGTAAATAGTGGCAAAAGTACACGATTTCTAATGCAGTTTTTCCATATGATTTACAAGGAGGATATGACATTTGATAATAATATGATTTTAATAACCTTTATTGCAGACCTGCTATATTTGCCCGACCCACCCTCAGCAGTAGTCATTATTACTGCTGCGGTTTCCCACAATCCAATTACCACAGCATGAGATGTATACAAAAAAAAAAAACAGAACCCATTTTACATTTTATACATGAACTGATTAACCCTATTACATCTGCACGCTCATTAGAGTGACGGTCAGATCACTTACGTAAATGCTAGAGTACGCGACGGAGCAAACGAACTTGCGGGGTGTTTCCATAACCAAATACGTGTCAGAGTAGCTGGGCAGGCCCTGACAGTGCTGAAGTCCCAGCAGAGATGTTGCATTGGTGCTGCATCTCCAGAAACTAGAGTCCAGGTAGGTGTATTGCACCAAGTTGGCAAGGTAATTTCTAAAATAGCATAGCCTCTCTGGACATTTGATATTAAATAGTAATAATCAATTTTGCACATGCGCTACACAAAGGTCAAATATGTGGCGGTCTGCTCATTGGCATTGCCTGACTAGTGACATCAAATTAACAAATTATTCCTTTCCGTTTATGGCCCAAAAGTGTTTGTAGTTTCCGAATCTAACTACACAAAACATGTCACTATTTAACTACGTGAATCATTAAAATATTAACGTAGTTGAACTACCAGACAGCTACTGCCAAATGTAGTTAAACTACTAGTTCAATTACACATAGTTCACTACTCCCAAACAAGGGCTTCATGGGCAACCGCCTATGCTATGGGCTGCACCTGCATAGCAAAAGAAAATTGTAGGTGTTGGTTTGTTTATCCCCAGAAAAAGGCCCCATTTCAGTTGTTGAGATGTTCAGATATTCTGCCCAAAGAGCACAAAGGAAAATAGGAACGACAAAGGGTTAGTCGCCTGACATCCAGAGAAACTACAACCACATAAGATTTTCAAAGACTATATGGTAGACTGTTAAACATCAAGAGTATTATTTTGCCAGTTACGCTCACAATAATAGGTTCAGTGTTATGAAAGGTTAAATTCAGAACAGAAAGAAAAAAAAAAACGTTCCAAGACATGCGTGATGACAAAGGTTGGTGAGGACAATCCAAGACATTGATTTCGGGTCACATTTGCCATGCCAGGGGTGTAGCCTAAGACTGATTTAACCTCACACAGTTTAGTAAGACTGCACCTTAATCACTACACTTTCTGGCCCAGGTCTCACAGGTGAGATTTGGTTCTCTCCCTTGTAAGTCACTTTGGATAAAAGTGTTTGCTCAATGTAATGTAATGTAATTTGAACAGTGATACATTTAGTTTGGCTCTATATGAAGCGTAACAGAATAGAACTAGTGCGTCATGAACACTTCCGCATTTAAATTTGAAGGGATGTGTGGGTACCTTAGTAGGGAAAGCCCACTTATCCACACACACACACACACACACACACACACACACACACACACACACACACACACACACACACACACACACACACACACACACACACACACACACACACACACACACACACAACACAAATAATTATTATTTTGAATCCAGATTAACTAGAATAGTCTCATCCCTAACTATTAGCATTATCAGGGCCAAGTTCTGTCTGACATTAGTTACACTTCATTATGTCCAGCAAAATAGGTCCAATATTAGTGTAAGCACTGTTGTTTTTAAGTCTGTTTTGCATGATTCAAAGATTTAAGAGCAATAGAAAAAAAAAATGTTACACCTACAATCACAGTGTTAAAAAGACAAGCTATAAGCACGCAATTCAAAGATGAATAGAAAAGTTCCCATGCCACTAGATCTGAGACCTGTGAGCGGTTGAGAGATTCAGGAGAAGTCATTGGAGTTCTGTGTGGTGTTGACATCAGTCCCTGGCTGCTCATCCCGATGTTCATCCCGAAGGCTGCGATGATTGAAGGCGTACAGCAAGGGATTCACACAGCTGTTGAGGAAAATGATTCCCTGAACAGCTCGTCTGGGTCCCCTGAAGGCCACCCGTCGCACCAGTTTGACCGGTTCAGAGGGGGCAACGATGATCATCACGTTGAGGACGTGATACGGAATCCAGAAGATGAAAAAGGTCACCACGATGCAGGTCACCAGCACTGCCAACCTCTGATGTGACCCCAGGGCTCTGGCGCTGACCTTCTTGTGCAGACAAAGATAGGAAACCAACATTGTGCTGAATGGTACGACAAACACAGCCATCGTCTCAAACACAAGAACGCCCACTTTCTGTTCTTCTGACCTGAAGACCTGCTCACAAATCGCCCTTGATCCGTCTGTGACGATACCGTAGGTGGCCGCAGGAGAAATGGCGAGAGCTGCAGCCAGCACCCATACGAGGCCTAACACACCACGCTCCCCTCGTCTCCCGAGCCTGGACCACTGCGGACGGTACAGGACCATCACGTACCTCTGCACACTCATTAGGGTCACGATAAACACACTGGCGTGAACAGCAGTGGCGGTGACGAAAGAGAAGAACCGGCACCAATGGAGGTCCATGGTCCAGCCGAAGAGAAGGTTGCATATCCACACAGGCAGCATTGCCAAGCACAAGATGTCTGAAGCCGCCAGGTTCAGCATTAGTTGCAGGGTGAAGTTTGCTTTTTGAAGTAGCGCACAAGGACCACTACGACTGTTATGTTTCCAAATATGCCCAGAAAGAAGCAGATGGCCCGAATAGCCAAGCCAGCTACCTCCCCTTTGGAAATGGGGACGATGTTTGAGCTGTTCCCTGACACATTCATGACCTTCGGAGGGGAACAAGTTAATGCTTCAAATCAGGAACTTGTGGAAATATTAAAAGGAAACATACCTCTACTGTCCACCCCTCCCCTGCCCGTTCTCTCTCTCTCTCTCTCTCTCTTTCTCTACCCTTCTCACCATCCTATTCTCTTCTTTCTCTCTCACACATGAAAACTCAACATTATCACATGAATGTATATCAACCCGTTTAATCCCACATTTTTCCCAAACATGAAAATACAAAATCATGTATCATTATTAACCCTTAGCTGAAAGGAGCTGAAAAAGTGTGTTTTATGGTCGGTCACAATTGTGACCAGTGGGATAATGTGTTGTATACTGAATCTCAGTGAATACTTATATATCTCAGCCAAGTTATTAACACATTTACAACTGTCATTGTCATTGGCAGTGTGGGTATACAACTTTCTAGAGTATACAGCTTGCTAGAGTACATCATAGAACCTGTGGCGTTTTGACTATCGACTCTTCATTTGTTAAGCTCTGAATCCCGCTGCCCGCAGGGTTCAGGGGCGTAGCTGTTTTAGTTATGCCTGAGGTAAAAAGAATAATGTAAAGAGGACTCTATCACATTAATGCTAGCCAGTTGTATACTCTAGCAAGTTGTATACTCTAGCAAGTTGTCAAGTTGTATACCCACAGCAGTCCTTGGCATTGCCACTGGCATGTTCATCACATTCTAGTGTGACTAGACAAAAAACAACAACGTATTTCAACACTGTTTTATTGCTTTATTGTAACACTTAAGTACCAGTGCATTTATAGTATTTTATTTTAACAACCGTATAGCAGTCATGTGATTCATTCTCAGTGAATATAAAGATAACAGAATTTAGCATTGAGGTAGTCTGTAGAAAAAAAAGTAAAGACATAAATAACTACTATAATAACTATACTATTTGCATGATTTCCACAGGATATGACATTTTGAATTGCAAAACTTTTTCAACTTTTTCCATCATGTGACTGATAAACAAAACAAAAAGGTAATTATGTGGTTACTGAATTACATGTTAACCAGTCAAAGCTCTTAGGCACGCACCATTTTTAAAAGGCACTAAAATATTATTTGCAATAAACACAATTAATTCAGGCATCTTTGTTTTTGTTTGTTCAAAAAATATAGCAGAGGAATGCCAGCATCTTTCATTCACACACTGAAAAGGACTAAATACATTCTAGCGTGTAATTAATGCATGTCTTGTAGATAGATAGATAGATGGATACTTTATTGATCCCGGGGGAAATTAAGGTCATCCAGTAGCTTGCACTTAACTCACAAACATACATACATGAATCACAATAAACACAATACACACAATACACATAGGGAGAACATGTATACAGGGAGTGGGGTGTTTACAGGTACAGGACAGATCTGGCCCTATATAACAGTGTGCAATACTTGAAGTGTTGAAAGTAGTGGAAAGTAGTGCAAGAGCGTTCATGTGCATGTGTGGAAAGTGCAAAGAGTCCTGTGCTTGTGTGTGAGGACAGTGCAAAGTGATATAAATAGTGAAAATAAAAAAGTTAAGACTGTCCAAGGGGCTAGTGTAGCCAGTAAAAAAAGATGGGCAGTGGGATGGAATAAAGTGATGAGATGAGGAGGGCAGACTGAGGTAGACTCATGCAGAGAAGTCCATCTCCCTCCCCCTCCCCTTCTGCGTGGCGTTGTGAAGCTATATGGCCCTGGGGACAAAGGACTTCCTCAGCCTGTCCGATGAGCATGACAGTGACAGGAGTCCGCCACTGAAGATGCTCCTCTGTCTATAGAGAGTGCTGTACAGTGGGTGGTGGTCATTGTCCAAGATGGTCAGCAGCCTACTCAGGGTCCTTCTCTCTGCCACTGTTGTTAGGCAGTCCAGTTCGGTGCCGACAACAGCTCCTGCCTTTCTCACCAGCCTGTCAAGTCGCCCTGCATCCCTCTTCTTTCTGCTGCCTCCCCAGTACACCACAGCATAAAAAAGGACACTGGCCACAACAGACTGGTAGAACATGCGCAGGAGTTTGTTGCAGACATTGAAGGACCTCAGCCTCCTCAGGAAGTAGAGTCGGCTCTGACCCTTCTTGTATATGGTATCTATGTTGACTGACAAGTCCAGTTTACTGTCCAGGTGAACTCCTAAGTACTTGTAGGTGTTGACCACCTCGACACTGACCCCCTCAATGGAAACTGGTAGCAGAGGAGGCTGAGACCTCCTAAAATCCACCACCATCTCCTTGGTCTTGGTGGTGTTCAGATGCAGGTGGTTATGCCTACACCACTGCACAAAGTTGTCCACCAGGCTCCTGTACTCACCCTCCTGTCCTTCCCTGATACACCCCACAACAGCAGAGTCATCAGAAAACTTCTGGATGTGGCACGACTCTGTGTTGTAGGTGAAGTGTGATGTGTACAGGGTGAACAGCACTGGTGAGAGCACAGTCCCCTGTGGAGCGCCGGTGCTGCACAACACAGTCTCAGATACGCAGTCCTTCAGCCTGACAAACTGCGGCCTTTCCGTCATGTAGTCGGTGATCCAGGATACAAGGTGGGCGTTCACACCCATCTGCAAAAGCTTATCACTCAGACAGAGGGGCTGGATGGTGTTGAAGGCACTGGAGAAATCAAAGAACATGATTCTCACAGCACCTTTCCCATTGTCCAGATGAGAGTGTGCCCTCTGCATAAGGTAGACGATGGCATCTTCCACGCCCACCTTCTCCTGGTAGGCAAACTGCAGCGGGTCAAGTGCATGGCGTACCTGGGGTCTGATGATGTGCAGTAGCAGTCGTTCCTTGTTTAGCTGTGATGGTAGGGGGGGCGGGGGGGCTCTGTGATGTCACCTGGGGGAGGGGTGCAGCTGTTAAAGGTCGAGATATACTCAGTTAAGGAGCATGAATTGCTACGTGCTTACGCGTTGCGTTTGGGGTGTTGCCAAGCAATTCACCGGCAGAACAATAGGCTTGCGTAAAATGGCGCAAGTCTAGAAAAATCGCCTAACGCACGCAAGACGTGAAAAGTCGTGCAAGGGTTGCAAAAGGGGCTTGCAGGGCCTCTTACGCTTGCGCTTACACTTACGCCTCTGACCATAAATCGGCCTTAAGAGTGGCAGAGCAGCTGGTGGGGGAGGTGCAGGAATAGGTGTTAGACAGGCATTAACACCAGTAGCAGGGTTGTCAAACTTGTTGTAGAACTGGTTCAACTGGTTTGCCCTCACTGCATCCCCCTCAACAGTGCTACTGCTCTTCTTGCAGCCTGTGATGGTTTTCATGCCATCCCACACCTCTTTCATGCTGTTCTCCTGCAGCTTCAGCTCCACCTTCCTCCTGTATGAGTCCTTTGCCTCTTTCAGTGTGATCTTCAGCTCTCCCTGTATGCGCTTCAGCTCTGCCTGGTCCCCCTCTTTGAAAGCCCTCTTTTTGTTATTGAGGAGGTGTTTTACATTAGAGGTAATCCAGGGCTTGTTGTTGGGGAAGCAGCGCATTGTTTTAGTGGGAGCGACAATGTCCATACAAAAGTTCAGGTAGTCAGTAGTGCAGTGTGTGGCCCCTTCAATATCCTCCCCAAAAGAGTCCTGAAGCACACTCCAGTCTGTTGAATCAAAGCAGTCCCTGAGGGCATCCTCTGCCTCAGGAGACCACTTCCTGAATGAGCGTGTGGTGGTTGCTTGTCTGCGCACTTTTGGTGTGTATTTGGGTTGTAAGAAAACCAGGCTGTGATCCGATTTCCCCACGGGAGGGAGTGGTGTGGCTTTGTATGCGTCCCTCACGTTAGCATACATTAGATCAATTGTCCTGTTCTGCCTTGTAGGGCAAGTCACAAACTGATGAAAAGCAGGCAGAGTTGAGTCCAAAGTTACGTGATTGAAATCCCCCAAGATTACAATGAAAGCCTCGGGGTGTTTTGTTGGCAGCCCAGCGATAACGGAGTAGAGTGTGTCACACGCGATTTCGACCGTAGCTCGTGGAGGAATGTAAACACACACAACAATTGCGTGTGAGAATTCCATGGGCATGTAATACGCAATTTGTACACAAATTGCATTCTGTCTACTAAAACACAAGTGAGACAGACATCATCTCAAATATTCAGAGCACCACAGATACGAGGCCTTAGGTATTAATGTTCTGGCCTTGGGGGTCCCCATGAACTTCTGTGCGTTACAGCAGGTGAGGTGCAGTATTCATGTTCTGGCCTCAGGGGTCCCCATGTACTTCTGTGGGCTTGAGCAGGTGAGGTACCCACACTAAGCCCACAGCTGCACACACACAGGAAGTGACCACAAAGATCCCTCATTGATTGACCCACAGTGTGCCTGAGCATGTGATCTACAGATTAGCCAGGTTGAAGGTGCTGTTGGCCCAGCACAGGCTATACCAGAGTGGGCCTTTGTGGAAACTCTCTATACTAACCCAGTAGGGGGCGCTATTAGTACACCCACAGAGCAGAGGCCCACATAGGCAAAAAGTGTTATAAACCCAGCTAACTCATGACACTGTGTGGGATGGCTGTTATAAACCCAGCTAACTCATGACACTGTGTGGGATGTGTCACGATTTGGGGCAGCGAGTGCCATGAATTGGGACACTGGCGGCCTCTGGTGGCCAAAGGAAAACATCATGAACTTATTTGTGTCCACATGTGCCTTTGTTTTGATTCGCATAAGCCTGAAAGAAGGTCAGGAGGCCGACAGCCCGGATGAGCAAAAAGGGTAATATGTCACAAACGTTATTGAGAATGTGTAAATGAATGGGGCAAGTACTTTTGTTTCCAATCTTTATCTAAATACAGACATGTTCTTATGTCGTAATAATAAAGTGTGGTAAATTTCATATCTAAACAAGCCAAATATTGAAACATTTAAATACAAAGTCAAATAAATCTACAACTACAACTTACAAGTCTACTCAATCGGTTTTCAATAACATTTACGCAAAACAGTTCTAACTTAACAATACATGTCACACTCTAGTGGTCATACAAACACCAATTGCATTACACACCAATAGCGAGTACAAGTACATGCACGAGACATATAAATCCATTTACAAAATTGGTTACCTGCATAAAGGGTTAGCAAACAAGAAGACTTTGAAAGGGCATGTAAAAACCTGACCAAAAAAACATCAAAATCATATTACAATTTTCAACATGCAAGCGTAAATGCTGGAGTAGGCGACGAAGCAGACGAACTTGCAGGGTGCGAGGCCCACGGTCCAGCCAGAGAAAGCTGCACACCCACAGAGAAGAAGGCACAGGATGTATGAGGCTACCAGGTTCAGCATCAGTTGTGGGGTGAAGTTGTCCTTCTTGAAATGGCGCAGTAGGACCACTGCCACTATAATGTTTCCCGATATAACCAGGAGGAAACGCAGTCTGCTTGCACACCATGGGAGATTAAGGTAGAGTTGTTGTGAAGATTCATGATGCTTGATGGAAAAGTCGACAATGTTGTCATACACAAATTGGAATTAAAAGAGGTGTTAAATGGAAGCACATAACCCCTTTTAACCTCTGTTAGGCCTTCCTACCTTCCTTCCCTCATTCCCTCTGTTTCTTTCTTCCCCTCACAGGTTTTTCATTGACACATGATGAAGGACAAAGGGCTGTTCTGTGGTCTATTTCCATAACCAAATATGTGTCAGAGTATCTGGGCAGGCCCTGACAGTGCTGAAGTCCCAGCACAGATGCTGCATCTCCTCTATTCATAGGGAAGTGCAAGGAATGGCAGCTTTGGTTTTGTATACAATGTGTACAATCAGTCAGCACCTGTCTTCCAGAAACTAGAGTCCAGGTGGGGGTATTGCACCAAGTTGGCCAGGTAACTTCTCAAATAGCATAGCCTCTCTTGACATTTGCTAATAAATAGTAATAATCAATTTTGCACATGCGCTACAGAAAGGTCAAGTGTGTGGCGGTCTGCTCATTGGTATTGCCTGACTAGTGACATCAAATTAACAAATTATTCCTTTCCGTTTATGGCCCAAAAGTGTTTGTAGTTTCAGAAGTTAACTACACAAAACATGTCACCATTTAACTACTTGAATCATTCAAATATGAATGTAGTTGAACTACCAGACAGCTACTGCCAAATGAAGTTCAAATTATTAGTTAAATGACATGTAGTGCACTACTCCTAACACTGGTAACTATGCTATGGGCTGCACCTGCAAAGCACGAGAAAATTGTAGGTGTTAGTTTGTTTTATCCCCAGAAAAGGGCAATTTCAGTTGTTGAGTCGTTCAGATATTTTGCCCCAAAGAGCACAAAGGAGAATAGGAACGACAAAGATTTAGTCACCTGACATCCAGAGAAGCTACAACCACAAAAGATTTTCAAATACTATATGGTAGACTGTTAAACAGTAAGAGTATTATTTGGTATTGTTTTGTTATTTTGTTAGTTACCCTAACATTAATATGTTCCGTGTTATTAAAGGTTAAATTCAGAACAGAATGAAGAAAAAGACAATTCCAAGACATGCGTGATGACAAAGGTTGGTGAAGACAATCCAAGAAATTGATTTCGGGTCACATTTGCCATGCCAGGGGTGTAGTCTAAGACTGATTTAACCTCACACAGTTTAGTTAGACTGCACCTTAATCACTACACTTTCTGGCCCAGGTCTCACAGGTGAGAATTTGTTCTCTTCCTTGTACGTCGCTTTGGATAAAAGCGTCTGCTAAATGACTAATGTAATGTAATGTAATGTAATTTAAACAGCGATACATGTAGTTTGGCTCTATATGAAGCGTAACAGAACTAGTGCTTTAGGAACACCTCCACTTTAGAATCATCCACAGAGAGACACAGCAAGGCCACTGAAACAGGGAAACAGTTTATTAATAGTTATTTCTTAGCACACAAATGCAGCTGTGGAACACACCAGGGTTGTTGTCACAGGAATTATTATCAATCACCATCAATTTCAACAGCACACAGTCATTTAAGGAACCACACAGACTGAATTAGAGACCATCTATGCATTTTATTTCACGGACTGAAAATAGACTCTTTTTTTAAAACTTGTTCTCAAGTGCAATGAAGACAGAAATTTGAATCGTTAACAGTAGGCAGGTCTACAAATCTCTACAATCACAAGTAAGGGCACACACACACCCCCTTGCCCACGAAGAACCCTGTAAGTTGGAAGTTGTTTGATATACTTTGACATCAATTTTTTTCTTTGATGGTTTGTTTGTTTGTTTTTTGGATGACACATACACATAAGCAAGTGTTCAGCACAGCACTGCTAAACTGCTTTGCGTTGAATACAAGCCTATTCAAAGAGAAGCGAAGCAGTTCTCCTCAGGAGAATAATGCTTTACAGGGGGTCAACAGTCACGGCAGCGCACGTTAGTGTGTGTGTTTGTGTGTGTGTGTGTGTGTATGTGTGTGTGTGTGTGTGTGTGTGTTTGTGTGCTTGCGTGCTTGAGTGTGTAGGTGTGTGTGTGTGTGTGTGTGTGTGTGTGTGTGTGTGTGTGTGTGTGTGTGTGTGTGTGTGTGTGAACACAGCCTGCTGTCAGTCTGAAGGAAGAAGAAGTGCAGATGGGTGACCAAGGGGTGGCAGGTCTTCCAGAGTCATTTTTAACAGTACGGCAACTGACAGGAAGGGAACACCTGATGACATTGTTGAGAGTTCAATCAAGCTCAGTTCATTGCTCCAAGCCACAAACCTGTCTCTTGTGATACAATGCTCCTCTTTCGGCAACATTTGGACAATCTCATCGGCTCACTCGAAGCATTGACTGTGGCTCACAAATGAGAAATATAGTGCAATAACAAAAATATCATTGGGTCCGGCATTGAATCCAACATCACACCAGATGGCCTTTGGGAGGACGAAGGTAATGATTCCACATCCACAGCCGCTGAACCATTTTTAATTTACAAAGACTGACAAATGAATTCTCAAAAACATAAAATCCGTGGCAGCGTTCACCAAAATAATCTTTCAAATGGTGGCCAAAGACCACATCCAAACACTAAATCAAATGTGATCTCCTTGTTGACTCTTAAACTAACACTTGGATAAAGTTATTAGACATGTGCAATGAGTCAGAGCGCGAACTGAGGCATTTCAGTACTGTCGATCTGCAAAGCAGAGCCTGGTCATCAGGGGAGCAATGGGGTGTTCAAAAGAACCTGGGAAGGGCTTTTAAAATGGCACTAAATTGGCTCAACACACCACCGTTTGGACTCCCTCACAATACACTGAAGGTAGAGTTTGAGTAATGACAGCTATACGGGGGCTCAGAAAACCCTAATAAAAAAGTTATTTGTTACCCAACCTCAATGAGACTGGCAGTAGTTTTCTCATTGTGAATCCCTCTGCAATGTGTTGTACATGGGTGTACATACAGTATATAGTTTTTTTTGTTCCCATAGCAATTTAGTGTATATTTTTTCCATCATGTGTTCTTTTCTCAGGATGAACAGAAGTGAAACTGCAAGATATTAATCGCATTCTAAACGGATGAATGGTATTCCGAGCACTTAATCACAGCCACTGACATGAAATCGCTCCCTGTTATGTTTTTTTATTTTTTTATTATTGTGCTAATCAGTCAGTTCAGTGGAGCAGCCGCGGAATGTGAGATCCGTAATCAAAATGAATGCGCCGTGTTTACTGCTAAGTGATAGAAGGGGGTGCCATTTTGTGATTAGCCAGTGGGCCCAAGAATCCAATCAGGGAAGTCAAAACGAACGCTGAAAGTTCCATTGATGACTTTCTGCTTGGAGGGCCGCTGATAAAGCACACCATTCCATAGATAAGGATCACTCGTTTGTCAATGCCAGTCTGCAAACACTTGATGTGCCTCAGTGCATTGGTGGGAATTTCAAAGTGCTGGAGTTGGAACATTTACTGAGCAGTCTGCGCAGTGGCACACAGTCTGCAGAGAGGCAAGAAGAGATAGAGGGAAACAGAGAGAGAGAGAGAGAGAGAGAGAGAGAGAGGGAAACACACAGAGAGAGGGAAACACAGAGAGAGAGAGAGAGAGAGGGAAACAGAGAGAGAGAGGGAAACGCAGAGAGAGGGAAACACAGAGAGAGAGAGATGAGGTAAAAAGAGAACTACCCTGTTGGACTGCAGCCTTCAGTCGGGCCACTGGAACTGGCCTGAGGCTTTTTGCAGTCTCTTGTGGTAGAGCGTCTAAGCAGAGTTCCTCTCAAACAACACCCTGTAAATACAAGGAGTGCATGTGTTTGGCTCATGTGTGTGTGTGTGTGTGTGTGTGTGTGTGTGTGTGTGTGTGTGTGTGTGTGTGTGTGTGTGTGTGTGTGTGTGTGTGTGTGTTTTAGAGTTTGAACATAAGTGTGTCAGAGAGCAGTTGTGTGTGTTTGCAGGTGGTGATCTGTTGGAGGACATCTGAATTAACACATGTAATCCTCGTTTGTTAGTGGCGAGAGTCTTTTTCTAGAATAGTAGGCTACCAACAGGAATGCTGTTCCTTTAACTTCCCCGCATCAGTGTGTAGTTGCATTGGTCTCTGTGCAGTCATGCACCTGCATCTACTTTACTTTATACTCTGGAGGGGGTGCAAGTACTGAGTATGTTAGTATTCACCTGCCCTCTCTAACACCCTTGTGTGGGTGCTACCATTACATTACATAAGCACATCTCCTAACATCTTCACCCTTCAAACACACATGTGTTTCTTTGTCTCTCTCTGTACATGTGTGTCAATACCTCATATCTACGTATGTTTACACCCAGGTAAGATACATAGAAACAGAGCAGGATACAATAGAAACTCCCTTTCCTAGGAATGCCTTGGGGGAGGAAGTTATCAAAACGGCATGTTAAGTCACTCTATCACCATTCAGTAAATGCGTTCAGTAAAGGCATTAAGATGCTTTAAGTAGTGTCCATTATAACCTATGTCATTGAGTCTCTAGAAGGCAGTAGGCTGGGAATTGGGAACACGGTACCAGTAATCAATATATACAATCCTATGGGAAGAATCTGTTTCCATAGGCATTTACTTTCATAGCCTTTGTATCAACAGCGCAACTCCTCATCATCATGTCCCTTACATATGGGTTTCTGTGTGTGTGTGTTTTTGTCTACATCT
Organism: Sprattus sprattus; assembly: GCF_963457725.1. NCBI lineage: Eukaryota > Metazoa > Chordata > Actinopteri > Clupeiformes > Clupeidae > Sprattus > Sprattus sprattus. Next base: position 16,882,477 of record NC_137909.1, read on the forward strand.
ATTTATATGTATATCTCTACAGATTTTTGTGTAGTCTAACGTATGTAACACACGTATCTCAATGAGCACTTGCCCACTCTTCAACACTCACGTTAAAACACTATCTACGCCAGTGTGATGTCAAACTGTCCCTTCTCTAGGCCCTCAGTGTGTGTTCCCCCCTGCGTCACTGTGTTCTTGAGGCCATTCAGATGCACACTACCCCCCCCTCCCACACACACACATTCTATGCCAGTGTGTAGTCAAACTGGCCCTTCTTCAGGCTGTCAGTACGTCAAACTGCCATCCAGGTGCAAAACTGTCCCTTCTACAGTCTGTTAAGGCCGTTGGCCCAGGTGGACCCCTCCCCTCTATGCCAGTGTGTTGTCGAACTGTCCCTTCTCGAGGCCGTCGAGGCCGTCAGCCCAGGTGGAGGTGGGCATGCTGCGGTAGGGGTCCAGCAGGATGCGGAAACAGCGCACGATGAGCACACCCAGCAGCATGAAGAGGAAGGACACCAGGAAGAAGGTGGTCTTCTGTTCTAGCGTGACCATGCCGTCGGCCAGGTGCGGCGATCGGCCTCGCGGGACCGGTATCGCCGGCAGCAGCAGCGGTGAGGAGACGGAAGAGGAGAACGTGAAGGGCTCCACCTCCATTGGCCACCACTGCGAGGATAAGCAGAAGGACGGCGAGGTGATGGAGGAGGAGAAGGAGGTAGTGCAGAAGGAGAAGGAGGAGGAATAGGTGGAAGTGGAGGAGGACGAGGCGTGCTCCCACAGCAGAAGCCGCAGTGGCATCCTCATGCGAGAGCCGCCCGCCCGGCGGCCCCACCCCCATGGGTGTACGTCATAGTCTGAGAGAGAAAAGGTGGCAGCCGGGGGGTGGAGAGAGAGAGGGAGGAATGTGTTTTGGGTGGTCAAAAATAGAATGAAAGGATGAGACCACGAGAGCCAGGAGTAGCAACAGTGAGAAATAGAAGTGAAGACAGAATGACAAGTAATTATGGAGGAGGGAAAATGGATAGGTACAAAGGTAGAAGAACAGAAGGAGAGGAGGGAAGGCAGAATGACACGGTGGCCATGGTGAGAAAGATAGCGAAAGGAAGAGGGAGACAAAAGGAGAGAATTACTGTAGTTCATTGTTCATAGTTCAAAGTTGTTCGTAGTTCAGGAACTCTCATATTGATTCAGTTAGTTTACATGGGGGGGAAATATACTTGTTCATGCCCATAGCTGAAACAAAATCTGTCAATTATGTATGGAGAGACTGAGGGAGAAATTTGGGAAAATATACACAAAAGACACAAACAGAAATGACATAGACCATCACGCTCACAGTCCTCTATAGGTAAGCTGTATGTTAATATAGATGGAATTCGAAAACAGCAGAGTGTATGCCCTTATTTGACCATATTAACGCCAGTAAAGAAAATTAGAATTTTAGACATTCATGGGTTGGCTGAATTCTACTGGTTGTTCCTGGGTTTGTTTCTTGATCGTCTGTCGCTTTTTTAACTTTGACTGACTGCCATTGACTTTGTCCAATTATTTCCATGTCAATCAATTAAAATAGAACTTATACTGTTTAATCTGACATCACAAAAAATAATCAAAGGCATGCCTTTAGAAACATGTTATGTGTAACTCGATTTGAACTAACGGACACTTAAGAGCTGCTTCAAGTGAACAAACTATCCCTCACTCAGTAACTTTCCATCCCCAGATGAAGTCTTCCCTGCAGAGCTCTTCTGACACTTTTTAATCGCGACTTGGTGGTCAATCTGTGGAAGCGGCTTTCACACTTTGATAAGAGTCATCTGTCACCCTTGAGGCTAGCTCTGGAAGGCTGGGTTGGATCTCAAGTAGAAGAGAAGTGTGTGGCCTTAGCGTTAACTGACTTTGTCAGCGATGTCCTAAGCCACCCTTCAACTCCTCAGGAGAGCTCTCCGTGTCCCAGCAACCCTTCAAGCCGAAGCAGGAGTGACCTGAGGGAATCTGGCAAGTGCAGATCATTGTGTGGCGACAGAGAGGGATGTCTCTACAGATTTACACCTCCATCCTGTCCTCACTCAGTGGCCCTCTGAAGTTCTGCATATGTCCTCCTCCATTGACTGACTTGACACAAGATGGAGGCTGCTGACAGTGGGCAAGAGTGGTTGGGTTTTATTTGTCTAAGACATCAAGGGCTTTTTGGTTTTGTTGTTGGTTGTTCTTTGCTAAGCTGTTTCCCCCTGTGTACTGAGAGGTGGTGCTACAAAAAGCAGAAGATGTGGGAGTCGGGGAGGGAACAGATTACCGCTCTTACGTAAAGCTGTGGGTTCAGCTAAATACTTAAAAACATAGAGAACATCAACACTATACTCTTCTAGGTCACAGTTTCTCAAGGAGGCTGGTCTGTTAGAAAAAGGTGAGCTAGCTGACACTAAATAGGTGGAAAATGGAAAATGAGTGAGGCCAAAAGTTCTTGATTTTCGCAAACAGAACAAAAGAAGAGGTGCATGAGTGAGAGCAGCGCTGTGCAGAGGAGCTGTCATCTGGGGCAAATCCCCACAGTGCTGATCTGGCAGCCAGAGAAGGAGCGAGAGAGAAAGGGAGAGAGAGAGAGATCACTGAAAAAATGTTAGTCTTAATCAACTAGGGAAAAAAGGTTTGTGCTCCAGAGGCACTGACTGTGATGAGTTCCCCGACCCACTGACAGATAGCATTAACGTATGCTAATATAATAATCCTGTCATTTCTATCCTGAAGTCTTTGAGTTTTAAACTGTGTTTATGTGATTACTTTAAGTAAGCACTAATATTATAGCATGTTGGGGGTGGATAAGCAGAATTTCCCAGCATTCCTCCTGTTGTTTGTGTGTTGTGATCGTTTAACATTTAGTCCTGCTGTGTTGTTGAATAATTCCTGTGCTAGTATATTTTGTTAGTTTAACATTATTTATCCACTGTGAATGTATCTGTCACTGTGAATGATGTACTGCCCTCTGTCCGTGCCACTGAGTGGGTGGTTGGTTGCGTTGTTACAAAATAAAGGGCTTGCTGCCAAAGAGGTGTCATCACTTTCTGTAGAACCCATCTTGCCACAGTATGAAAACGTTCAAATTTAAGATGAGTTGAATTACTAATAAGATCCTTTCCCATCAAGAAAAGTATTTAAGTAGAATGAACATGAATAACCCTAGTTCTAAATATAGTGCTCAGAAATTTGAGGAAAGTTTCCTTGATTTGGCATGGTTTGAATAACCCAATTAGAAGTAAAAAAAAAAATACTAAATTGAATCTAGCTGTAATTGTTAGGAAATATGTAATGAATAATAATAATAATAATAAATCAATCTTGTGCAAAAACGACAATTTAGGAAGAGAGAGGGAGGGAGGAGAAGAATCCCTGCAGATTAGGATTTTAAAGTAGATTAACACACAGCAAGTCTCTTCCTACTTAAACCTCGCCAGACACAGATCGAAGCACTAGCCTCTTCAGCGAAGAGCAATGATAGCGGGTCTCAAATGTAGTCCTTTAGTCAGAGCTATGCCAAAAGTCTTTCTCTTCCTCTCTCCTTTCTCTGTCCCTCTCTCTCTCTCTGTATTTCTCTTTCTCCTCCTTCTCAACCTGAGATTAGAACAGCATGGAGCCAGCGTGAGTTTTCGCTCCACACACAGTCGGTTTCTCTCGCTCCCTCTTGCACCTCCTATCACTCGCGCCCTCTCACTGTCTTCACCCTCTCAAACTAACAGAAACATGGAGATGGAAATGGACTGGAATTGACAGTGATGGTGTACTGCAGGGGGAAAAAATTACCTGCTTTGTCCTCCAAGAAACTTGGGCTCTCCTACTGTGTTGTTCTCACTTAAACGAAGACGAACAGACAGACACACACACACACACACACACACACACACACACACACACACACACACACATACACACTTGCATGCACAAATCTAAATGTAAATGTCATCCCTATGCAGGATACTGCCTGCTTTGGCAAGTGGGAGTCTCTGTAAGATTCTACTTTGCCAGTAAAATACACACACACACACACACACACACACACACACACACACACACACACACACACACACACACACACACACACACACACACACACACACACACACACACCACACACACACACACACACACACACACACGTATAACTGAATGCTTGCCTGAAGAGAGTTAGATCTGCCAGGTAAAACAAAGATAAGACTACATCTTATTCAACGAACTGAAAAAGTGTGGACTCAAATATTTATTCTGTGTATAAAACACATCTTATTATCTTATGAAGGCAAACTATTCTTCATTGGGAGGTCTTGCCAGCCTGGACGCCAAGCAGTAACAGACAAGGACTTGGTTTTTTAAGTTTTTCATTTATGATGGGTGTGTTATGACACTGTAATATCCGCAACACCACATCACCGCATGATGTTATGACATAATTAAAAGAAAAATGAACTGTCGTTGAAACCAACTTTATAAAATCTGTAGGAAGCAAAAAAGCCGGCAGGTAGCCTTGATAGTTTCTTATTCATTTTTAAATGGGGGGGGGGGGGGGGTCAAATCAAATTAAATCAAAACAACACATTTCAGGAAAGGACCAACTTCCTTGAGCTAACAAACTGCTGAGACCTGCCATAAGATCTGACCACAATGAAATGGAATGACCGCCCACCCTTGTCACGTTCATTTCAGTTGTGATATGGATGGTGGCCCAGTTCAGTGGGTTAGTGTAGTGAGCTGTGAGTGTGCGCTCCTCACTGTGAGGTGGGTGAGACGCGGAGCGGCAGGTGAAACCAGGCTCTTGATGTGCTGAGAAGGAGGAGATGAATAATGGATCGTGGAGGGGCTTCCATGTGTGTGTGTTAAAGTGTGTGTGTGTGTGTGTGTGTGTGTGTGTGTGTGTGTGTGTGTGTGTGTGTGTGTGTGTGTGTGTGTGTGTGTGTGTGTGTGTGTGTGTGTGCGTGCGTGCGTGCGTGCATGCGTGTGTGTGTGAGAGAGAGAGATAAAGAGAATCTTCCAGCACAGTTCAACCCTCAGGTATAACTTGCTGCAGGCCTCTACATCTGCTGTGCGCTGCTGTATTGTGTTCCATCTACAGGCCATGAGCCCACCTAACCACCTACCTAACCACCTACCTAACCACCTACCTTACCGCTTCCCTAACCACCTACCTAACCACATACCTTACCACTTCCCTAACCACCTGCCTAACCACCTACATAACTAACGTCATAATGCCGGGCTTCAGCAGATCTGCCTAATCATTCAGCTAAATTAGATTTGTCACGTCCAGTAAGCAGTCACTGTTCAGTCACTGCAGGGTTGTTTCACTGCAAACTGTAAATCTCTCCCAGAAGTGATTATTGTGCATGCTTACTACTAGCATATACCAGTTAGTTAAGAAACAAAGTAAGTTTAGAAACATTAAAAAACTATTTACAGTTTTACTGATTTGGTAAAGAGATTATCAGACCACTTGGAGACACTCTGCTGCAGCAAACTCAACTGCACACAAGCAAACACACACAAACACACACACACACACACATGTATATATTCACATACATTCCTACACATAAACATGTATACAGTACATACATACATACATACATACATACATACATACATACATACATACACACACACACACACACACACACACACACACACACACACACACACACACACACACACACACACACACACACACACACACACACACACACACACACACACACACACACACACACACACACACACATATACACACACACACCAGTCACAATGCATTACTGACATGAGTGGCTGTTGAACATTCCCAAGCTTTTAGCCAAAATAAACCTATTCAATGTGACTTTTGTAATGCTCAGGACAGCGCATCCTGGTCTTTCAAGCACAAATCTTTCTAGGAGTATCAGTAAGAGGGTCTTTGACATCCGTTCTTATCTCTCCTCCAAAACAGATCAAATGTGGCTTTTATGAGGCTTTAACACCAATATAGGCTGAGGTTTATCCAGTCAGACATCACACTGCAGAGTCCTGCTGTTTGTCTGTGTAATTGACCTCATCTCCCTGGGCCAAAGATGGAAAATAAGATATTCTAACCATTATGTCAGATAACACTCATGTAGTGCTTTTCACTTTGCATGAAAATGTCCGCACACGTCTATCATCTTCATTTTGTGAAAAGACCACTGAACCGACCTACACGGACATGACCTTTAGGTCACCGTCTCAGAACCGTCTCCCCTGTTTCACTTAAGGCAAGCTGAAGATAAAAGATTAATCGTGGATAGGTCTGAGTTCCTGCTTCCACATAACTTCCTCAACGATTAGAGAAAATGAGTTTGAGTGATATAGCGATGTGGGGAAAGAATTTGGGCGATGTAATCAAATCTGGGAGATGGAGTTCACATTCTAATGACTGAGATGCTCTCTGGCAGAGGTGGAGAGGGTAAATGAAATGTGTAAGTCAGTTTAAACAGAGTACATCTGAGTAATAGACTAATGAAAAATAATTTCCTTTGAGAAAAGGACAGAGAAATGAAAAGGTCTTCTAAACCCATAGAGGACGGAGATCCATTACATGTCTAGGTCAATCAGAAATACAAACACGAGATTTTAAAATGTTCGTTGGCATTTGCAGAGTAATCTCTAACCTTTTCACAAAGTTGCTCTATTGCTGTGCCAAACCCTTGCCAAGGTGAGCATGGCACAGTCCTGGGTCATCAGCATGACTAACAGACGTGTGTGTGTGTCCATGTCAACACATCTGTTTCAGACGAAGAGTTCAGCAACCTCACTCATCAGATATGAATTGCCATACTCCCACATGCAGTTCAAGAAAGAATTCCTTCCATTGAGGCGATACAAAAGCATCTGGTAAATATATAATTACAATCTTGGCCCTGATTCATTTTAATTTAGATGATAAGACCAATAAATGTCACCCACTATTTGGTGTAATTGATTTTATTTCAAATAATGTCTGGGGTTGGGTACAATCTCACAGACTCACAGAATATTTGAAGCGGCTGATTAACGTGTAACAAAGCAGTAACACGATGGTATACATTTCAATGGGTTATAACTTGTCATCCACGTATGCTTGCACAGGAAACTCCATACAGTACATACACAGCACAAACAGACAGCCTTGACCAGAAGTAGGAAGGTAAGTCACGATTATGACCATTTCCACTCCATCATCTCTGTTGAAAAGGACAAGGTCAAAAAACATGATCAAAAAACAAAAGATCCCAAAAATATGCTTTGTTTCTTACACTTCCTTATTGTGACCTGTCTAAGAGGCACAAACAGTGTGGTGGTCGTATGTAAGTAAAATGGAAACCTAAGCTTCAGGAATACTCCTGAAACAGTGGCTGGTTAGTGTAAGGTCATGAAGATACAGCTGCAACCTTTCAAGGCAAACAGCATACAATCGGTATTGGTTCACCCAGATGAAGCCAAGCGGCTCCCCTAAGCTAAATAGACCTATTAGTGTTTTTACCTTCCAGGCATCCTCATTGCAAAGGAGAGGAACACCTTCTGCTACACTGCTGGATGTTGGCCACTGTCAGATACTACAGCGCTTTAATTGGAACCATGGGATACGATCCAAGTGACAAATTCACTGACTCTGATTACTCTATGAGAAAAGGGAGGCCTGGTTTTTAGTGTAGTGGCTAATCGTCTGATGGTGAATGGGCAAAATATGCCAGCTGAGTCCATTATTTACAGAGGCTGCCAATCATCACTGTGTCACAATCTGCCCCGTGTTTATGGACTTTTATTTGGCAATGCCTGCCACGTGTTTCTGTTCCTTTTACCTCCGTCTACACCCATCACCTGAGTCTGTTATCTAGTTGGTTAGCCGGGTTATTATCTGCTTTGATTTCACCTGCCCCTCGTTAGGTCTAAGCCAACAGCTCTGTCGTTATACCTGTTAGTAATTAATCATTCCCCTTTGTGTTTCAAAGTTTGCCTCACGTTGTGCATTTAGATGTAGCTTTCCTCTTGCATCGTGATACGGACATTTTTTTAACTAAAAAAGACGCTGTGGGATATTTTTAGTCCTCTTGTATTTGACAGAAGAAAATCTAATGCCTGGGTTAAAAAAACATCACATTCTCCTACTCGGTCTGCTGCTTTGATAAATCTCTTACAGGTCTCTAAAAAATCCTTCAGCTCTGTGGCCAAATGAGTTGTCGATGTATTGTGCCAATGAGACTGGCACCTAGAGATAATCAACAACATTTCAAACATTGAATGGGGTGTAATTGGTCAAATCTTGACCTGAATCGATTGATTTAATGGCAGGGCCAATCCCTCGGAGGAGACTACACACAGGGCCTTCTCCGGAGGGCTGGAGGGAGATGTAGGCCTTGTGACAAACACGGGTATTGATTACACCCTGGTGCGGGTTTCCAAGGGAATGGCCTGCTTTACGTTCATTCCCTCCCCTGCCAGCTTGCTTTGTCTGCCTCAACTCTAAATTTGGATAATATGGGCCTATCCCTTTTTCGAAGAACGGGAGGGCCCGTCATTGCCAAGGCCAATGTCATGCGGATCGGGGATCAGGAGGTAGCTTGGATGTGAATGCTCATTCAGATACCCCCCCCCCCCCCCCCCCACCTCCACACACACACACACACACACACACAAACACAATCACACACACACACACACACACACACACACCCTCCTCCGGCCCCAGAGGAGGGACAGAGACGATGCACAGCAGGTCACGTCTCTGCCGTCGGGGCTCATCATGCGCTCCAGACCTCTGTGTCCTGTTTGTCTAACCCGAGCAGCACGCGTGTGGCCCCGGGGCCAAAGAGACACAGATGATGCCGTGAGTGAGTAGGACACTAAGGGGGGAGGAAAAGTACGCAGAATACAAACAGGAAGGAGGAGGAATGTGTGTAGGTACACAAGCACACACACCTGAGTTCACCTTGGGTTTGGGTTTCACACACATAGATATACACACATGCAGCGACAAATACGTACACACACACACACGCACACACACTCACACACATACATACAGCGCACACACACATATGCACAATGCAGTCAGGTGTATGCACATACTTTGACACACACACACACACACACAGCTACACACACACACTCACAAATAGTCCTGTCAGCTGTCATATCTACACAAAGAAAATTGGTTCCTGGCAAGAAAATAAGATGCTTGAGAAACCCAGTTGGGCTAATGAGTAATATGACCCTTCCTTGTTTACGTCAAAACAAACACTGAAACTTCGTGTAGCTTAACTCAAATCTCACACCTGACTTTCCACATTTTTTACAAGAATCTCAATTTGTATCACCTCAGTGAGAGTACTAGAGTATACTGCAGGACTTACTATTTGCATAAACACTGACTCTCTGGCAAGAAAAGAGTACGGATAAATAGAGGGAGAAAGCGAGAGAGAGAGAGAGAGAGAGAGTGATGGGAAACCACACCAGAAGAAGAATTACAATAATATTCTCCACTGGAGAAAGAAGAGCATAAATATATGGGGTATTCATGTAGGAGAAAATGCCAGAAACTTTATTGTAAGTACAATTTCAGTGTTTGTTTTAGTATGACAAATTAGGATACCTCCTTATACTATCATTAAGAAGAAGTCATTAAAGTAAGGGCTGATTATGTAGATTAAGGAATGCAGAGCAACAAGTACATAAATATGTATTGTATTATGACTGTATTGAATCCCTAATGAATGTAATGAATCACATTACAGCCACTTCCAATCTATCCAAATGTCCTGTATTACATGCATAAATAAGCATCGCAAAAACATATCATAGTATTTTTGTGACACAACAATGGGACTATACCATATACCTGATGGTGAAGCCACAGGACAATACACCAACCCATTTCCTCCCTTGCTAATTGCATATTTAATTTAGATTCTGAAGGAATACTTAGTGTTATGGAAGTTATTGATCACATCCAATATCAATAGTTCTGAAGTTCAGGAACTTGAAGAATTGTGTTGGTTTGTTTGTCCGATAAAGGAGAAAATAATTACTTGGGGTAAGAAGGTAAACACCCAAGGACTTGACCACTAGACCTCTCATAAATTACAGATATTTGGTTTGGAATTATGGGTAATTAACAGCCTAGAAATGTATAAAGCCAGGGTACAGGGAATGACACTGATTTAAGAGCTCTTAAAAATCAATATTAATTTTCATTCGTGGCAGAGGAAATGGTTTATGCAGTAATTGATATTTAATGGATTCAAATATCCTGGCCGCAGTCGCACTGTGAGCAAATGCAGATTTGCGCTGCAGTGGAATTTGTTACGTGTACTCCGACACACACAAACACACCACACACGCACACACTCGCAAACAGACACATACACACACAACAATCACATACACACACACACATACACACACATGCACAGGCGAGCACACACACACACACAAACAGACACATATACACACAACAATCCCACTCACACACAAACACATATGGACATATACGGGCATTACGAATGCCTCATTATGACTCTTAAAGAGAGACAGACTGCTCCCCTATTGGAGACATGGGAGTCTGTTTTCCTGAGGGGATGATGGAACATATGGATTAAGCAATGAAAACTCCTGGAATAAGCATCTACACTGTTAACATTATGCCCAAGACCAATATCAATGAGCAGACCTTAATTACTATTGGCACAGGCAAACAAATATCCATTCACTGGCACAACACACACACACACACATGGACAAACACATATATGCAAGCAAACAAGTGTGGATACCCCTCGTACCTGATGCAATTAGGAAATGGCAGCAAACCAATTTTCTGCCTGATTAGAATTTAGGAGGACAGTAATAAAGAGCCCACAGCATCTCTTTTCCACAAAACAGGTTTCTTACAAAATGGCTCACTCTGTTTCAAATTCAATTAAATCCAAATCCTCAAATAAATACAGATGACAATACACGTAAATGGTTTGTTTTAATTTTTGTCTAATCTATACTGTTGCTATTAAAATACAGACTGCAACACACACAGGCATAAAATGCCCTTCCTGTTCATTGTCCTTGATAGTCCACTGGCTTTCAGTTCCTTTCCTCCTTTTTATTCAGTGTTCTTTCGAATGTCTTCTATGTTGCCTGTAAGTGTTATTGCTGTTATTGCCCTAACTAGAAATGGGTTTCACACTTCCAAGGGTGTTATTTCTGGTTAAATAAAAAACGAAATCAATAAATAAATAAAAACGAACCCTACCAGAGGCTAGCTATAACAGTGATGCATGCAACATAGGCTACATGCCAAACATGTCGAACCTTAGCTCTATGGGAAGACACTTCAAATAGCTTTGTGAAACACAAGGTTCTCTTTTGAAGTAAGAGCCCAAGGTCAGCAATTGGAAAAAGCCAGGAAAGTGCTCTACAGGTTGAAGATTGCCCTAGGGAGCACGCCTACGTACAGACTTCAAATTTGGATGCATTTTTGATGTTGCTGACTTGTTTGCTTTCTTGAGTCTTGTCTGTTCGATTCAGGGAACGGGGCAATAAAACAGTTGCAAGAGGCAAATTTTGTAAGCTCTTAAAACTACAAAAAGCTGCCAACAAACCATCAGACTGAGAGAGAATTATCTCAATGGCAAAATCCAAGACTACATTCACATTTGTCATAACAACAAACTGTCATTGCCACTGAACAAGAATTATTGTGTAATAGCTATTGCATAAATATATGAAATAATATTGTCCATGTCATTTGACCATGATACTACATGATACAAGGTTCTTACATAATTACTCATCAAACATTCATTATCACAGTAAGTCAATCAACAACAGTATTCTAATATAACAGCCTATGGTGTTCATCATTCAACTTCACCAATGGCTTCACAGAGCCTACAGCGAGGTGCAGTCATTTAGTGTATGAATTCACTAACTATCACGGGCGATAGAGAGGTTTTAAGCGAACCCTTGCGCATTTTAAATTACGGTTCTCGCTGCACCCATTCAGGTAGTAAACATCTGGTGAACAGCTGTGTACTACAATACTCTAAATACGCATTACCGTGCTTGTAATGTTCTGTCATCATAACGCTGTAAATTCAACATGCCAGGAAACTTCTGTAAGCTATCAGTCGAACCAATTTAAGGTGCAGAGGACTCCACCCTAAATATGTCAAAAGCACACATTTACTCTTATCTGATAGAACATTCATATAGGCTACATACAATCAATAGATTTGAGCATTATACTCACAATTCAAGTCTATCAATCGTATTCAACAATATGCTCAAATGTATACTGCATATCACTTTCGGTGTTTTGTAGAAATTAATCATTTGCATTAAAACGGGTAATAAACATAACCCATGCCCGCATAATTCAGAAGCAGCACATGTTGAATGATTTTCAAAACGCGATGAAATATGACATCATGGGGGGGAACTATAAGGACTCCTTCATGCCACAGCTATTGCGGTAACCTCAAGCATACGGTCATCCCCACGTTCACTCAACAAGTGAAATGAAGCCGAGCTGTCGATACAAACGCGGCTGTCATGAGCTTTTCTAGCCTGCGGTACTGCCATATCAACAAGAGGGTTTATAAAACAGCACCGAAGCATGGGCTATTAGAAATGTGGAATTACATGGTGAGTTGTACCTTTGTATCCATGCAAGGATGTCAGATCCATTTCCAGAGTTACGGAAGAAACCTGAGGGTTTCGCCCATTCTACCTTCACCGGTCTCCCTTCGGCACCAGCACATAAAACAAGACAGGGACAGAAAAGAAGAATCTAGAGAGAGGAGCAGGTGTTACCGCTCCGCTTCACACGGTCAGTGGCACAGCAAAACTGAGCCTCGCTGAACTAAAAAGGGGAACAGAAATCCCTTCGTGACGGAGAGTCCGACGACTCCGCGCACAGTTGCGCCTCGCGCCCCTGTACAGCGCGTGAGTGGAGTGTCTGACGCTGCTGTAGAAAGAAAGAGGCGAATAACTGCGCGTTTTAAACCAACCGCCTATCATTAAGACACTGAAGGAATAGGATAATTACCTTGTATCCCTCCCACAAGCTCGAACACAACTTTGAACACAACGACAAAGTTGTAGCCGAGTAAGATTCATTTCCTGGAGATTTTGGCATTGCTTTGCTGCCATTATTCCTTCAGTGATGGACTGACGAGCTACATTACATTACATGATGTTTGGTTTTGTGGGAACTGGACATTCTGTACAGTGGCTACTTGCTTAATGGTTATGGACCACCCATGCATTTTTCATTTACATGTTTGAAAGGCAACCTACCCAACTCTTGCTGATCAAGGCCATTATATAAGAAATAATTGTAACTAAAAGGTTTGTGGTGAATTTGGTGTTTTATGCTTTATGTCGTGCCTTCATTTCCAAATAAAAAAGATCAGTTTGAGATCAGTGTCAGTTCAAGATGCAACGATTCAGGTTCAACACTTTATTAAAGGCACCCAGTGCAACTTTCGAGGCTTAAAAATAAACATTCAATTTCTAGTCTTTTTTACACGTAGTAAGTTTCAATAACTCCATACCATTACATATCGACATTCAAGGAGCAAAGATGAGACGTCGTTGTGTGGTGAGAACTGATAGAAAATCGATAACAACAACAATCGCCGCCATTTTCTTTATTTTTCGTGACCCACAATAAATAAAGCAGGATTCCAGTCAATGGAAAAATGGCCTCTCCCCACCGGCGATTGTTGATGTTTACGATTTTCTATAAGTTCTCACCAACTGTGAGCTAATTGGCCAGGCCTATTTGTACAGTCTTCCTAATTCAAGTCCACTTGGAAACCAAAACGCTTGGCAGAATAATTCCACATTTCCTTTCCTATCTATCGTAAGGACAGTAAATCCGGCAAACATTGTTATTGAATGCACAGTGTGTCTTGCCCAATAATGGAACAGTTAGCTTTGCCATTTGTCTCTCTTTCTCTCCTGGTTTCCTTCTCATCCTTATTCTGATGGCCATGGACTTGATAGTCGTAGAAAGCCACTCAAGGCACTTAACAGTCTCGGCAGGCATATTCAGTGGCGGACAGAGGCCACTGTGAGACTCTAACCACACCAATCTCTCCCTCTCTCTCACACACACTATTTATCTCTGTCTCTTCAGTTGAGGTATGCTGCTACATAACTGACTGAACAGCAGGTGCATCTTTGAGAAAGGCTGTTGGAATGGTTTTAGAGAGGCTGACTGTTCCTTTGAGCTCCACAGCAGGTGGCCTTGAGCAGGAGGCAACAGGTCTGAGTGCATCCAGCCAGCAACGCACTCAGCCTTTTTTTTCCCGAAAGACAATGAGTCTACACTGGAGCCATGGCAACCAGCGCACCACGGGCTGCAGGCAGGGGTTAAATTGAATTTGGTGGAAGATAGAAGAACCAGAAAAATGAGGTGGCCTGCATCCGGCCTCTGTGTCTATGACATTTTGAAAGGAGGAGCAAGAGTTTGTGTGTCTATATGACCAGTTGAAGAATCAGTACCTTAAGAGGTAGGGAGACTTTGTAGATCAGCATATTGGTATGTCATATTAGCGTTGGCGACACAAAGAACATACTCAAGAGTGAGATCCCTCGAAGAGCTAATGCACAGGGAGAATGACGAGTAGTACAGGAGAGGAGGCGGAGAGAGCAGATAGCAGCAGAGAGGTGGAGTGTGATGGTGAATGAATGCTTTCACTTCCAGTTATCGCACAGATGGGTGTTTGATGGATGGACTAGCCATTGACCTGTAGGAGATGCAATGTGAACAACAGGGTGCAATAGCCACTGAGGGCGCCTGAAAGCATTAACAGAAGAGGGTATTTGAGTGTGAAACGGATAGTCATGACATCAATCACATCATTGAAATTGTAGACCATTACTTCTTATGAAGGGTTCTTTATAAACTTCTGGATATACAGTAGAAAGGTAATGAATCAGAGAACTATCACAACTCTGCATCATAAAACTGCACATTTATAACTCTGCAGCGTACAAACTGTATGGAATACGGATGGCGAGATCTACAGATATCAAAATAAAGCAGATATTAAAAAAAAGCTACGTCGGGGATCTGTGAACACGGACCTTACATTATATACATGTTTTGATCAGTCCTAGCTCCATGACAACCAAAGAAGAGTACTATAGAATACCTCTCAGCTATAAAAAGAGAACAGAACGGAATAAAACAGATGGGTTTATTAAGGGTGAGCGGGTTTCGAGACACTTTTTTGTCCATTCTGCCCTTCTCCATTCAGAGTGACAGGTCAGTGGTGCATCATGGAAGCTGAGTCTCAGGGCGAATTGATACTCATGAGAAGCTCATGCAGTGGGGTGTGAAATATCTTTTTATTAATAATCCCATATGCGAGCAACCCTGGCAGCACAGCCAAAGAGTAATCCTGTCCATTTATTGATATTTCTTGGGGGTGCTCTTTAAAGCAATTTTCCAACAAAGTTTTCGGCTCTGCATTCAAAGTAGAGTCAACATACCTGTGAAGCGATCAATACCCATCAGCATTTTGACAGAGTTGAGGAGGCAACACAGATACATCACTGATGGGGTGAGAAATGTCATCATAAATGTTGATGGATATTAGGTTTTCGTGCAGCAACACTGATATGAACTAAAGGGATCAGGCAATTCATCATTGTCTAGCCAAAAAATTCTGATTGGCGTTATTATACTACTATCTCAAGCCAGATGCTGCTGTTTACAGATTTGCTTTGGTCATGACTCAACAAATGCTGTTAATTACTTTTGAACTATTTTGTTTTGTTAAAAACTAATTTTGTAAGCCATTTCCATTACGATTCTCAAAGTCCTTTTCACTTTTTTAAATTGTCACCTTCCCCTTGTTACTTTCAGCTAAAGGACATTTTCAAGGACATAGGAAGCAAGCAAGTCTGGTGTCTTTGAACACCTGAAAAATAAGATGCACTCGGCCACTGATAGCAACGGCTATCAGCCCCAGAGCCAAATCTTACATCTCACTGGCAGCTGCACAAGAACCAAGCGGAGAGAAATGACGAGTCGAGTGAGACAGAGGAGGCAGTTGGGCCACATTCCTGCAGCAGAGTTTGTCCATGAGTATTGTGTGATTCCCCAGAGGGCAGTCTCTCGCTCTCACGGAGCTGCCGCAGCACAGCTCATGTCATCCTATATTCATAGCAGAAGAGTGCTTGCAGGCCCACCTCCTAGAACACGAGAAAGAGAGAAGGTATAGATGGAAAGAGAATGAAACAAACAGAGAGAGGAAGAGAAATAGAGCAGGTGAGAGGGAGAGAGGAACACATGGGGTCAGCTCCTTCAGCATGGAAAGACGGAGATGGAAAGAGAATGAGACACAAAGAAGGAGAGAAGGGGGAGACAGGGAGAGAGAGAGAGAGAGAGAGGACAGCAATATAGAGGAGACAGAGATAGGGAAAGAAGAGGGTACATAGAGAGAGACATAAGAGGGGAGAGAACGAGATTGGGCTCTGTGTAGTCTATGTACAATCATGTGAATCAGCCTTAAAAATGTGTGGCATCTGCATCTGAACGGTATCATACGAACACGGTAGCCATTGAATAAAATCATGGAACCACCCAACAACGTTAAAATGAATTTAAAGTTTAGGGATCAGGAAATAGGTACACATGCCAAAAGGGTATCATCAAACTGAGAGATAATGGGCACTAATTCTACACCACTCAAAGAAAAAATTCTCAGACTATTTGTGCAGCTTAAACAAACCCATTCTATAATGTAGTAGGTATCTTCATGTAGGAAAGAGGATGAAGTGGAAAAGCGATGATAAGACATAAAAAGGCAAACCAAAAGACAGGATGCTTTTAACAGGGTAGAAAGGGGCAAAGCTGGAGCACAGAATACTGATTTCATTGTCTCTGGAAGCTTCTCCTATTCACACATCTAAAGTGCACTCTAGATAACACCTGCTTTCAAAAGGCAGAACATTTTCACCACAAAACAGACATGGGTTGTCCCCTGCAGTTTTCATACTTACAACATAAAACGTAATCAGTCACTTCTTGCGCTTGTGCTCCCATAATTATGCCCAATACTTTGCCCATGAATGCATGCCAGAAAAGTGCAAACTGAGCTACTGCAGCAGGGAGGATGCGGTTTTTGCCATGTGCAGTCTGTTCGTTCCAACCATGGCATGTTTTTAGGGGCACGTTGCGACGAAATTATTCCTAAAACGGGCGCTAACATGTTAGTACATCTGCCCTTCAGTAAGGTCACATCGGGCATGCTGGCCCCCTTTCTCCCCTAGGCTTTTCTTCCATTTGATCATTGACTAGTGAAAACCCCTTTGTTGCTTCTAAAGAGCCTGGAGATGCTTGTCTTCTCTCTCTGTGTGTGTGTGTGTGTGTGTGTGTGTGTGTGTGTGTGTGTGTGTGTGTGTGTGTGTGTGTGTGTGTGTGTGTGTGTGTGTCTCGGTGGATTTGAAACTGCACAAGTCCCCTTGTCATGAAACCATAGAGCCAAGCCCCCACTGCCTTGAGTCTGGCGCTGAGTCATATGACCAGTGGCTCATAGTGTCTGATGGCCAGTACATCAAAGCAGAGGGTTCCCAAGCAATCTATATTTCATTAGGCTGATTCATGCCTGTCTTTTTGTTCTTGGTCTGTGCTGGAGATCAGTTGCTCTTATGGTGTGTAGCCACAGGGCTTTTGTTCCTACTCTCATGGGTGATAGCAAAGTCTTGGGAAACAAGGCTGACTGATTCCTGAACCACATTCCCCACCATCATTTCTTATCTTGTGTGTGTGTGGGAGGGGGGTCCAGAGCCGCAACTTTTGACATTTCTCTTCCCAGGCTACTCCATTCTCATGTAGCAAATGAAAGTGTGAGGCTTGAGCTGAACCTGTCAGTTGGAGAATGAGAGTCAGAGTATCCTTACCTCTCATGTTCACTTGGCATGCCTAAACCAACCATTTTCACTTGCCTAGCTCTCTGTCTCTTCTGCTAGACTTCAACAACAGCCCACTTCAAAAGACTTGGCCCAAAATTATCTCTCCAAGAGAGTCTCCCCTATGTAATACATATTAAATATTACAAATGAATTATTAAACCTGATCTATGACATTCTTCCGCACAGTAATATGGCAGCGTGTGCTGAATTAAAAGCGGGGGCTACACCCAGGGAAAATTATCAAGCACTCTCCGTTGGTTTAATATGCATAACATGTTCCCATTTGCTGCATTTGGACTTCATTTCAGGGGTGGAGAACGCCAGCATCCCTCTTTGCAATCCTGATCAATATTGCTAAGCAACAAACGTGTTCCCCCCTGGATTGGCGGGAAATGAATTTGGTTTGGCAGATTTTTTATGTGTGGCATACAGGTTAACTCAGGTTAAATTGCAGATAAGAGTACCAGATTCTGGCAGCTAATGAACGAGGGAGAGTTAGTACCTCCAATAACCTGATGGTTTGATAATGGTGTTTTTTCTGATGACTGCTTGATAGGTAGCGATCTGAATTTATAATGATATTTGCATTACAAATTGTTGGGTAAACAGACTGGAAACTGTAACCGAGGGGCATTTTTCTGTCATGATCTTAATTGATATTTGTAGCACGCTGCCCCCCAGGGCAATCTCATCTACCGAGCAAACGAAATTATCAGGATATGACAGAACAAAGATAAATATACATACCCTCAGGAAAACTGAAACACAACAATACCTGAAAAATAAAATGGCCTAAATCTAAATTAGCCTTTTGAATAATGTAATTGAGTAGAATAACAGTTAGTATGGTCGCAATCCCTTTCTCACAAGATTATGTTAAATACAATAATTGGGAGTTCCATGTCTGATCCAAATACTCCTTCACCCTTGCAGTAGCTGTCAGAATAGCACAGAATGGGGGTTGGCTTGCTTATTTATCTCTCTAGCGAGGCACTGCGATTTGTGTGTGTGTGTGTGTGTGTGTGTGTGTGTTTGTGTGTGTGTGTGTCTGTGTGTGTCTGTGTGTGTGTGTGTGTGTGTGTGTGTGTGTGTGTGTGTGTGTGTGTGTGTGTGTGTGTGTGTGTGTGTGTGTGTGTGTGTGTGTGTGTGTGTCTGTGTGTGTGTGTGTGTGTGTGTGTGTGTGTGTGTGTGTGTGTGTGTGTGTGTGTGTGTGTGTGTGTGTGAGAGAAAGAGTATCTGTATCCCTTAGCTGCCAGTGGCTGGATGTTATCTGCAGAGATGGGCTCTGACCTTGTGTCTCCTCTCGTGCGCTGATGTGGAGAGGTTCACAGACCCCCCCAGACAGCCCTGGAGATCAGCATCAACATCAGCACTCTTTCGTGCCACAGAGCCCACTCTCTTCTCCTCTCACCACTCTCCATAGACTCAATTTACACAGTCACACACACTGACAAACACACACGTACACAAAGTATTATACACATACACACACACACAAAAACACTGATCCTATAGTATTGCACATCAAAAAACATGAAGATAAATACATAAGAAAATACATATAACACACATCAAAAATATACATATACTGTAAATAGACTTCAAACTTCTCCAGTCACAAAAACTGATACAGATCATCTCAGCTACCCCTTAGAAACAAAGTTGTCACTGAACTCCACAAGGCTAAGATGAATTATTTTTCAAAACCTATCACAGAGACAAAGGGTAGTAGGTCGAAACTGTGGAAGCACATTAACTGTTTAACCAACTCAAAAACCAGCTGAGAATAAACAACTAACATATTTCGGATAGTGGAACAATTGCTTGAGAATTTCAGAGTCAGTACAGGAACTTTCAAACAATTAGTCAAATGAGTAGAGCCGACACCCAACCTAGTGGATAAGAACACTCAAAATCTATTTTACATCAAAGAGGTTGATCTTGAAAAAGATAGCAAAATGATGTGTAACCTTAGCAAGTGCCAAAAGGCAGAATACATCTATAATCCAAAGAGCCCATCTGCTTGAGCCAATAAAACACCTTGTGAACCTGTAAATCAAACAAACTTTCCCTGAGAGTTTAAAAACAGCCGTTATCAGTCCAGTATTTAATTATGGCGAGCCAAACTTGACCTTCTGCCATTCTCCCAGTCGTCTCCGAGATACCAGAAGAAATTGTAGCAGAGTCACTCATAGTACACCTAGAGACAATTCAGTTACTGCTGCAATCATTTGGATTCAGACCCAAACATTCTACAGAGACTGCAAATTGTCATCTAACAGAAAAAAAAGAGTCTTCTGGATAAAGGTTATGGTGTGGGAGCAGTCTTCTAAGACTTTAAAAAAGGCTTTTGATATTGTTAACCACAGTGTGCTGATATCCACACTGCCAAAATTCAGATGTTCTGAATATACCACACAGTGGTTTGGCCTGGACCCAGGTGTGAGGGTCAACGGGGAAAAGCCTGCCAGATGTATGCTGATGACACAGCCATTTATACATCTGCCAGGTAAACTAGCTAGGCTGCTGATCATCTTACTGAATTCTTACATGCTCTATGGCAGTGGCTTGCGTCCTCACTAAACACTGGATGTAAAAAAAAAACATCTGTCTCAATCTGTTTTTCTATATGTCAGTGAGACAAAAATTAGACATTCATGGTAAAAATTAAAAATGAAGTCCTCAGTAAGGTTGACAACATCAAGTACTTGGGAATCACATCTTTTAGACTCACATCTAAAATCTGATAAACAAGTGAATAATATTTGCCAAACCAAATTAATCATATCTCAACAGCCTCAGGCTTATCAGAAAGTATCTGTCATTTAGCACAGCTCAGCTCCACATGTGTGCCTTGATATTCTCACATCTTTCATATTACATCACTTCCTGGTCACAATCAACTATATAACCTATTGTATCCCTATACAACCACACAATAGAAATTACGGACAAAAAAACAATGTGGTGGCATTACTGGCACACCTTGGAGAAACATAATATCCTGAGCTTCAAGAGTTTCATAAGCTACTCTCTACTCTTTTAATTATCTACATGGTAATGCTCCCTCTTTGCTAATTCATTTGTTTCAAGACAACCGGCACTCCAGTAGAGTCAGCACACGCATCTTAATGAATGGTAACTGTCACATTGCAATGCACAAAACTTAATTTGGACAATTAGCCTTCTCTATTAAAGGAGCAACACATCTGAATTCTTTACCCACTGGGTTGAAAATGCAACACAACTTCACTGTTTTCAACATAGGTATTAAATCATGTCTAAAAGAGAAACAATATTGTTCTCACACTAAGGTTACACTCTAATTTCCCACTCAATATCCTGGACACATCTGTATTTTTATTGTAATGTATTTTTATACCTGTATTACAGTATATGTGTACCAGTATTGTTGTTCTTGTTTTCTGTCTCATCCTTTTTCTTTTTTTCCTTACTTTTAAAAAGCCCTCCGTGGACAGGTGTTGCAAATTAGTGTTTCTCTACAAACACTTAACTTCAGTGCATCTGGTGCCTGTGCAGAATTGTGTGTTGCAGTTCCAACACTACTGTTCTGTCAACACAAGACCAACACAAACAGCAGAGCCTCAAAGATAGACACATTGCATCAAACAACATTTCACACTCAGCTTGCGACTCCTCCAACAGGCACCAAGATGCAGCATAGGCACGCATGATGGAATATACGAGGCCGTATGCTCACAGTCAGACAGCCACACGTCGCCACATTACAAAATGGGTGACACTACAGTGACCATGTTGCAGTCTCACACAAATGCGACCAGCCACCCACGCCACCAGCAGTCTTGGGGACTGCGTGCCAAGAGAACCCGGGGATTTCTCTAGTGGAAAGCCATTTAAAAGGCTGGCATCCTATTACGTTTGAAACAAGCTGCACTGTGTCTTTTTAATTAACAGCTAAAGTGATTCATACCTCAAAATTAAAAATATATGTGGCTTTCTTCTCTTTACTGTAACAAGATGATGCTGTCCAGAATCAAGAAATAATTTATCAAAACAATGGCGTTTTGACTGTAATGACTTACCGAAGCTTTCCTGCACCCGACCGTTTTAATGCAAATACAATTCAAAGTTGCCCTATACAGTTTATGTGATATGGCAGATAACTGGCTACCAGTAAGCTGCCAAGAACTTAGATATTGAAGTAACTGTAGTAACTCTATGTGCTTTGGGCAATTGACTAGTACGTTGCTGCACTTTGAGGTCATAGTGGTTATATAGTAAGAGACCTACTCTATGCATATGGGGTCACCTTGAAAGTAACATTTGCATTGGTATGAAATGGCAGTTACCAAGAGCTGTCAATTAATTTCCCTACGAATCCCCAGAGAAACACCATTCCTTTGTGGTATTTGTGGGGTATTACAGTAGGCATTATATGGGGATTTGGTCGAACAGTAATAAAGCCATTAGAATACCAAAGGACTCATAGGTAAAACTGATAAAACCCCCACAAAAGGCAACCGCTAACAAAACAGTGTATGCTTGCGCTGCGCCCACAAGCACCAGAGAGCCAGAGCTGCCAAGTGTGTCAGGATATGGACAGGATTTGAGAGTAACCTTTCAGGAAGCTACGAGATGCTTTGCTAAGAAAAACTTTAGAGCCTCCCATCTGTCCTTCAATCTCTTTGAGAGCTGAGAGGAGGAATAAAGAAGCTTCCGCCACACCTGCTCTGCTGGAATGGTGGTGCTTTGATGCAGACGGTTAGACAGGAAGACAGCATATTTGGACATCAAGCTCTTCTCCTTTACTCGGGAGGAAACGTGTTTTCTTTTTTTCATTTGTTTTACTCTCAGTTAGCCTTAAATATTTCAGGCCCAGGCACTGAGCTCTGATCTTTCCTAGCCACCAAATTGTTAAATCCATACCATATAATTAAGGCTGTCATCCTTCAAGCTCTCCTTAACACGCCAACACTAATATGACATGGCTGTATAAAGTGTGACAGAGGTGAGGTCTCTCGGCTTAGTTTCCCGGCATCAGCCACAATCTTCTAATTCCACTAAATGCTGAGTCACTGTGAGCAGTGAAAGAACACTATCCCCTTCTTCACCTCCCTGTGAAGGTCAAGCTCTCTCTGTTTGCCACACTGTCATCAGAAAAAACTCAACTAAACACATAGACCACATCACACCTGCGTCTCCAGTCTCCTCCATTTCTCCTCTAGTCTCTATTACTATCTGGCCATAAATCAGATACCTGATGGGAAACCACTACACTCATGTTCCCATTTAGATCGTAATCACAGCCCACGGATAACCATTGTGTAAATGCCTGGCTGACTGAAACAGGGTGCTGTGCCAAAGACACCTAGGAGTGACATTTCTGCTTCTTTTTCCATCCGTTAAAAGCATGTGCCTTCAAACAGCATGAGCAATTTACTCAAAAAGTAATTGTGCTTGCTTAGAACATGTGAGGGAGGCAGGTAAGGCTCTCTGATCTGAGAAGAAACCCTTACAGATACAGAACAGCCAATACCCTTCCAGCTACTGTTCAATTATTTCAGTTACAAGGACAACTGTCTTACTATGGCTAATAGGTAATAACAAACTTTTGTAATACCTTCATCACTTCCTCGACTCCAACATGCATCCTTTCCCTCACGCTCAAAGCCATGACATTTTGTCGTAAAAACGAATATAGACTATTCACTGATTGTGTGCTTCCTCGACTCCATGTGTTCAGTCACTTCTTCACAGCTGGTCCATCCATCTGGCCCCACTTTCCCAGAATACATCTCAACTGGTGCACAGACACCTGCTGACATCACCATTCATCATATTCCACTTCGGTCTCACCTCAGTAGCTGATAGCGAATGTAAACACACTGAATCATATCAGATGCTTGGCAGCGGGCAATATTCCTGCCGGAGAGGTAATCTCAGGAGCTAGGCCCCATGTTTATTTGACGTACTGAAATGGCGACAGCACCTGCTGAAGTGGAGGCCTGAAGACGCCAGACAGTCTTGACACGCAGGGTGCTCTGGAGTGTGAAGCCACAGCCGGTGGCTAAATTGCAGCCCATGGGAGGGCATCTGCGGTCATCGCAATGAACCTAATTAGTCCCGTAACAAGAAAGGAAGGGCAAAAGAAGGTAGAGCACCAGGGAAATGTCACATGGCACTGCGAAATAGGCTGACCTTAATGTGACCTTACCAGAAGTTTATCCCAGTGGTTTATTTGTATATGTCTGATGGAGGAGATCTCCTCTCAAGCTGTGGATATACTATTCCAAGTTCTTATAAAACATGTCTTTAATTCAGATAATAAATAAAGTATTATTTATTATTGTCTCTTTTGTGATAACAGACCTTTGGTTTCACTGTTAAGCATTTGTGGACGTGGCGGTAAGGTGTGGCATACCAACGACACCATTTGTATTCAATGTTTTATGAAGCCATTAGTTACAACCATTAATACCAAACCTCAATAAATAGTAATTTCACACACCAAGAAAGAAAAATAAGTCTAGAACTAAAATGCAGAATCTGCGACTCACAGCTTGGTTCATTAAAGCTACTGCTTGCATAATGATAATCCCTGTAGTGGAGAGCCAATCTCTCTGTGTTCAAATCAGCATAGTTAAAAACGCACAGCTTCCATATGGCTTCCTGTGGCAGTGCACAGAGCAGGGGATTAGAGCACAGTTTATACTCCTCCCTGGGCTGGTGCTGCGAGCAGATGTGGAGAGATGAGGGCTGATGCTTAGGCTACAGGAGGAGCTCAGCAGCAGGGAGCCACGCCGAAGGCTGGGCAAGGGCTGGCAGGACCGCAGCCCAGATGAGAGACTTTGCCTTGGATCCAGGCTCCTGCAACATTCCGTGCTCTGAATGCATTGGAAATGTCAGCGTGCATCTCTCAGAGTCATTAGGAAAGATTACGGAGTGGTGGTTTAAATAGGGAGGAGAGGCATATGTCTTTCTGATGAGACGCTGGAATATCAGAGGGGAAAAAAGGGCAAGCAGCCGGTTAAACAACTGTCAGTGCTGTTTTACTGAGACATCCTTTTTTCCAGTATTTTCTTCGTCTTCACCCATTTATCTTTATTATTCTCTGATGTTCTGGTCAAGGACAAGAAAAAATTAAAAGGCAGAAATCATGCCCATTGCCCTCGTCTAAGTAGGAATTATGTCTATTGTCTCATACTGTGAGCATGGTTTTGATGTTGGTTTAATATTTAGCAGTCTTCTGACAGTAATTGTTTCATGAATTATTGGAGAAAGACTTGTGAACAATCAACTCCTTTAATTGCTTAAAAGAAATTGGGGCTAAAAAGAAATTGATCACCCAAAGGAAAATCACCCCAGCTTAGAGATAGGGAGGGGGAAAGAGGGGGAAGTTGTTTTCTCGTTGTCTGCAACCATTTTGCTCTTCAGAAACGAGGGAGGCTTCCTGGGGAGGCTTTGGGTGGAAGCAAACTTAATTACATACAAAATGTCAAAGGAAACATGAAGAGGTCAAAACACATTTATTTCTATCGATGTGTATGTGTGTGTGTAAATATTACACCACAGAATAATTCTTACAGTTCTTTGTGATTCTTCCTTTCTCTCTCTCACCTAAACAGTGAGACAAGCCATTGGCTGACTGCATGCACAAGGCAGCTGCTGGGTCTGTTTCCATGGCAATGTTAAGCGCAGGTCTCCCATGCTGTGGCTGAGCCACTGTCAGTGATCCCCACCACCAAGTGAAATTTGAATATTTCATCCACATCTTCAGACGCTCGCTCGCTCTCGCTCTCTCTGTCGCTCAGGCTCCTTGTAAAACTGGGTCTGGAGGGTCTCCAATTCATACAGCCTAAAAGATATATCACGTTAGTTTGTCGGAAAAAAGAGAAGCTATCACAAAACACACAGCAGGAGAGAACCCACCTTCATAGGACGTGATGATCACGCATCATTTGACAGGCAGATATGGTGCGGTAACTAGTGTTGTGGCGAGGAGTTTACTGAAGTCAGGCCCTGGGTTCTGTAAAGCGCATTGAGACAATTTGATTGTTTTGGCACTATATAAATAAAAGTTATTTAATTCAAGTAATCTTTGCTGGTATCACACAAGCTGCTTTTGCAGAGGAACCTCGGACGCGGTAAAGAGGATAATGATGTTTCCGCAATTAAATGTATGTGTCCACAAATGCTATTAAAGAAAAGCACTCAACTATAGAATATATTTTGGGCATAATCAATGAGTCGGTTATTATTAGCCTTAAGCACTAAGTTAGACAGTGCTGGTGCCATTTCAATTAAACTGCATAATTGGATACATGCTGTTAACCCTCCTATTAAAGCCTAGTTTACACGGAGTCGAGTTTGTCTGCGTCCGAGCTGAAACTAATACAGATAGCCCTATCATTTAGACGAACACTCTCTATCCGCACACGGTATCTGCAACGATTCGAATCGGGGGTAGAAAGTGAGTAGATTTGAATCGGTACCAGGGCTGGTGTTCGTGTGCACGGATTCACACAACCTGATGACGTCATTGTCCCACGTGATCACATTGCGATCTCCAACCAATACTGTATTTAACACTTGTTGTCTCTCTACATCTCACTAATGGTGTGTCTCGAACTCACTCTCATTAATCCAGCCTACTGATTTTTGTTTAGCCTCCTATCTTGATCTAATTCTTTTTATTCAGACGTTACATATCTTTCATGACCACAAATATAGCGATTTAATTAGCTTTTTTGTTCATAAATTAATGTAGAATGGTCGGAGCAACATGACAGACATGTCATGTTGCACTCTTCCAAACTCTTTATTATCAGACAATAGAAAATAGAATTCATTTTCACATAACCTATAGTCTGCTCTGACCACTGATTTTATTAACCACCATAATGTATTTCTGTGCAGTTTAATTGTATGCTATGCGGTTAGGCTAAATGTTGCTAATTGTAGCTTGTCTACTGGCTGTTTACCCGTGTCCTCCTGTCTTCTTCTACGTTTTTTCAGTTGTCTGTAGCAGCTAAAGCGCCACCAACAGGCATGGGGTATGTACTACAGCCGGTTCATCCCAATCGGCTGGGGTTCGTCCTTACGCAAATCTCTCGTTACCAGGCTCCATTCTTACGCAATTATTCGATTTGTGTGAACCCGATTCAGTGAATCTATGCTCCGTGTAAACTTGGCCTAAGATCACATGGACTTCATCATTGAATACACAGACTACTCTGCAATAGGCTTGGTGATGGGGCTTATGGAAAAACATGCACCTCACAAATGACCTACTAACTTTACAGTTACCGTTTAGTATAGTTTAAATAAATAAATCAGAATGATGCGCTACCTGACATGATTATTATGCAACAATATTTCATCTTGACTGTTATCCACAAACAGACTGAATAGGCTTCACTGTTTGAGAGCATGGTGTCTGTGCTGATCTGAGGTAATTGTTGAAACTGACGCTGTCAGCAATGCTATTGAATTAATCTCCTATAGTAATATTGTGAGGTTTTTGGTGAAGTGGTTTGTTGGTGCTCACTATGTCGCACGCAAAGCGGGTGAGTGTGAAAGCACACATAGAGTGAATTGCCCCCCTCTGAAGTGGCTCCCGTTGTGCCAACTGCTGTACGTCTCTCTCTTACAACGATTCTCCTTTTCTGGCACTTTACCTCCGGGCTGGGCGCTCATGTGGAAGTTCTCAAATGAACTCTCTATCCACTTCCTGTCTCTCGGGGCAACACCTCACATCTCATAATTACCCTTTCAGAGCTGGTCGGAAGGGAAGAGACATATAGAGAAACGTGTGGCTTCACACCCACATCATGTATAGGCTACGTACCATGAATGCGCAATGAGGTAAAATCAGTGGTGTAGTGGTCCCTGGAGAAGTGGGTATACTCTTACATTTTTTTAAAGCAGCCCATACAGCACAGGATAAGCGCGTATACCTGCGTATACCCTGGACTACACCACTGGGTAAAATGTATGAACGTATGAATGATCTGTATGCCAATTAGACATAACTGGTCAATGCCGTAGAAGGTTAAAATGTGGCTGGTGCCTCTAATTAGGCGGTCCGATCACTATTAATTCCACAGAACATGCCGGTAGCAGTGTTGAGAGGCTTTGGGTTGTGACAGGTAATCTTTTGGTGACCTTTAAAATTAAGCTGACAGGTTCTAACCAGAGGAGAATAGAGAATTCATAATGACCTGCGTTCAAGCTCAAAGGGCCCTGATTTGACTAGTGTGGGTAGGTTCAAGTTCATTGGCAACTCCATCCTGTTTAGTAGTGCTTCCAATGCATTCATCTTCTGTGATGGGAAGGCACATGATTATTGTTGTTTAGAAAGAGCGGAAGTGACCTTTCTGTCACAGCGAGCATCTAATAATAGGTACATTCCCGTCCATATAAATGAACAAGCTAAGGTTTTTAAAAGGTAATATATTTCACACAATATTTGAGCGAAAAAAATATTTTACTCTCCATATGACAAAAGGCACATTCAGGAGATACAAACCACATTCTTTTCTCCTTAAAAATAATCACAACAGAGTCTGGCTTGATTAGGTTAACTCAAGGCAATACACTTCAGTTACATATCTGTTCCTGAAACATGAAGTTATACTCTTAAATACACTGGACAATGTTCTTTAGCATAATCCATTTTTGACATTAGGACATCTCGCACAGCCAATCATTTTGCATTATACTTTTTTGTCAGTCTGAGCTGTAACCTACATGAGAATGAGGTTGGACTCAAAACACACACAGAAGTATAGAATTATAATATGCTACTTTAGCTAAATAGACTAAAAAGCATTGAGCTTCCCTCATTTTCCGAGCA
The DNA here is from genome assembly GCF_963457725.1 of Sprattus sprattus. NCBI lineage: Eukaryota > Metazoa > Chordata > Actinopteri > Clupeiformes > Clupeidae > Sprattus > Sprattus sprattus. The sequence goes on from NC_137909.1 coordinate 16,911,247, forward strand.
AAGATTATAGTATGGGAACAGTAATCATACTGCCATCATTTGATAAGAGAAGCTTGAAAGACTTCCATATTCACTGACCTTCACTTCCAAACAGTGACTTTCACACAAAGAGAATGCATACACGCTGGACTGCAAGTTTTGTAGTAAGTTTGTACGTTTACAGACCAAAAGAACAAACATGCACGTAAAACAAAAAGTAAGTGTTTAAGGCTTAAAGTCTGTGCAGATTCCAGATCAGGTCCAGGATCTTTATCTCTAATCAAGGATGCTCCCCTGAGCCGGAGAGAAAGTTAATAACAGTTTGAAATGCCACAGGATTGGCCGAATTCCTTAATAAATGCCATTGATCTGTGGTTAAATAAAGAACAACAGGTTGAGCCCACCTTGCACAGACTTGTATTAAATGCATCTATAATTTCAGGTTGGTATGCCACCTGAACACAGTCCACACAAGACCTCCCTTTGTGCTTGCTAAACATTAGCAGAATGTAAATCTGCTATGAATGACATTAACTGACCATCCTCAATGCATATTCTCAAGCTACGCAACAAATACACAAGTACATTACACAAATCATTCTCTGATGAGCTGACTTGTGCTGATAGGTGTGAACTGGAAGTTGGGCAGTTCTGGATGCGACCTTGCTTAATATATACTGGACACGTCTTACTGAGGTTTAATACGTTAATGACTGCAAATAAGTCTGAATTTAGAAGATGGATAAGTCTACGTTTTGGATTTAGTTCACAATTAATAATTTAGAAATAACCTTATTGCTCATGTCCTGATAGCCCATTCCCCTTAACAACAAGCCAATAAAGACATACAAAAAAACATATCAGGAGAAATACAAAAATGTGTCCTTTCAAAATGGCTTTCAGAGCTTTCAAAAATCTTGCTCTCGGTTTGTCCAGGGATCTCCATTGGCAGGATTCTACATGAAACATCGATGTCCAACTTGTCAGAGGTACAAAAAAAGATATCATGGAATGTCTCATCTTTTCAGATCGTGAGTGATCACAAATAAAAATGTTGTCGTTAAGGTAGGTTTGGCATGCCCACTGGGCACACGAACACACACACACACACACACACACACACACACACACACACAGGAAGGGGGCATTAGGGGTTCACTGGGTCCATGGCTGTTACAGTCTGTGGGTATCCCCTGCCTGCCCTCCCTCCCCTTTGGCGTGGCACAGGTCTGAGGTGCAGTGGAGTGCCAGGCTGGCATCACATTGTCCTGGGGGGCAGCTGCTGCTTGTACATGCCCGCCAGGGCCTTGGCAGCGCCATAGATCATCTGACGGCGAGACATGCCCGTGAAGGCCTGGTGCCAGTCGGTCCGACTCACGTACGGCAGGTTCCGCTCCAACACCTCGCCGACAGTCACTTGCAAGCCTGACCAGCGCAGGCTGTAGTCTGGAGGGGTGAGGGACTGGGCCTGGGGAGAGATGCACACAGACACACACACACCTTCAGGATGTGCTGCAGTAATCCTCCTTTAATTTTGCCAGCAGGTGGAATGTTGAAACAGGAGTCGTCCTGCCTTTTCGCAGTGCTAACAGAACATTTTACTGTGACTATCAATTACCTCGCACTGGAACTTGGCACTCTATAACGACATAAACACCAGACATTTCGGCTTTTTCTCTGGTGAAGCTGTTTGAACATCTAGGGCTTCACGTATCTAGTGTTTGGAAAGTTCACTTTCTACATGACCAAGTTCAGTTAATAGTTCATAATTCAACAAAATAACTTGTTCAGTTCGTTTTTTCAATATGCTGCGAGCTATAATTTTTCAAAATCTCTATCTGTCTGCAATACCGCTCTCGGCTCCTACGCAACTTGGGCATGCTCACGCACGGGCATAGACAGTATAATGAAATTAAACTCGTTCAGACGCAACACTGCAGGTATTACAGGTTCATCCTCGTCAGACGGTTTACCCTCATCAGTTGCGTTTGGCCTCTGAAAAAAGCTTAAGGCTAGTCTGCTTGGCCATGTTTGATCCTTCTCACTCAGTTCGCTCCTTGTTTGTAACCGACGGTTTGCGCTTTATTTAAAATGCAGCATATGCGTGTTGTTTAATAACTTTCTAACGGCAGATTAGCCTATTCCTTTAAAACCTAATGAGGGCAGTGCACGTTTGCTTTATAGGCCTTAATATTAGGATTGTTGAAAATTCAGATTGTGTTTGCGAGACGGGATTTTTAAGAAATTCCAATCAGACAATTTGAACGGTGAGCTCTAATATTTTCGGACATTTCAATTTTTTTCCGGACAAAGACCGGCAATTACCGGACAACGGAAACGCTGAGTTGCATTGTCTTTTAGTTGATACAAGATACCTCCTCTCAGGGGCGTAATTATAGAGGGCGCAGCAGGTGTGGCTGCACACGGGTCTTGGGGCCCCGTAGCCGGGGGGTTTTCGTGCCCAAGAAAAATATCTGCGCAGGGGGCATTGCGGTGGCGGTTGCGGTTACAAACATAGGGTACATTTTTTTTCATTTTGGGAACCTATGCCTTATGCCACCGACACAGGGCCCGTCATAATAGCCTGCACCTGGGCCTGTCGTAACTACGTTACACCACTGCCTCCTGCCCCCCCTGAGCACACAAGTTTGTCAGCAAGTGACGACTAAAATGAGTACTTGAGCAACCCCAACTCAGTGGACCCTTGACATTTTCATTTCAATCCCCAGATGATGAAGAGATATCAAGCTCAGTCACACTTTTTATTATAGTGTCTATTCGAGACCATGTTCTAGTCTAACTACATGATGAAGTAACCTGAAGTAGAAATATGCTGTTATACATTCACAATTATTGTGTTTGCCCTTTATGTTCATAATAAGAGTAATGCCACATGCAGTGGTGTCTTAAGTTCACGTGAAGTTGGGAGTTGTGACATCCCTAAAACACCATCCTCCAGCTCAGACCCCTAAAACATCCAACGCCATGACATCCCTAAAAGCCGCCATCTCCCAAAGGAATGTTTTTGAATATACCACAGAGAGGGTTTGGTGCTTCAAAAACGTATCACCCAACCAGGCTCGCTCACGCACCTCGCACTGTATTATTTCAGAGTGCGACTTTGCGTTTTAACATCTTCAAATTCACCAGCTGGCGTTAAGGGGTAGATGAGAGGAGAGGCTGATGTGAGGTGACGCACGCATTTTTTAATTGCTCCAGACACAGGACGGCTTGGCAGGCACGTTTAAAAAAAATCAGGAGACGGAGGAAGAAAAAAAAAAAAACACAAAGAAAAAGGCGACATGGCACTTCAAACGCGATGATATGACTTCCAATTACTCTGAGCACTTCGAAGCTGTCAGTGGAGGACCTGTGAGTGACTCTGCTTGACTCGACTGCGGCAGTCAACGTCTCGTGTCTTGGCCCGTTTAAGCATCACCTATCCAACCTCCCTCACACTTTCTGAACCTCTAGAGCCTGATAGTTCTCACTTGTGCCCTTACCTTCGCTGCATGTTTCCCATTGTTCCTACCTCTGCTTACTAAACCAGTCACTGCTGATTAGCTGAACACGTCTGATTTAGCCCCTCCAAGAGGCATTGTTAAAAACAGCTACTTTAATCAGGTGTGCTTGGAGCAGGACTATGTACAAGATATGGAAGGTAAGGGAGCTCTTAAGGCAGGACTGAAACCCACCCTGCCCTAGACAAGAACAGAAACTACTTCAGTATGAGCTGCTGAATCTTGGCCCCTCCTCTCTCCTGACAGCCGAGCAAACACTTATAAAAAAGGTAAATCCTTTGGGGGCGAAGATGATATGGACTCCCCACCCCACCCGTCCTGGGAAGGTCACATCATGTCACGTCACATCACTCCACACCCCTAGACGCTGCCGCCTGGCTACCTCTGCACTTTTTAAATAGGCTGCTGTCTGCTGCCGCCAGTGTCCCTTACCTGCTGGACGTGCTCCAGAGCGAGGGGGGTGGCCTGGGTGAACGTCTCGATGTGGACGCCGTTGCCCGGGTCATCCAGGATCAGGCAGCCAATGTCAAACCACCTGTCGGAGGCAACAGCAAAAGAGAGCAATTACGGCTAGTGTGAATTGAGATCACGGGGTGTAATGGATGTACTGAATTGGCAGGAGTGAGGGAGGTGAGAAAATGAAATGGAGGAGTCCTATTGTGAGGGCAGGAATACGGTGGGAAAAAAAAAGAGAAAATAATCAAGAGCAATTTCATGGGAACTCCGACAGGGTCAATTATGGAGATTGACCAATTTCCTCAATGTGCATATCTTGTTACATAAACCACAAAGGACATTTTCGATTCATTACAACGAAGGACGACTGTCCGTCAAATCCTTCAGTCAGAAATCTCCAACAAAAACCTGCTCTGAAAGGATTATCAGCAACGGAATCCACTGTATCAAAATAACCACCGGCACAGAACATCGGTCATGGCCAGAGAGACTCGTCCTCAGCTTCGCCCCCTCCCCCCCTCTTTTGCGTAAAGAGGATTGGCTCGGGAGTAAGGAGGTTAGGTCAGCTGATCTCTGCCATGTGTGCTTCACAGCGTTTTCTTTTTTCCTCAACAGCTCAGTCAGGCTATGCTAAGCATCTGCATTCCCTCCTCCATTCCGCCAGGACAAACAGTCCTCTGTGACTTTCAGTGATCATCATCTACTCTGGCCTCAAGCATGGAGGGGGAATTAAAAAGAACAGAGAGCAGTTTCCACAAATGCACACAGGCCTGAAAATGAATACGATTTCCAAGCCTGCAAGCTCTAAACTTGACGGGTGGCAAGGGGGGGGGGGGGGGGGGCAGGTATTGTAAAGGGCTCTCGGCTTACTTGTCTGGAAAGAGCTCGGCGATGAAGTTCTCCACAGAGACCACCGGCTGCTTCTCGTGAATGATGCCCGTGCGACGCAGGCTGTCAACGCGCTCCTGGGCCCCCTGGGGGAGAATGAGATGGCAGAACACACACTTACAGACACACACCTAGTCGCTTATGCTCTCGGCCACACACCAGCGCACGCACACACACACCTACACTCACTCACTTTTGCTCTTGCTTTCACCCACATAAACCAACACACATACACACACATATACACCTGTGCTTCCTGCAGGTGCAGGCAGAATATACGAGCAGACAAAATATATACTTACACACCCAGACACTCTCACTGTCTCTCCTTCGTTTGAACACACACACACACACACACACACACACACATACATACTTGAGCTACCTGCCGGGTGAGGCAGACAGAGCATAACTCACTTTGTTACACACACACACCTGAAGACCTATTCTTGCTCACATTGTGTGCGCACAGTACCCTGCAGGGAATATGAAATGCTTAGCCAGAAAATTAATTTAACGGATGAAATATTTTCACTCCTAGTACGGAAGTTCAGCTTCCTACATCCAAAACCCAAAGTATACCCTCTCTTTTTATTTTTCCTTTGGGTCATTAATATCATCATCATCACAACAAAACATTTTGTTTGTCGACCTGCACATAACACTACATGGCCCTGATACGGAGACAAGTACATGGTTTTAGAACACTCTTACTAAAGTAAAATAAGCACAAAAAACAATTACTGCCATACTCCTATTCTAATTCAACCCTGTGGGGGGAGACACAGTGTTTTTTGGTCCCTGGTTGGCACCGTGACGGAATGTGCGGGTGGTTCTGGTGTGGCACGTCTGCCGCGGCTCTCACCTTGACTCCGGCGGCGTAGCCCACGGGCTGAGGGGCGATGTTGGACTGGCCTGCCTCGCCGGTCACCATGGCCATGCCAAACACCTCCTGGAAGGCATCGCGCACCGCCCCCACCTTCACCTCCTTATCGGAGGTCACCACGATGTCCACGTCCCCGCCAGACTCTGATGGACGAGGAAAGTGGAGAGAGAAGGAGGGGGGAGGGGGGGTGAGAGAGAGAGAGAGAGAGAGAGAGAGAGGTTTAAAAGATGTTAAAAAAGTTGGAAGGGCAGCGTAGGGGAGAGAGAAGGTGAGAGAGAAAATGAAGTCGGGAGGGAAGAGGGGTGAAAAAAATAACAAGGTGAGAAGGAAGACAGAGAAGTCATTAGAAGGTGGAAGTAATATGGTGGCGAGTGAGAGAAAGAGAGAGAGAGAGAGAGAGAGAGTGAGAGGTGGCGTGGGGGAGGGTAGTGAGAGTCAGGCTGAGCGGAGGAGCCAAATTTCACGTATCCTCCTTTAAAAGATTGTCTCCTTCACTGTGGACATGAGGGATGGTTCAGACGAGTTTGTCTGAAGCATCTATCACCGGGCCCACCGCTGTGAAAGTCCTCTTACATCACAACCAGAATACAGGGACTGAGTGCTAACAGGGGGCTGTTTATCATCAGTAAACACAGACCCCAGTGCCCTCCCAGACACTGTAGGACAGGGGGGGCGTGGATTTACAGCAAGGAAGGCACGTCACGTTGAGGGTAACAATATGGAACAAGAAACATAAACAACCAACTACAGGTCCAATTTTACATGGTGGTGTTCTTTCATTGTCAAAGGGGGGCCTGCTATGAAAAGTTTAGAAACCACTGCTGTTGCTGATTACAGTCTGGAAACTATCTATAGGGGGTGGTTACGTGCAATGACATTGAAGCATTTGTTTTGAAATGCAGTAACAACAACAGTGGCAGTGCTGGAGCTAGACAAAGCGATACAAACGATGATAGCAACGCTAGCAAACGTCACAGAATTGAAGCTGGAGCAAGAAGAACGTGCACATTTATTCATCAAAGGCAAAGACTGTTAATTTACTGCCAAAGGGGTTTGGGCAAAGGCTAATACAGCAGCTTGCACCGCTACTGGTGAGGTGGGAAGTATAGCAGTCACATACTGGTCAATGCCGATTGCATAACAAATGCTGGTCCAACGGTTTCAAAATGAAGCCGAAGTGTCTCCAAATAGGATGCCACGACTGCAAATAATCCCCATGGGGCATACAGACTAAAGACTACATAGCACACTGACAAACACTAACTTGTCCTAGTCAATCTGTAATTCTCAGAAAGATCTACAGACATAATGCAAGGGGAACTTACTGATATAAGGAGCCATGCCCGGATCCAGCGTGGTGATCATAGATTCCACAGAGTGCTTCGTCTTATCCAGGACTGACTTGACCATTTGGTTCCCTGCCACTCCCTACACAGAAACACACAGACATGGTTTCTAACATTTGACATATCAACAAGGATCCTCATTGAAAATCCCCCTCTTGAAATCTGACTAACTGCCATCAAAAAAGAAGAAGTTTACTGTACACTGTATACCACACAGCCTATGGTTGACATTTTTATACAATGTGTTCAACATGTGACTGTGGCAAACGCAAACAACGCCATTAATGTAAGAAGCATTTCAGACGCAGAATGCATGCAGGGATGAATCTAAACCGGAGCTACATGGACCTCAGTGGGGTCTCCTCTGTGTGGCTCACTGATGCTTTGACAGACAGACTGGAGGACTGACCTTGATGAAGCCCCAGATTCCGCCTCCGGGGTTGACAGTCTGGACCATGCGAGGGTCCTCCTGATCTTCGGGGAACGTGATTGGGGACACCAGCTCCAAGCCTCCGGACATGGCTGGCTGCTGCACCATGGGGTTTGTTATGACCCCTGGAAGGACAGACAATAATGATGGGGGGGAGGGTCACAGTCAAAACATGAGAGTATTTTCAACACACACATTCTCCAAATTTTCCATGGCTTTATGAATTGGTCTGAATCACTCAATCACATGCACAGAGGTAATCACATCCAACACAAGTATACACACACACAAGTTCTTCCTGCATCTGAGAGAGACAGTGAGTGAGTGAGTGAGAGAGAGAGAGAGAGAAATGCAAAACAACCAGGATCCTTGAACCTCCCTCCTGCTTTCTCAATGAAATAGAACCAACCTCATGGTAAACAGAAAGGGAGGCATCATCTGTGAAGGTGACCACCTTTCTATAATCACTGTTGATTGACTCTTTAGATGTCAGTATTCCTGTATTTTTTTCTTTTTTGACGTGGTGCCAATCATTTTAGCTTGCCCTGCACCAATGGCAGTGGACGTGGGGGGCCATTCAACAACTGCTTTCATTCAAAATGCATGAAAGCCACTTGTTTACAAATTAAACTTTCAACATTGAATTCAATTTCATGACTGACTGACTGACTGACTGCTAGCCCTTTCGGTTTCTTTATTTGCTCTTTGGAATTCTTTGGAATTGCTGAATACAGTGCAGTCCAATTAAAAACGCACTCCTAGCATCTGCCCATCTGATCACAGACTTAAGCTGCAGCTCCCTAATAGCAATTAAAGCCCTTCAGAAGGACCAGGGTTGGAGCCGGGGCTTTTAGACTCAGGTTGGAAGTCAGTCCCAGAGGGTATACCTCTTCCCCTTTTGGCCAGTCCCATCCACTTAAGCCAAACACTGTTCAAAGAGGAACTACAGTGCCCCTTTGTTTAAGTCAATGTACTACAATCCAAGAAAGGTAAGATGGTGCATTGGCATCAGGTCCACCATGTCCCAGACCTGCAGATGCATACCTGGCATCGGGGGAGCGCTGGAGAAGCTGGGCATGAGCGGCGTCTGGGGTGTCCGTCCGGCGTGCCCTCTTGTGATGTCATATCCTGCACTCATGCTGAAGCCTGTCGTTGGCGGCGCGAAGAACGGACCTGATGGAGGAGGAGATGTGGCACCCATGGGAGGTGGAGGGGCGGAGGTTGGGGAGAAAGGCATCATGGGACTGGTGTACGGGACGCCCATGGCAGGTGGCGGGACTGGGGAGGCTGTGGACAGGGGGCTGCTGAAGGGAGGGCCAAGCGATGGCTGGATTGGGGGGAGGGAGGTGGTTGCTGCCACTGCTGCTGCCCCCATCGGGGGCATAGGGGTAGGGGTTGAGAAGCCCTCTTGAGCTAAGGAGGAGATGCCGGTGGTGCTGGGGAGGGACATAGGGCTTGACAGGCCTGTGTGGGAGGAGGAGAGGATTAGAGGATGAGAGAGGGTGGCATTCAGATCATTATAAATGGGCTTTTTTTACCCAGTATAATGACATTCCCACTGCAATAACACGACCAAGTGGATGGCTCATGCCTTGAAAGCCGCACATCAGAATAAAAGAGCCGGGTTATATGTCTCAGCAATTAGTGAATGGGTTTCAATTCTGCAAAATCCTCTTATGAATATGGACAGAATGAATGCTCAAAAACTAGAATCTAGAGCCAAATCTGTCCATCTCATTATCTCATGCTCTCCTGAGTCCCTGCACTGGTCTTCTGTTTAATTACACCACACAGCACAACAACAGTTTAGCCCACAGGGACCCGCTGTTGTAGAAAACAGACATTGCCAGAAGGCCATACTAACTCAAGTGCAACAATTCCTTTCAATTATTTTAGAGTTAATAGAGTTTTTACTGTCAAGCAATGTGTTTTTTTTCCCCCATTCTTTGGACTGTGTGCTGTTTGGCCCCAAAGCAGTAATTATTACTATTAAAATAAACTAAAAAAGGTCACTGCTAAGTCAAGTCTACTGATTAGTAGATAGATCAAAACACAGGAGTGAAATTCACTGTTGATAACGAGTCCTTCAGGAGATATCCTTGCTTTCACCCAGATATCTGACTGATAAATAGCTATGCAGCTCCAATCACAACCTGACAGATTATACCCTTGGACAGCATATTCTGGTTTCTTGCTACTAAGTGTATCCACTGATTCTAGATCAGACTTGTGATTTTGAAAACACAAAAAAGGGCATCTGTGGACCTGCTGAGTTGCAATATCTGTATGCTGTATGAAGCAGCTCATAGCCAAACAGAAACAAACGCACTATAGATTCAAATTATATAGCAGTCTTTGTTTATTTGCCAGGCTACCACCTCACCTTACCCCCAAAATAGTTTTGGAGTTTTTTTTCAAGCACTTAATCCTTGACTACTTCCATGGTTCCATCTTCATTATACACATTTTCTGAATTCTCCATGTACCCATACCTGCGCCCACCCTTCATGTTAATATGCAACCCCCACCCATGCTTGTGGCTGAGTTTCTGTTGAAGTTAATTTGTGAAGAGATGAACTCTCTGTTCTCCGTCTGATCTTACCAATGGTCAGAGGAGGAGGACTGACTGCGGATGCCATGCTGAGGGGAGGTGGAGGAGTGGTGGGTGGGGTGGTTTCTATTCCACTCTCTTCCATCATCTTTCCTCGCTTCTGCTTTCAGGTGTGGAGAGAGAGAAAGAGAAAAGGGGGGGGGGGGGGCAATTAATTCACGCTCGGCTCATTACGCAGCGCCGCCGTGACTGACAGGCACTTGGATAGACTCGGTGCTTTGTCACGTCAGACAATTATCACAGCGCTGCTCCGATGTAATTGCCTGGGTTTGCCTGCTCGAGCGAGAACTGGACGGAGGGGAAAATACCTGTCCATTATCAACAGCCGGCACTTCAGGACCGCGCGTTCTCGTGACACGAAGCTGACGCCGAAATGCAAATAAGAGGCGCATTATTTTTTCAAAGCCATCGCCTTTCCAGTGGATTTCGTTTTAAGTTTTATTTATTTATTTTTAAACCTGCTTTTTTTTATCTTTAGCAGCTCATTCCTTCATGCACTGTCATCAACAGTGTCGTGTGTTTTTTTAACAACATATTGAGGTATATTGTAGCAATTGCACTCTCGTGAGGATGCTATAATACGGTATGCAGGGATTGCTTGCAGAAGACCCCTACACACAAGCGTCACAATAAATCAGCTCTGGTCGTATATCATCGGTGGAAGAATCAGGGTTTTCCTGGGACAAGAGTGGGTTACTTGATAAAACTAAGGGTCTAAGATCAAATTCAGAATAGTATCTAACGTTGCTCTTGAGTCTTGCATTGACCCTATTCCCTGGAGTTAACTAAGTAGACCAACTAAAATCAAAACGTCTGTTGGGAAAATGCAATGTGTAATAATCAAGCGCTAAGTACTTGCTTGAATACTCGCAAACATGTTCACTTTAATGGAAGGTGGAAGGAAAAGAGTTTTCATCGGCTGTAGTTACAATGTGTCACTTTTGCTGTCAGTCGGTTGTTGCCACGTCTTCGAGGATAGTTATGGCCTACCATAGACAAATTCCCACCCGGTTCTGGAAGTGCCACGACTTCCATGAACATACAAGTGACTCATTATTGTTCTAAAAAAGCATACCGAGTACATACAACTTGATTTGAAGGAAAACGCAGGGTACACGTAAGGCAAACGAACACATCCTTGCAATTGCTTCTGCCTCTGGGAATGCAAATCTATCGCCTGTTACACAAAGTAAAGTTCACCTACACGTACGTTTACACCGGCGGTTGACGTTGCACTGCAATAGCTTGATTTAATTAAACCGAGTTGTCAACCAACTTACGAAAATCAGATGGCGGACCGAACAGAGATTTTCAAAGACAGCAGCTAGCGCACAGTGCAGACATCGGTGTTTACATCATGCTGACTAACGTCAGTCAATCACAATTCCTTGATTCATGAAGCAGCTAGCAAGCTAGCCTATATACAACGTTAAACAACTGTTGACTTAATGATGCAAGCCAAACTGCTCACTGTAATCAAACCCATGAAAGCATAACCGGCTAACTGGCTAACACAAGGCATTTGCATAGAGTTTCCATTCAGCAACATATGCCCCTGTAGCTGTCAATACTCGGTACTGAAGAGCCTTGGGCATATGCTGACCCTAACTGACTGGCTTGGTTAACATTAGCTAGCTAGCTTGATTCAGCTAGACAGCTAAGATGATCCTAAAGCGGAACAAAAGAGTGGTCTTTCTGCAAGCCATTTGACGACATTAGAAGCAAGAAAGTGGATGTCACACCTACCTGATAACAGTTATTTAGCGATAAAAACAGTAGATGAAAAATCTATATGTATCCAGCAAACTCTGGAGTTCGTAACACCACTGACCCTGTCGAAAATGGCCGCGTCCTGGTGACGTCAGAAATTGCCACGTCTCAACACAGTAAAATGTAGTGGGAGGTGCGTGTAGTTATCGCTCCAATCCCAGTCCAGTAATTCAGAACTAAAACTATGAAGGGCAATTAATCAGTTTGAATTTGACATTTAGTAGTTTATTTAAACACTTTATCCTTAAATTCTATGGTTTATAGTTCTTGGAGAATTTACTGCCATAAAATACTGCATTCTAAAGCGTATTCTGTACAGCAAATCTGGAATTTGGAGTAGGCCCTATATACAATCAATCAATCAATCTATATATATATATATATATATATATATATATATAAAGTTGTCGCCAAAATTATTAGAACACCTGACAGATCTGAAAATATTGACCTATTGTTTGCCTCCAAAACATGATTTAATTTCATAATGTTCATGAAACATGCAGATTGTTGCTCTGAGCCCAACACATATCAGATTAAGTGAGTCCTACTATATCCACTTTTAACTTTAATATTTGGTACGTCCACCTTTTGCAGCAGCACATCTCTCTGGCATAGTGTCAATATATTTCCTGAGAACTTGAACACTAATGTTATCCCATGCCTTCTGCAACTCAAGCCAAAGGCTTGGAATGTACAATACATCTGCCCAGTTTATTTTCCAACTCTCCCAAAATGTGCTGTATGGGGTTGAGGTGCAGACTTTGAGGGGGCCAGTCCATCATTTTCAATGTTCCAGCAGATTCCTTCTGTCGCATGTAGTTCCGGCAATAGTTAGAAGAATGTTTGGTCATTGTCCTCTTGGAAAATAAATCCAGGCCCAATAAGACACCTCCCAGATGGTACTCCGTGCCTCACCAGAATGTTGTGGTATACTTTCTTATCCATGATGCCATCAATTTTCACTAAGTCACCTGTTCCTGAGGCTGAAATAACACCCCACACCATAATTCTACCCCCACCGTGTTCTACCGTTGGCAAGAGATACTCCTTTTTATTCCCCCTCCCTCGTCGAACATGCACTTTTTGCATGTTGCCAAACTGTTTAAACTTGGACTCTTCAGTCCATAACACTTTATATCCATCTTCCTTTGTCCATTTCTTGTGTTCTTTTGCAAATTTCAGGCATTTCACTCTATTTTTCTCTTTCAGGAATGGTTTCTTTGCTGCTATTCTGCCAACAAGCCCTTCTTCTCCCAGTTTCCGACACACAGTTCTTGAAGTCTCTGTTGCTCCATTAGTCATTGTGGTGTTGATCTCGTCACACAGTTCTAGTGAGGTCTTTCTTCGGTCTTTAAGAGAATTTTGAGATGCTTCACTTTTTTCTACCTCTCCCCTTTCGGTTCTGGTGTGAATCGGTGGCATCATGGCGGTATAAAGTTTAGTTTACAGTGCTTGGAGTGCCTCTCAAGTACTTAGCTATATGTGGCGGTAACTCCAGCCAGCATATAAAAGGGCCTTTATTCAAACCCGTTGCTTACTCGTTAGCTCCTTCTTCACCTTAGCCATGTTCAAAGAGCAACATGTGCTTCAAGACTACTTCTAGAGGGTTTGAATTTATACCTTTTGGTGGTGTGGCCTCAGTGACAAAACCATGATGTTACCAATCACTTAATGAGCAGGATAGGCCTTGTACATTCATGTACAAATGCAAACCAGTGCACAAACAACACCTTTGTCGTTTTATTGTAAAGCAAATTGCACAGACACAGAAGCTACTGGAAAACAAGTGGTAATCCGAGGCAAACGTCGCTATTCAGACTTTCTTTGGGGAGGGAAACATAAACATAACAAAATGTGCAATTTCAGTGAGTTCTCTGACAAAATAAAATAGAAAACAGATTAAGAGAAAAGAACAAAACAAAGCAGAATATACTATATACATGTACATACACACTAACCAGTACAACTGATGAAAAGCTCAGCTGCCCTGATAGTCAATCTATTTCAATTATCTGACTGGCAAAATGTACCCATGAATCAACTGACATACAGAGAAGGCTAAAGTAAAATGTGATCGGGCTTGAATGAACATGTTTGTATATGGTACACAATTAAAAACAGTCACATGTCAAGGTGGATAAACACTGATCAAACAATTGTGGATTTAGAGATTCAATAGAGATTTCCTGTGGATGGCCAAGATGCCAGATGTGATATTAACCAAATACTCCTGCTTTAGTAATATACAAAAGTAAGGCAGAGTGTTATGTGCACTATGCACACTAAAACCGCACAAATGTCGTAATCATCCCCTACAGTGAATTACAGCTATGTACACATTTTTGTACAAACAAATTTAATTCCTGGCTCAGACAAGTTTTAAGAGGGATCCAAAGTATATATTTAAACTATTGTGACTAACCAGTTTGCTATTAACATGGAAAATGTAAATACGAGGGAGACCTTATTAATCTACTTGCAGATCTAAAATGGGTCAGCTCTCCCTTCCGTTGATGTTCTTTACATTAGAATGCAAAAGGCCAGCTTAAGCATCTTTTTTTTTTGTCTAAGGACAAAGTTGAGAAAAGAACATTCCTCTGACTTCATTTCACAGAACATAAGACTTGGTTATGTTTGAGCAGATGGAACTCAGTCTAAAGCCATTAACTTTAACATCTCATCATGTTCATTTACAAATAAAATAAAATATGGAGTGTGCAGAGAGAATAAACATAACCAAAAGTTATTCATTACTACATCACATTAAACTGTAATGTCATTATCTTTTTGGATGTAGAATGGAACATCCATAGAATTGGAATTTCGATGGGAACAGCCGTTCTACACAACTGTAGCAAACCTCCTATAAGGGCCAATTCTAATTTGATATACCTAATCAAAATTAATTAGACCATTGTTTACTTAGTTGCACAGTACCATTTGCCAGATAGAGCTGGAGAGGATTTTATGGGGTGAGCTAGGGACATAAAACTGAAGGATCTGCCCCAACTAAGAGCCAATAGCAGGAGCAGAAATACTTATTATGGCACTTTGACCTTTGGTTAAGTTTAGTATTGATCAATCAGACTAAGACAAAAACTGTCAAAATACAATTAAAGAAACACAGTAAAAAATAATTCCAGATGTGTTGACATACAGTACTATACTCACACTAAACTAAAACATAACTACAAGTCTACCATTTCAAACACACTCACATTCATCTTATTCTCCAAGTTCTAACACGGAATATGTTTCCATTCATCATTACAAAAATAAAATGAGGTTTGCTTTGTATTCTCATTCTACATTTAAGAATAAAGGCAAGTGATATGTCTCTAGTGAATGGAATGATTCGTTGACCGTGAGCCATCAGGTATGTTTGATGATCTAATTAATCAGAAAATTATTAAATGTAATGCTGATATTCCTGGTTGTGCGCCTAGCCATTCCAGAGCAATCTTTAAAGAGAGGTCAACAGCAGTGAATAATGCGTGTGTGTGTGAATCCAGGCTGAATAACCATATTCAGTTTCTTTCAAAGAAAAGCGTGCACAAGAATGATTATAGTGAGGATTAAAAAAATAAAATAAAAGTAAAGTAAAAACAAACCAAAACGAATATAAGAGATGGATACAATAGCGACTGGAGAATACGCAGAGAATGAGCACACAGTACGCCAGCGCATGAAGGCCACTGTTTGGTGGAGCCCTGGAAAACAGGCTTATGGTCTCTGTAAGGTCCCTTAGAGCTCAGCTCAGTCACTGTCCAGTTCTTTGTGAGGTGACGGTGGGCTTTCTCGTGTCGGGAGAACATCGTAGTGACTGGGGACGTGGCTGTTCTTTGGTAGGTCGTATGGGTCTTGGGTGAAGGGTCCGTTGCAGTTGTTGTTGCCCGGTAAGTGGATACCATTGAACACTGTAGGCTCTGTAGAGGAAGAGAAGAAACAGCAGATGAACATGAAACTCTGATATTTAATATTGTTATATGCATTATGCTGTACTGTGTGTTATTCTTTATTTTGTTTTTGTTGTTTATGTCGATTTTTTCTACAAATACGTTTTGTTACTTTGGACAAATACCATAACTTTTACTATGAAAACTATGATGACTAAGAGCACTCTGAGATTCTTTTGAATAAAAAGTGCGCTACAAATAAAATGCATTATTATTTTTATTATTATCAATAATACAATATTTTCCACAGTGACTCACCAACTTCGTAGACGTTCTTGTTGGTAGGGCTGGAGTTGTGAATCTCAGCGTAGGGCGCTTCGCGTCTCGCTGGTGACTTCATCTCCACGTAGCCACACTCTGTGTTCTTGGGCATCAGCAGCGGCGGGTCCTTGATGGTGGCATAGGGGTTCTCCGAGCTGTTAAGGGAACTGGTGCTGGCATGGTAGGGCAGGCCCTTCACCAAGTCTGGGGAACCAAAGGTGGACAGAGATGGACCAATTAGGAACTCAACAAAAAGAAGCCCTCATTTGCTACCAAGTAAGTAACAAATCACACTGCAAGATGGTATCAACCATTTAGGTCTTAAATTAGAAAATAAATTATATTGGACATTACCTCTTAGGGATTTCCCCATGTAGCGTCTGTCAACTCCATAAGCTCCTGTAGAGAGACAGTACAAGAATTAGAGGTCAATTCTTCATCAGCTTTGTTTACAACATATTTTCGATAACATTTATTCATCTGGCACATGAATTAATTTGATCTAAAGTGTAGGTTGATAGAACATAAGCCAATCAAATGAAGAGTCCCACAAAGATATGATTTGGTTACATTGAGGGATGGGGGGACTGTTACACACCACCGTAGGGTTACACATGCCTGCTTAAACGTACTAAGGAAGGTGCATGTTGTGAGTGGTGCATTGATAAGGTGTGTGATGGTAGAGATGAGAGTGGGTACACTGACTTGCAGAAAGCTAGAGGGAACGAGGTCTAGAGACCAAGTGGTGGGATAGCTTAGAGAGGCTCAGAGACATCAGTAGGGGGGGTTATAAGGAGTGGTGCTTTTTTAGTGGGAAGATTTATTTCCCTCTTAAGTGCGGAACTACACTACATGATGATACATGAACATTATGCGATGTGGTGTTTTAATTCTGTATAATAAAAATGTACAGCTTGAAAATACATATTTACACTGTCAGAAAGCCACCATGTTGATAAGAGCCGCTTTTCTAAGCCTCTACCAACATCAAAAGCTTCCTATATTTGGCTACATTCAGAGAATTGGAATGAGAAAAAAAACCTCTCTCAATTTCAGATATCCTGACAGGATTTTCTGCTTATAAGAGTGTTCTCTCAACCCAAGAATGAGGCATCAAAATGGAGACTTTTTATAATTGTATTTACCAATATCCTATCCTAGCCTAGTTTACTGTACCCAAATTCTACAGAAAACAGTATATTGTCTTAAAATTATTTTTTACATTTTTTCTGGATTAATTGTGTTCCCACTTCATAAACTCACCAAGACTGTTCATGCAACATTGTTTTTAGTCTTCAGTGATCCAATGATGCTTAAAATTATTTAAATAATGTTTTTTGTTGTACCACCCATGGAGCTTTCCTTTGTGTTGTGCTTTTCTGTGTTACTCAATGAGAGCTTAAAAAGTCACTACATCTGCAACGGATCTCACTTATCAGCATGTTCCTATGGTTCTTACTCAGCTCATTGAAGCAGTTCCTATGGTTCTTACCCAGCTCATTGAAGCATCCCCCCTGTTTCCAGTCGGCAGGCAGAGTTCCTGTGTGGTCCATCAGAGGAGGCCTCTTCCTGTGGTCCATGTTCTTCAGGTTCACCATCAGCTGGTTGTTCTTCGTCTGTTTACAAGTGATGACAGGGAAAGCAAAATGGATGACTAAATCAATGGGTCTCAAGTGAGAACCAGTAAAAAAAAAAGACAATCGTAACTACACTGGAAGCATCCTAACTGTCAAATATTGCAGTTGTTCCAGATTTGTCGAATGAATGACATTTCAACACAAATGGAGTATGCTGCCTGGCCTTTTAAGAATCTTTAGGGGGCATATTTTACTTAGAGGCGGGGGGTGAGGTGCCATATCTTACTGAAGAGTACGTTTGAAAAGCCTTACCTTTCCATATGGCAGGTTGTTTACATGGGGAGGACTGGTGCATTGTGTGAGTGTGTGGTAGCTGGGGTTGGAGAAGTAGTTGCTGTTGGGGTGTCCCTCTGTGGTCTGTGGAATTGTCTCTGAAAAACAGATGAGCTATCGTAAGACACAGATACAACTAATCCATTCTTATATTTATTACCTCTGTTTGAGAAAAGAAGTTAAAGCTGCATGGTAGGACATTAAATACTAAATCGCACTATCATAATTTGACCATTAAGTATATTACCTTAAAGACCATAGGAATGATCTTTGGCATGGTTTACCGTAAAGACAATAAGAAAAAAGGACTGGTTTAATACTAACTTACATTACTGCAAAGCTAGAATGTGAAAAGTCCAAACAGCACTGATTTCTGAATCTCCTAAACATCCTCCTCAGAGTCCGTGCTCACCTGCGATGGCGTAGTCGGCAGTGACCCGCATGGCGGGGGTGTAGGTGACAGCGGGCATGGTCGGCTCCTTGCCCTTCTGTTTCTTCCGGTAGATGATGAAGAGGAGCAAGAGAAGGAGCACCAGCAGGACCAACACAATGATGCCTGTGATCACTCCAATCTGGTACGAGTCCACTGGCAGCGCAGTACTGGTCAGGCTATTCAAGGTCCCCACAATGATAACACCAGCTGGACCGGAGAGGACAGAATGAATCACTTTTAAGGACACGCTTCATGCTGACATACCATACCCCGTGAGAAAATAAATGGTTGTATATGATTCTAATAGTGCGTTGTCAACGGCACCCATACTTATGCTATAAACTAACTTAATAATACTATATTGTAAGTATGTTTCATTATTTTTTCCATACATTAATGTACACACATTGTTATATCTTTGTTTTTGAATGGAACTCTACACAGGACAATTTCTGTGCTGGCGTGTAATCCATCTTTACCTTGGTCACATCTGGCTCCTTTCCAGCCGGGGTTGCAGTAGCAGGTCCCAGTCATATGGTCACAGGTAGAGTTGTTGAGACAGTCGCACACCTGCCGGCAGCCGTAGCCATAGGAACCAGCTGGACACTCTGAAAGTGTACACAGACAATTTGAAAGTCACGATAAATGCTACATGCCACAATGTGCCACAATAACTCCCTTTAGCACTGTGCCTGCCTTTGCAAAGCACTACAACTGCAACTGAATTGTTTTTTCATGCAACCTCTACCAGCATTGTCATTTTCGGGTTAGAAATGTTTGTTCGACTAGTTTGCAGACCTCCTGTACACTTCTGTTAACTTGTGTTCCCACACCTATCTCAGCCTCTCGCCTCCCTCTACTATGCAACACACTACACAGCTGTCTTTAACTGTGCCTCCTTCTGCAGTACAAACTAATGATACACTGGGAAAAAACTCTGTTATCCAACACATTTGTGAAAAGCCATTATGTTGGACTAGGGGGCATTTGGTGTTAGTTATGTTTTTTGGGTATGGGGAATAATGTGACATGTTTGCAGATGATGTTTCTCAGTAATGGCATCAGCTTCTCATAGTGTTTAAGAGCGTATCAATCTCTGGCTGGTCTCCCATGAGCCATTGGTGTGTGTGATGCAGGACTCACTTTGTTCACAGTGTCTTCCCATGAAGCCTGTGCGGCAGGTGCACTGGCCAGAGATGTGGTCGCAGTCGGCCCCGTTCTGACACTGGCAGATCTGGCGACAGTCTTTGCCATAGAAGCCCAAGGGACAGCCTGCAGAACATGCATAGATGAGACCCACATCCATGTCACATTACAGGAATGGCTTTACGAGGACTGCTGTTTGTTCTCATCTGACATTAATCATTTGAAGGTTTGGTAATATATAATGATGTATGCTGAAGAACTTTGCCAGAGTACAGGTAGAAGTCTGGGCACACTGTCTTTGTGACTTTGTGAAGTGAGCCAGCCATTTGGCTGCTCTAATGAGTAAGGTACTTAGAGTCGAGAATATGATGGTAGAAATGTGTACTAGGAGAAAGGAAAATAAGAAAAAAAAGAGGGAAATGAAAAGTAAAGAAAGAGAAAAAAAGAAAAAAGGAAAGCAAAGTCAAATAAAAACTGAGAAAGGACTCACGTTGGGTGCAGTAGAGGCCAGTCCATCCTGGTGTGCACTTGCACTCTCCATCATAAGCACTGCAGTAAGCCCCATTGTGACAGTTACACGTGTGGATGCAGTTGGGTCCCCACTGGCCAGGTGGACAAGCTGGAAAACACACATGCAGAATTCAGCATGAATCTCAACATTTCAACAAGTATTATTGACACTCTGACTGAGCATATGGTCCAGCACACACACCAAGCAAATGTAATGCTGTCTGTGGAGCTAGCAGCATTTGAAGCGCTGCACAAGGCAATTGGGTATGAGTGAAGGTATTTCTTTACAGACAACAAGAGCACATTGTATTGGGTCTTTTTTTTCTGAGTCAATTGCCTTCATCTAACTTGCATTTTAATAGCCTACCCTGACAAGTCTTAAAGTGCTTATTTTCATTTAACATAATTTAGCTTTTGGGCTCTACTAGAATAGATTTACATGCTTCGGTTATCCCAATACACATTACTTTTCTCGTACTGAACATCTCTATTCACCCTGAAACGCTTTGTTAGAGCTCCTGTCCTAGACCTCCCACCCCACTCCTCCCGATGAGCCCTTTGTGCTCTGATTAGTCAGCTCCATTGTCATTGGGCAATAATGATTGTGTTCTGAGATTGAATCATATAACAGAGGTAAAGGCTTGAATTCCAACTAGGTGTTTCAGGCAGCTGAGAAGTGGTTTTAGCAGGAGAGAGGTGCTCCCTCTGGCGTGTATTTTGGGCTTTTTAACTTTGCAGACCACTTACATGCACAAAAAACTATACAACACACTAAAGGATGGGTGAAAAACCTGAAAAACATAATAGGTCTGCTTTAACTTTTGAAGTTTGTACTAAATCTTTTGACAGCCTTTCCACACAAGTTTTGCAATTTTTGGGAAAATCAATTTGATACTACTTTTGACTGGAACAAAGTCTTTGATATGATTTATATTACAACTGTTGATTCCAACCTACGTATACTGCAGATAAAAATATTTTATAAATATCTACCGACTAAGAAAATGTTAAACATCTGGGGTATTGAGGAGTCGGGTTCCTGTGGCTTTGGTTGTACAGAAGAAGAAGATATATTACACCTGTTCTGGTATTGTCCTGTAGTAGCACATTTTTGGGAGACTGTACATAGATGGATAGGTCCCATCACTAAGAACTTTTCCAGACATAGTTATTTTGGGTGATTTGAAGATGGCTGGCAATGGGTTGCATAACATTATAATACTTCTGGCCAAGGCATTTATCTTTAGATCTCCAAATATGAATGCGCTTAACACAGCTTTATTCAAGAAATATGTTAAACAATATTATATGTTGGAAACCATAATAGCTGGGGGTGAGAGTGATAGGGTTGCACAAAAATGGGAAAATCTTATTTTCTTGGAACAGTGGAAAATTAAATAAAAAATATCTAATAATAAAAGATGGGTGTGATACATATATTTATTTGTATTATAATTGTTTTTATTTATTTGTATTTACTTATATATTTATTTTGTGGTCTTACTTTGGGTTCATACGCACACATTCTCCTTAGTATTGTTCTACTTCTGTTTGTTGTGTTTTTGTCACTATTTGTTCGTGTATGTTTGTCTAGTTTTGTTTTTGTTTTGTTTCCTTTGTCTGTTCTTGTTATGTTTTTTGTTTGGGTTTTGCCCCCCTCAGTCGTGTCCTCGTATGCTGCGAGTAAAGGATGAAATTAAAAAAAGCAATAATAAACAAAATTATATAGCTATACAGGGAGTGGGGTCCATAGCAGCCAAATTGGGTTACAAATAAGAATTTAGAGAATTTCACAGGAGAGGTCACAACAAGAAGTGAATAATCAGATGACATTCACTGCACTGCATTACATCAATTATGTAAACAAGCCTTAGTGTAGCTTTGGCATCCAATATGAAGCGATTAAATCCCTCATTTTTCTGATGGCTGTGAGAGGTACGTATGTAAGACTTCACCTGAGCTCTCTCTCTCTCTGTCTGACAGCCAGCCATTGCAATGACAGTGCCATTTTCCGGCTGAATGGTCCGACAACTACCAATTAATTTGTTTCTGCTCCCTGCGCTTCTTTTTTTAGCGATGACCACGATGGCCCGACAACCACAGATGGAACCACAGAATCCTGACGAGGTTTTCGGAATGCGTGATGCATGTCAGAACCGTAGTCAAAGAGATCCATCATGCTCTGACTCCAATGGTCTACTACAAGACACTTAAGACACAGAGGAGCTTGTTGAATAAGGCCATCAAAAAGCCTTGTGACTTGTCAATTTGTGAATGATTCCCATTGTGATGGATTAAACAATGTTGTACCAATTTGAACATAATAGTAGTGGGGGCCTCAAGGTCATCTTTGGAGCCCTTTCAATGATCGATTTCGTCTGCTAAAGCAAATGAGGGTCAGACTTGCTGTCTCAGAGAGAATAGCTTCTAGAGACACACAGAAAATGAAAGACAGATGCTCTGTTCTGCAGACAGTAGCAGCTCATTCAATAATTATTCCCCCTGGATTCCTCTTCACTCTGCACCAGACATGCCCCTCTGTAAAAAATGCCAAAACAGATTCGGCTTGACAACCCTAAGGTTCATTTCGGAGAGGGACTAAAAGCCCTGGTGTCCTTGTGAACGGCCCCAAGGTTACCTCTTTCCAGCCAGCCTGTCTCAGCTTAAGATAACTAGGCCTGTCTTGTCGCATCAATCAACTCGCAGTAAACAAAAAAATCAACTGGCTGGGTGGCTGGCTGGCCGAAAATATGCAGGCGATGTAAGGACTGCCTTTCTGGGGGTTGGTGGGGGGGGGGGGGGGGTTCGCAACGATCTCCAAGAAGTCTCAGTTATCACGAAACATCAACACCCTCCACCCTAAAAAAAAATAATAATATGAGAACCCACACAGTCAACAGAGTTGGAACGTTTTTGTTAAGTGTTTGAGTTGGATTGGCCCCTCCAGATTGAAGCTGAATAACGTGTTTCTCCATTTCACAAGACGCCTGTCGAATCACCGCCATGGGACCTCGTAGGGAATAGCGGTGGATCCGGCCCACAACTATGCAGGAACTGCCATCTGCGCAACTGCTTTCTCTCCACTCAGGCTGCCAGAAACACAACGTGTCTTTATCTGGAACAATCACCTTTCTTTGTTTTTCCTCGCATCATAACTAAGCATCAGTATATGTGCTTTTCATTTCCCCTGTTGCTTTTCATGCACCATTCGACCATAAAACAAATGTTGAAATGGTAATCCGTCATAACACCACAGGGTTTGTTTGATTTGGTAAGCATTCTTTCTGACCACCAGGAATTATAGATTAGGGAGATCGCCAATGGCAACAAAGCTGTATGAAAGCAACACCGAAAGGAAAACACCTGCGGGTTTCCAATAAGATAGGTGTTTGTCAGAAAGAATATTTACACTGGCAATCATTTCAGGATGAGTATTCTACATTTCAAACATATAATCAGCATGCTTGAGGTCATAGTTCCGCATTAAGTGCCGCTAGTCTAATCTAATCTAATCTAATCTCATGCTTATTTCCCAATGCTCAGTAAATTTCCTGAACCAAACCAATAATGTTTTTGTCTTTTGTGTGGATTGGAGAATAAAAAAGATCCTATCACAACGTATTTACACAAGCAGAGGAATTCATCGGGATTGAACTGAGACACAAGGAAGGTAGAGAGATTGATTTATCTAACTGAAAAATGTTTCTGCAAATACACTAGCCATGGCCTTTTTCTTACTTTTCAAAGCGCATATTCCCTTCACCACTTTTCAGAGGATATTCCAGTGATCAAGTTTGGCCAACAGGGGGCACCCAAGGACATTTATTGACACATGGCCACTGACTGAAAAGCTCATTAAGGGGATTTGCCCTCTCAGCGTCTTCTCCTAAAACTGTATCTCCTCAAGGAATTCACATCTAAAAAGCCAGTTATGTAGTGTGAGTAGAACATATCTATGTCTGGAACCTAAATGAGTTTTGGGAACTTGAGAAACCCAAGAAGCCATCCCTGAGGTGAGGTGGGAGTCCCAACACGAAGAGGCTCAAGGGCTCCTTCGCCCAGAGAATGCAAAAGGGAGGGCCGCGCCTTCACCCCAGCTGTGATGGAAGGTCTTCTGATGAGTGCCAGAGCTTCTCAAGGTCAGAGGTCGGCAGGGGGTCACCATGGATTCCATGCGACACAGAAATATGATAGTGCTAGGCACGCCAGTGTGCCCCCTGACTGTTACTGGTGTCAATGAGTACTTAATCAAGAGGAGCAAAGACCCTTTTACACTGGCACTGTGGGGTCAAAAGTCAAGTGACATGTCACACCTGTTGTGTGGGGACTAAGTGAGAGTGCTACAAACACATTTCTGAAGAGCTAAGGGACACGTCAAGGGCCAGTTGAAGAGTGAGAAAGTAAGTGAGGCATTTAGAGAGCAGGAATTACTTTTGTCATACATGGATGAGAGATATGCCAACAATATTATAGTAATATACCAAAAATAGTGTTCCCTGTAGAGTAAGTGTCCTCAGGTACCATATACTTAGACTTTAATTGGCTGATTGGGACAGCCCAATGGTTAGGTTTGGGGGTGGGTTAACAGTTTATGACAGTACACCCTTACATTAGAAGTGCTTGACATGAAACCCCTCTGCTCTTGTTTACTTCCTTGTTACATACTTCAGTTCACTGTATCTCAGGGCACTTCATATAAAGTGGGAGGAAAGATAGCACATGGTGATTTGAGGGGGTGGGTAGCTGTCTGGTTTTGTGTAATGAGCCGATGTACTCACGCTGCGAGCAGTCGCTGCCAATCCAGCCTGGGTAGCACTGGCACGAGCCGTCTATGGGGTTACAGGTGCCGTTGTTGGTGCAGGTGCAGGTCTGCGCACAGCTCTTCCCATACCTGCCTCTGGGACACACTGTCAGAGGAAAATAGGTGTATGTCAGTGACCACTGGGACTCACTATTAGAGGAAAATGGGTGTATGTCAGTGACCACTGGGTCACACTGTCAGTGGAAAATGGGTGTATGTCAGTGACCACTGTAAACTCTAGCAGTCCTACTGAGGTAGCAGTGGGGATGTAATTGAGAGGAGATGTTAGTGTGCCAACACCAGAGCAGACTTTTTTATAATGTATCATAATTCATCTCAGTGCTACATGCTTGTGCAACAGCAGTAATGGTGTCGCTGTGGTTCCAAAACCGCTCCAATGAATCAGTAAGTGGTGTGGTAGTGGTAATGTTATTCTTGGTTAAACCGCTCCAATGAATCAGTTAGTGGTGTGGTAGTGGTAATGTTACTCTTGGTTGATGTCCCATGGAGAGGACAATCCTGCAAGAGACCACAGATTAACTGGGCAGTGGGCTACGATGGCAGCTTGACATGGGCATGGAGGAGGAGGATGAGGAGCGAGTCTCACCTTCGTTGCAGAGTGCCCCTTTAAAGCCTGGCAGACAGTCGCACTGCCCCGTGACGTGGTGGCACGGCCCTTTGCTGTGGACGCACTGAGGACAGGCCTGGCTGCAGCGGTGGCCAAAATACCCTGGCGAACAGACTGGGGGGAGAACAGAGCAGGGATGGAAAAAGTAATTTCATCCAGGCGAAGGTTCTCCATGATCTCTTTTGTCCAAAATAATTTAAAAAGTCATCCTTCAGCAGTCAGGAATCATAACAACCTAAACCTCCATTTTGTTCACTTAAAACATTAGTCCTTCTGGCAAAGCATTGAAATATAGTTTGTGTTGTTTCTTCATGATATAAAGCTTTATTGTACTCCTGCACTCAAATTCAACCCTCATATGCTACCTTTAGAGAAGTTTCTGAATGTCACAAGACAGTTTGTGTCTTCACTTCAAGTTGTTTACTTTGTACTGACCTCATGACTTCTATGTGCACTACAGTGGTAATCATAAAAACAGTGCTTGCAATAATTTGATGCTATAACTGCTAGAAAATAATGTTTTCAGTGTGTATTTGCTTGATGGTTGCTAATGGTTGCAAAATGGAGTGTCTGTAAATGATTCAGAATTCTGTTTTGAGTCCACACCAGACTAGCTGTAGGGTTTAACTGTTCCCTCTTCAGAACAATAATAATACTCTGAGCAAAACTAGAAAACACAGTCACACTCATAACCCATACACTAAACACTCCATGCACACATGCATACACAAACACACACACACACACACACACACACACGAACACGAACACGAACACGAACACACAGACACACACACATGCAGACAGACACACAAACACACACATACAAACAACCAAAACACACACACACACACACACACACACACACACACACACACACACACACACACATACATACAAGTGAGGGATGAGACTGGTACTCACTGCGTTGGCAGGTGGTTCCCCTGTACCCTGGCGCACACTCACAGGTGCCCTCGTCAGGGGAGCAGGACGCTCCGTTCTCACAGTTACACGGCACAGAGCAGTTAGGGCCCCACCGGCCCTCAGCACACACGCTGTCACAGTGGATCCCTGAGACACACACATACACACACACACATACACACACACACACAAACACACAAACAAACAGCAAAACACACAAAGGGTTACTTAGTGCTGGATCTTCTGCATTGCTAGTCATAGATTGTGTGTGAGCACTGACACAGACACAAAAAGACACAGACTGGTCATGATACATGGGCTCATAAATTTAACATGGTGCTCCATTACAGGTCCAAGGTCATTTTCTACTACTTCTTTCTGAGCCCAGATCTGCTCACAACCCACAGAGGTGATTCTACATCCGTCATTAATAAAAGCCCAGCGCTCTTCCGTGAGACCTGTCCGACCCCATGCCAGACTTGAAAGCCTCCACTTCCATACGTCTGCGCAATAAATCCACTGATGAGCTTTATTCACTTCCTGATTAGGCCTGGTTCTAGGATCCAGCGCTCGCACGGCTGCCGTAAATCACACTGCACCCGCTCTCCTTCCCTTCCACTGGCCTCTGGCCAAGACAACATGGTGGGAACATAAAGGGCCTAATATAACATTAAGGCGAGGGTTCTTACACTATTTATGTGGACAGGTCATAAAGTACAGTTCGTTTTATGGTCAGCTGACTGCACTGTAAAACACTGTACAACTTGTGTACATGGTCCATAAAAGGGCCAAAAATCTAATGCTAACACCAAACTATTTTTTTCTATCCTAGCCACAAACACAGCGGGACATTATGAAACTGGAATTTGAGGTCAGTTAATGAATCGGTTAAATGAAATCCATAAGTGGCACGGAGAGGCTGGTGAGCTTCGCAGTGGGAGCTTGCTACCACCCTGCCAGCGC
The DNA here is from genome assembly GCF_963457725.1 of Sprattus sprattus. Lineage (NCBI taxonomy): Eukaryota > Metazoa > Chordata > Actinopteri > Clupeiformes > Clupeidae > Sprattus > Sprattus sprattus. Next base: position 16,938,669 of record NC_137909.1, read on the forward strand.
TTGTTTTCATTTTGGAGGGAGAAACACAATATGGCAGTTGGAAGTGATGTGATTGCATTGGCAACAACAACTTGGCAAGAAAGGCAAAGGCTTGTGTGACACAGTTCTTGCCATTCTCTAACAATAATCTGATATGGTCAATTAAAAACAATTTAAAAAAAAAAAGCTGTCCCCTGGCTTTAAGCAGCCGGGTTTCAAAACAAATGTCAAATCACAAGACCTCACGTGTACCAGGGTTACAGAGAGAGGGTAAAAGAAACGAGAGAGACGCAGAGAGAGAGAGAGAGAGAGGCTCAAACAGACTTAATCAATTTAAAGTAAACTTTCACAAAATATATCTTGGTTGACACCACAGAGGCACAGAGCCCCTTTGGCTGGGAGAAAGGAAAAATAGACAATGGCTTTGACCATACTGCATTGCAAACGCTTTAGGCTTCATTCAGTTTTCTCTTTTCTCGCTTTTTCAGGTGTGTGTGTGTTCCAATTTGCCTTCCAATGTGACTTAAACTTGACACCAGTGTAAATCATGAACTGTCCTGAAATGACACGCACGTGTAAAAGCAAATCCTCCGTCTAGTGCAACACCGAAGATGGAGAAAGCAGTCATCACCGGGTGGCTGTGCGAGTTATGTTTTCTGCTCTAAAACTATAAATCAAGCGAAGGATACTAAAAACGCTGCCTTAGCCCCTCTGTCTTTCGTTTCTGCCTCCTTCATAGACAAGGGTACATGGGTATGCATGGCCTAAAGACATGAAATGACAGGATACTGCTACGAAAACACAAATTTTGAAATGGCCTGTTCAGATTTCAATCATTAAACACTTACCACATACGATATACGATGTATTTGAAATTTGTCAAACTGCCACCAAAAATCAGGGCTGTGTAAGGGGGGGGGGGGGGGAATCAGATTTGGAAAAATCTGAACACAGCCAACATCCATATGGAGATTAGACTCTATTGAAAAGCACTGTAGGGACTCACTCTAACCCCCCTACCCCACATCCACACACACCCTCTCACCCAGTGCCAGGGTTCAAAAGGGAAGACATGAGGCTACAGGGGGTGATTTAATCTGTGATTTCAGCATGTCTCACACGCCACAAGATACTCCTCATCCTGGAATAAAGTCAAATCAAATCAACAAATTACTATTCCTTCTTTCTTGCTCCCTCTCCTTCCCTCTCTGCCTCTCTCACTCTCTCTCCCTTTTTCTCCCTCTATCTCTCTCTCCTTCTCTCCCTTTCTCTCCCTCTGTCCCTCACTCTCTCTCTCTCTCTCTCTCTCTATCTCTCTCCATGGGCGATAAGCAACATTGTGATGAAGTGCTGTGCCAAGAGCCTGGGACAAAGAGTCTTTTGAGGGGACTGAGCGCGTTGCTAGGCGATGGCAAAATGTTGGCGATAAACTCCGGCTTAGTAGCCCTAAAGAAATGCCTGCACATTTAAAGGGACCCGCTATGCCAAGCAGCAGCATCAGTATGCTGCCGGCATCTGACCACGAGAGATGAGTTCAGATTCAGAGATTCAGAGACTGACTGAGAGAGAGAGAGAGAGAGAGGGAAGACACATAGAGGAGGAGAAAAGAGAAGAAGGATGAGGAGAGAATCTTTCTGGCATCTCAACCACGTCTCCCTTTAGGAGATGATCTATATTTATTTAAGTTTATGACAGAGCTTTGTACTTTTGTAACTTGTGTTTTTGTTTACCGCATTGAAGCTACCAGTTTACACATGGCCGAGAGCAAAGGGCTATTTTGAGCACAGACACTATAGCCATACTACTAAGGAAAACAACTTGAACGCAGAAGATCTTTATGGCGCATACTGAGAGCACTGTAAACAGCAACTGTGCTCTTCTCTCTTTGAAAAGCCCAACAAATCTATTCCAAGTCTTTATAGAGTTGAGTATAAAGATATCCTTTTTTTTCATATCCCCCCAAAATGTTGGCAGTGCTGCAAACTGATGGAGCAACAAACATTTCCAAACATCAACAAGTCTCACACTGGACTTTTCATGCACATCTCATAAATTTTGTTCGCACGTTCATTCTTTGGATACCCGGCAGGCAATGGGAACATCATTACGCTGTTTAAATTCCTTCCAGTGTACCAGAACTTTCTTAATCATTTCATACAACATCAACACCTCACTTTTCCCACAGTTTAGTTTCCACTTCTATTGTGGAAGAATATCTTTCAGGGGTGTGACATTTTGGCTTTAAATGAGCCCCCTCATCTTAAACGCCATCATAACAGACACTCCAGACTTGAGGAGGCACCTCCATTTATTCCGTTTGTTGACCGGAGAGAGACACTTATGAATGCCAGAAGCGATGGTGTTAAAGTCCCACTGAGGGTTTTAATGTTGGGGTGTGGAGTGAAAGAACATCTGATTTCACAGCGTGGTGCTTCCTCAGGCATGGAGGAGGATTAGTGGCCAATTAGTGCGTGTGTCTAGGACTGAGGCGGAGGCTGAGGCCAGGGTGAAATGGGAACCGGCTCACTCTGATTACCCCCCTCCCCGACGCCCCAACCACCCCATGCTGAAGTGTAGCTCAGAATGCTGATGAGAGTTTTACACAACCCAGCAGCAAGAGTGGCAACAGCACAAAAAAACATTTCCCAACTCAGGAAGCGGCAGATACTGAAGCAGGGACTGGGTCGGTTCTGAAAACCAGTTTGATGGCTTGTTTTGTTATGGAACCACACTCAAACTTCGGCACTAAAATGGTTCCTGTTGTCATAGTGGTGTGGTGTTGTAGGTGCAGTAGATGAGAGAGTCAGGCTCCTCACTAAAGTTCCAAAAGTTCTAATATCCATCCAATCAAGCTGAGTGTAATCAAGCACTGAGCTATTCTACAGGGTTGAAATCCCATGATAAATACTGTACTAAACACTAACTAGAACTGTCTATGCATAAAATCACATGGCCATTAACTACAGGTAAATACGAATGTAATTGTAAATGTCCCTGGCGTCTTGGCATCAGTCTTACCTGTCCATCCCGCCAGGCAGCGGCAGTACCCAGTGGCCGGGTGGCATCCATCAGCATGGCTGCAATCACAGCGCTCCCGACACTCCATGCCATAGGTACCATCCTGCAGGGGTCAAACAAAATAAAAAACAACTTAATTGAGCTGAAATATGTCATAGATCAAGTCAGTGGTGGTCTTGACTTGGATAACCTGCATTTCCTGGTTACCTTGGTTTGATGTCATGTAATATAAATGGATACGTTCTTTAATCTTGTTGCTATTTATTTCAGAAAATAAATATTTGGAAGACTATTTTGAGAGGTCAGCATACAACAGGAGGTTTCGATTACAGCAGTCATTTTGTTAAGATGTTTCTATTTTTTTTTTAACAAAGGTTTGTTCAGCTTAGTGCAAGGATTGTAAACCATTAGAAAACTACACTCTACACACTTAAAAATGATGAGGACAACTGTGAGCGACAACAATCTATCTCCAAGGATTATTTTATAACAATAGTTTATGTGTTAAAAGCAGCCTTCCAGCTGTCTCTGCTTGAGTTTTACAGACTGGAGTGCTGGTATAATTTCACACTGGATGTTTGTATGATCTGTAATACTATTTTATGAGGACAATTACTAAACATAGCAAGTGCCACTTGATAGCTTATCTGGGTGGTCATGAAATTCCTCTACCATGATTTTGCCTAAAGGCAATCGCCAGCTTCCTGAAGGCGTGAATATGTTTGTGAAAGCTCAAAGCAGATGTAAGAACCATGTAAGCTATGGCCTCTAAAACCTATTGGCCCAAACAGAAAAACTTTAATCCAAAAAGTTCCTGACTTTGTGAAAACACTAGTCATTAGCACCGAACAAAGTGGATTTGATGAGTAATTCTAGAAAAGCCGCACATCAAAGGAGCACAATGCCTTTGGAAGCATGTGATTTCTCATGACTAACTAAACACGGCTCTGCTTCTCTGGACAGATTTACCAGAAGCCTTCAATGGAATAACAAAAAATGCTTGTAGAAGTTCTATTAGTGAAACAACACTGAAGGTGATGTGTTTCTTTACTCAATTTGTAAAGTGTGATATCTTAACCTTGTTTCAAAAAGGCTAAAGGGAAAATAAGTGCAACTCATGTTTTAGACACATTTACATAAGAATCATGACACATGCTGCTGTTACACAAAAACAAATGAACACTTGGTTTTGGGGTCACAGGTGAACCCAGCTATTTCCATTTAGTGAAATGAGTTAAACGTTTGGCAGTGTGGAGTTAGGTGTGCTTTGTGTGTGAATGTGAGTGTGTGTAGTGTGTCTGTGTGAGGGTGTGCGAGTCTGTGCATTTGGAGTGTGAGATTGGTGTTTGTTTGAATAAATGTGTGTGCGTGTGTGTGTGTGTGTGTGTGTGTGTGTGTGTGTGTGTGTGTGTGTGTGTGTTTTGTGCATCTCCACAACCCCCAGCTCACCTGGCAGTGCATGTCACACCTCTCCCCCCTCCAGCCGGGGGCGCAGGTGCAGCGTCCGTCCAGAGCGTTACAGGCCCCGCGGTTCCCACAGAGGCAGGTGAGGTTGCAGCCCAGGCCCCACGTGCCACTGGGGCAGTTGATGGAGCAGTCCACTCCATGCCAGCCTTTGGAGGGGAAGGAGAAAAACAGCATGGTGGTGACGGGCACAGCTTGGCCTCAATTGAGTTCCAGTCCTCTCTCTCCCCCTGGGAGGTTATTACAGTGATGACCCTTATTACAGGAAGTGATTCTATTCAGATTGTGTTAAGTAATTACCTACAGACTGATATGCTGTGTTCACCCAGCTGTATGATAATTGCCTTCTGGAAGGACGACTGGGCTGCTGGCCCTGACTGAGTGTGTTTTCAATACATGCTTACATGTGAGTTTGCATGCTCTTGTGTGGGTGTGTGTGTGTGCATGTGTGTGTGTGTGTTTTTGTTTAAGAGTGTGTTTGTTCATGCATGTGTCTCACCTGCTTTGCATGAGCAGGACCCGTCCACAGGTGAGCACGCAGCTCCGTTCTTACAAGCGCAGGTGGAAGAGCAGTTAACCCCGAAAGTACCAGAGAGACAGGCTGTGGAGCAGTTGGGCCCCTGTAGGGAGAGAATAACTCCATTAATGCCCTCCACACACACATCCACTTCCATCAACCATCACCACTGCCAGGACACCTGACTGAATGTACAGGCAAACATCTAGGGAAGAAATCGGTCATCATAAGGACCCCCCTGGGCTTTAACTGTTTAGCTTAATAAGGCCTTTGTTTTTCAATGACTTTCATTTTTTTCATAGAAGGAAATTATTATGATATTGTACAAAAAACGATTACATAGCGCAGCTATACATGCATATGTTACTGTTTCTAGAAACTGGTTGACTGGTACCAATTTAGATATTTCATTAAATATGGCATTATCAAAAGCAAATAGGGGTTGGGCCTTACAGGCAATGTTTATTATGTTTTTCATTTATATCATGGTCATAGTTACCATAGTTATAAACAGAGTAGGAATAGTCTCTGAGGACACAGTGTCAGTTCCTGGTGAGGAGATTCCTTCACATGGATGCAGACTAACAGACGAGTAATAATGAGTAACACTGCAGTGATGGCTGTATGTGTGTGTGTGTGAGTGTATGTGTGTGTGAGTGAGTGTGTGTGTGTGTGTGTGTGTGTGTGCGTGTGTGTGTGTGTGTGTGTGTGTGAGTGAGTGTGTGCGCACTTGTGTGTGTGTGTGTGTGTGTGATTTGGTGTGTGATGCATCACAAAGACAGTGGCATTATTGGCCACTTTGTGTGTGATTTTACAGGTGTGTGGTTGATACACACATTGCATGTGTGTGTGTGTGAGTGATGCATTACTATATGTGTGACGGTGTGATCAATTCATTAATGTGTGGGTGGGTGTGTATCTGTGTGTGTGTGTGATTGTGTGTGTTTGTGTGTGTGATTGTGTGTGTGTGTGTGTGTGTGTGTGTGTGTGTGTGTGACAGGGTGTTTACTTTGAAGCCCGGGGCACAGATGCACTCTCCTGTGACGCTGTGGCAGTCGGCGCCATTCTGGCAGTGGCACACCTGCTGGCAGGACTCGCCATAGAACCCGGGCGTGCACGTCTCGTTGCAGTAGAGCCCTGCCCAACCAGGCTGGCATGAACACTCACCAGACATGGGGTGGCAGCTAAGGATGGGTACACCAGAGAGAAAGAGAGAGAGAGAGAGAGATGGCGAAAGAGAGAGAGAGAAAGAGAGAGAGAGGGAGAGATGAGAGAAAGACAGAGAAAGAGAAAGAAAGAGGTACAGAAAGAGGGAAGGAGAGAGAGAGAGAGAGATGGAGAAAGACAGAGAGAATGAGATGGTGAGAGATGGATGACAAAGAGAGAGTGGGAGAGAGAGAGAGAAGAAGAAAACAAGAATGTGAGTGTCCATTACTTTACCACTCTTGTATAGCTGGTAACAAGGCTGCAAACAGAACATAGCAAAAATCGGAATGCAATTTCTTTTTTCAAGTGAATAGTTTCATATGTCTGTCAAAATACAGCACATTTCTATCTACAGTCGAGTTTGGAACTGAAAGTTAACTGCTTTGAGTATATTAATGTCTGCAAAAGTTGCTGTAGTTGTACAGAGTTTTGCTGATGGTAAACATTGACTGAGACATGTATCGATGATTTTTTTAAGAAGTCGTATTGAATGCATTTTGTATCAAAGTATCCACAGTTCACAGAGTCTACTAGCCTGGATACCAGCCCAAACCCCGCCCACAAAAATTTTGGTCAGGGAGATTTGGTCTGGCTCTGAGTTAGTTGGGAGAGAGTTTCATCGGACAGATAAAGCCGGACCAATCAAATTGTCAGGGCGGGCTTTATACGATGATGGACAGATTATCAAGGGGTAAATTCGAAATCCTCCAAAAGATGGCGGCGTATCCGGCTTGTAAATTGGACATATTTTATGTAAATGATGCTATCTACACAACTTTTTTATGTCTACATTGACCTGGTTAGTTGTATATGTGCAACACGAATGTTGCCGAGGATTGTATGTCTTAACTGAAGCGCTCTAGACCATTATTGTTAGGTCATTGCTAACGCTACACCAAAAATCCATTAAAATACATGGTAGCTAGCTATAGCCTTGTTGCTAATTAGTAACGTGAGCAGGCATATCTCAACAGATATTGACAGCGTATTCATTTTAAAAGAGGAACAGAGAAACGCGATCAAGGCATTTGTTTTGCTTTTGCCGTCCTTCCTACGGGATCAGGTTAAAGTTTTAATGTATCAGATGGTCATACTACATTGCTCTGATTGGTTCTAGGTATCCAATTGAGCGAAGAGGCATTTTTTCCCCCTGGTTCGTTGAAACACGCCCCATAATCACAGCCCAATAGTTCAGTATCAGACTCATATTCTGACTAGAATTATGAGTATGACATCGTCAGGCTAAGAGTCTACTGTTATGATAAAAAAAAAATTGTGCGTGTGCATGCTTAAGTGTGCATATGTGTCTATGTGTGTGTGTAATTGCATGTGTGTCTGTGTGTGTGTGCATTCGGGTGAATATGCATATGTGTGTGTGTATGTGAGTGTGTGCGTGTGTGTGTGTGTGTGTGTGTGTACCAGCTTGTGTGCGTGCTTGTGTGAGTGAATGCACGTGCGCGTGTGTGCATGTGTAGAACACAATGGGACAGAGAGAATGAGATGCCCACTGAGACTTACAAATCAGTCATTGGCCTCCAAACACAGTGCCGACTCCTAAATGAAAGCAAATGCGCGCGAGTTAGCTCCAGCACTGGGAGCTGAGCCTCCAAAGTAAGCAGCACAACAGGAGACTAATAAGAAGACATATTACTGACTTGGGTTACGCTAGTCTGGAGAGCTCTAAAGTTTGTGCAAAGATTGCTGAGGGTGGTGCTAAAAATTACTCAAATAGTACCATTCCAGTGAAAACATTTTCTTAAACCTACCTCATGAAACTCATTGGACCTACGTGTCTTTCTTATCTTAAGTTGTTGGGGCTAACCAAACCGAGAAAGGGGGGCACATTTTTTTCGTAACAGGCCGGTCAAATGTCATACATGGAGCAGCTGGCATTTCAGCCTAACTGGCAGACAGAGACAGATCACTGCCACCCGAATCCCCTCAACATCTGTACAGCTGCAGTACGCCAGTATCGGGCAGCTTATCATACCACTGTGACAACTTTTTTACCAGCACCCTCCATGTTGGATCATATTACTCAGCATCCTTCACTGTCCCTGTGGCTTCAATTTGTCATTGGGGGGCTGTCTCAGTGACTGACTGAACTGACACATTGCTCTTTTGTTCTTCAAACAGACAAAGTCCCCCGATTGAACCCCAGAAGTTTCATACAGACTATCTTAGCCTGGGCATTCCATTCTGGGCAGACGTTGCTCCTCAAAGCCTTGATGGATCAGGCTTTGAAGATGAGTGTCTCTCTCGTTCTCCCTCTCTCTCTCTCTCTCTGTCCACAATTCATCTGGCTGGAAAAACATATCTCATGTCTGCTAATCCATATCTTTTTCTGCTAACGTCCAGAGTGGAAGTCTGGGAGTTCATGTCTATTATGACCCATGTCATGGAGATGGACTGTAATGCTATAAAAGACATGACATCCTCCAACGTCACACTAGAAACTCTCCAGCTCCCTCTGGCTCCCCCCGGGCTCGTACAGTTCACCTGAGGAGGTGAAGCCGGGCCACTGACAAAGGCCTTCATGAATCACAACCACCTTGGGGGTTTTTTTTACCCCAGAAAGGGACATAACTTGCTATACGAAACCAGCAAAAGCCTCCATTGGTTGCGTCATTTGCAGATCTCTTTGCAGTAGGAATGAAAGGTTGGGCACCATCTGTTCTGGATTATGACCGTAGGTAGCTTGTGATGCTTTTGTTTGTGTATACGTATATATATCTTTATGTCTTTCTTTATGTGTGTGTGTGTGTGTGTGTGTGTGTGTGTGTGTGTGTGTGTATGTGTGTGTGTGTGTGTGTGTGTGTATGTGTGTGTGTGTGTGTGTGTGTGTGTACGTATGTGTGTGTTTGTGTGTGTGTGTGTGTGTGTGTGTGTGTAAGTGTCTGTGTGTATGTGTGCGTGTGTGTGTGTGTGCGTGTGTGTGTGTGCGTGTGTGTGTTGGGGAGGGTAATGTTTGTGGGCAGCCCTGAGGTTAACTGCTGGCCTTTAGTGAGCTTTGGGGGCATGCGCCGCAGGGCTGCTAGCTGGTACCTGTTGGGTCTGTCCTGGCCTGGAGAGGCAGCTGTCCCCACCTGAAACAGCGCAGCCATTGAGCCCTGAGCCCCGGCAGCTGCCCCAGCGTGCAACACATGCGGCCCTCAGCTGTGACAGGTCGTCTAACGGACCCCAACCTCCCCTTCCCGAGATCAACACAATGGGGAACATTGTGCTGAGTCAGCAACTACACACTAGGCAAGCACACACAAACGCACGCATATGTACAAACACACAAACAAAAACAACCCCCAAAAAAGGAACCCTGCTGAACATATGGAAATATATGTTAACCCCTCCTCACACACAACGGGAACACGCCTTTTTAGATTTATTCAAGGAAACTGGCTGCGAGTCAGACAGATCTGCACCCGCACTCTCCAGGTGGTAACATCAGTAGGGTTATAGGAAAAATCTGAGTTTTGCCACGTGCTGAACGCTGCAAAGGGAAACACACACACACACACCCGCACACACCCACACACACACACACACACACACACACACACACACACACACACGTGCACTGAGTTATTGTTTGGTGGGAAGACGGCAATACTTTCTCTTTTTATTCCCCTCTCTCTTTCTTTCTCTCTCGCTCACAAACACACATACACACCCACACACACAGACAGAATGACAAACCCAACCAAAATGATTCTCAGGAGTCTTAGCCTGGAAACTGTATAGTGGTCCTTGTCAACACCAATAACCAGACCAGAGCCATAAGTAACGATGTGGAACCAGTGGTTCAGCCCAACCATTTACCTGAGCAGAGCATATATACATATATCCTATACTGATAACAACAGCAACACTAAACTTTCAGCATAGAAAAACTTTTAATCAAAGGCCACACATGCAAAATCAAGTACCAATTTACAACACAGTATTGCCATATCACAGTTGCAGTTCCAGTTCATTAAAGTTTAAGTACTGCACCTCTCACCAGACTGTACTCCAGCCAAGTTTAACTGGACACCCACGGGGCATTTCCTATGCTGTTCACATGACCGCTCATTGCCACTCTATGAGTCAGCAGATTACTGTTGCAGCTGCTGCTGATCATTTCCTTGAGTCTAATCTGCCATTCCTTCAACAATATTTTCCACAAATCTCAGCTGCTAGCAAAATTGTACAACTAGGGTACATCTTCTCCGAGACTTTCTGTTCAAGCTCTGTGAGAGCGATGGTTCATCTGCATGACCTGACACTTCTGCCCACACCTGAGGCCACCACACCCTGAGTGATGTAAGTATATCACAGCTATGAAGCAGCCTGCACGTGATATACATATACGGACAGATAGATATATAAGTCCTTTGTGTTAACCAAAACTTCATTAACTGGCTCATGACAAGAGTTCCTGCCACACCTGAACCCAGACACTCCGATTCTCATAAATGATTGACGTTGAGGCGAACTACAACTACAAGTGCTATGGGTGTACAGGCAGATAAATAGAGTTATTGAGCAGTGTCCCTGCTCACTGAAACTGTGCTTTTCCTATGGACGCTCTGACGAGAGGCCATGCAGTCCCTCACTCCCACCTGGAGCCCTTCCAGGCCTCTGTCTCTGCCCCACCTCCCTCCTCAATAACCTGCATCTGGTCAGGACACTGGAATGTAGGATGATGTGATATGTCATAATGTGTCAGGAGAGGACAGTAGAGGACAGGACTACAGGACGTGACGTGACTTGTGTTCAAGATGAGGCTTGACGTTCAGAGTATGGTGTAAAGAAGCGCAATCACCATTCATGTCTTTATAGACTGTATCTGTAGCATGAAGACATTGCAAGACATATTTTCACTGGTAATACCTTGATAATGGTTGTCAGTAGTTTCCATGTGGGTCCTTAAAATGACCAGGCTTCTGAGATTTAAGTGATACTTCCATTTAGCTTAAAGTGGTTTACGGGTGAAGTAAAGCAACACACCAGCTGAACAAACACCAGGCAGTGTAAAGCAGCACCTCTAGACGCATACAACTAGAACCACTGCTCCCCCCAACAAACATTATCTCAACCTGTATAGTCTTAATCTCCAAAATCTTCACTGCTGTTCCAGGGCTGCTATCAATCGCTGGGTCCCTGGAATCCCCCCTGCCCCCACCCTTATCGCATCCTTCCTACCACTGTAGTGAAGAAGTGAGATAAAAGATCAAAGGTGAGAGGTCACTTACCTGCGCGTGTTCTCTGAGTGGCAGGGGCACTTCTTGTCGCATTTCAGCCCGTAGACGCCCTCGTGGCAGAGGCGCACCTCGCAGTGCTCGCCCGCGTAGCCCGGCTCGCACAGGCAAGCCCCGCTGATGTGGTAGCACTTGGCACCGTTCAGACAGCGGCAGGTCTGCCTGCAGTCCATGCCGAACTTGCCAACCGGGCACTGCTCATGGCACCTGCGGGGGGTGGGAGGGGGGTGTCACAGAGAGAGAGAGAGAGAGAGAGAGAGGAGTCAAGGGAGGGTCACTCACAGAGAGCACCAAAGCTCGAGCACCAGTAGCCAACTGTGATAGTGTCAGCCAAAGCCATTGGAGGCAAGAAGCTAACAGATTATCTCTAGACCACCAACAGCTAAAATGTAGGAGAGTGGATACTGTGGTTTCAAAATATTTGGCTCAGCACAACTATTTGGCTCAGCACTAACAGATTGGTAAATCTTCTCAATTGACTCAGTGTACAAATATTTGCGACTAGCGGATAGCCTTACAGCTACAGACACAACAGCAGTGGGAGAGAAGAGTTGGTGAAGTGGAGTCTAAAGACGCCACGCTGTCAAAGCCTTCTGGGAGAGTGTCAATCCCCTCTGTATTGCTTTGGATGAAAGCGCCTGCCAAATGACTACACGGACACGGTTATGGACAACACTAGCAGTGTCAGTGTGAAATTAAGTGGAAAAGCTGTCACACACTACAGATATAACTGTGTGTGTAAAAATCAGTGGGAATACACCTGTAAAAGATATAACTGCCTAGTCTTTAATATGCCAAATGCTCTAGGTGCAGTATAGACACGGTAGGAAGAGCTGGTGAATAATTTAAAATGTAGAAAGGGACTCTTATCTCAGTCAAATGCAAGAAATAAAGCTGGCACTTAGGCTAAGACACCATATCAGTTACTTGTACAAAGTGAGGCAGAAGACAGAGACAAAGGGTGCCACATAGATTATAGTAATTGCAGTGACAGAAAATAAAACAGCCAACTTCAAATGATAGCTTTCGAAAGATTTGTTTCAAACAAAGAGTTACAATAAAATACAGCTAGGTAAACAAGGTAAACATCAAATTACACTGATATAAGATCCCTTTATTGAAAGCATCTTTCACAGATGAAGAAAAAAGGGGTCAACACTATGTTATTTCAAAACAACAAGAAACTGAACGCCACCACTTTCAAAACAATCTTCACTGATTAGGGCTGTTGAAAAGGGGCTCTGCCATCAGCATGTAATCTCCGGGCGACTGTGGCTGGGACTGTTTGCAGATGGCACGAGAGGCCGCTGAAATGCCACACAGATTAGCCCCTGGGGTAAATTCCATAGGGGCAAATCACTGAGCGGACTTAAACCTGCTGTTCTTTGACCAAAAGTGTGGTGTATGCAACTATACTTTACCTTAGGCAGCCACAGCCAAAGACGGAGGAGTTTATAAATGCCTCATGAGCACTTCACTCTCCTCAGTAATGTTAAATTATGTCTTACACCGCGTTTAGGCATACTGTGTAAGCTATAAATGTATCCAAGTATTTATGAAGGTCTTTAGAAATGGCATACCTTGGGTAATGAATAGTATGCCTAATGATTTAGCTCTCCAAACAAGTTCGCACACTTATATAAGAAAATATGGAAAACTTTAACAGTGCCTTAAAAGAGTGTGAGAACTTGTGTTTTGAGAGCTAAATCACCAACAACGTTAAGAAGCTGCATATAAAACACATTTACTGTAACACATAGGCTGTTTGCATACCGCAGTGTTGTTTCTAATCCCACTGTGTTGAAACTGTCAGATTGAGAATGAAAAAAAAAACATCATTTAAAGTTCACTTATATTCCTGAAGAGGGACTTCATACGGTTGACCTGCAGAGACCTACTTGTTGATAGATAACTCTCTCTTTCTCTCCCCCCTCCCTACCTATTTCTTTCTTTCTCTCTCTCTTTTTCTCTGTTTCAAGAAGCCATCCTAGCTTGCTTTAAAGGAATCACAAAGGCTATCACTAGGGGAAACTCGTATTATAGCGTGAGCCATTGCCACTAGCTAGCTTTGATAAATTAGGCTGCTGGGTCCATTCAGAATTCAAAACCATGTCTCAGAGACACGGCTATCAGGCTCATTCTCGCCTGGCAGATGGATTTTGTCAGAATGCTTTTCCCAAAGCTTGTTTTTTTTTTTCTCATCTTCTTTTTTTTTCTCTTTTCCTCTTTCAAACCACTAGCAGCTGTAGTGTTACGGGAACACATTGGAGGATCTTACGCACACACAGAAGGTCCTCTGGGGGGGACGGCTGTGTAGGCCAGGGTTTGCACGAGAGGTCACGTCAGATTTCAGCCCCGTTCGCAGCCAGAGGATTCCCCCAGGCCACTATCAAGTGTCTGAGAACGGTGCACGGATGCATAAATATCAGCACCGCATGGAAACGGCTTAAGTGTGTGCCATTATGTTCTGCAGGGGTACACCAGGTAAGGGCCGGAAGGCTCATACACACACATGAGGAGTGTGTCACCACAGTAGTGGAGAGTATCCTACTGGCAAAATGGTATAAGACACACACACACACACACACACACACACACACACACACACACACACAGACACACACACACACACACACACACACACAGAGGAGGTCCCTCCCTGCACAGGCTCTCAGCATTTACAATTTTCCAGGCCATAGGGTGTGGTGGTGGAAGCAGAGGCGGTGGTGGTGGTGGAGGCTCGGTGTGGCAGCAGGGCCCCGGCTTCAAGCCCGAGGCTGCAGTGACGTGCGACTCCACCAAGGCCCTTATTAACTCATATAAATGCACTCGCACTGCTATTCCTGTCGCTTCATGGGCCGGCTAAGTATATGGTGCGCGGCTCTCTGATACTGGTAATTACCGGGCCCAGGCCCCAAAGCCCTAGCCTAGTAGAGCTCAGCTCAGAGGCAGAGCCCCTCTCTCATAACGCCGGCATTGAAACAGAGGCCCCTCGGAGCTCTCACGGCGCAATATACCCTCTAGAAACGTCCTTCCTCCAAATGCATTTGCAGACTGAGGCTGCTGTATGTGCATTGCTTTCCTCATTATGTGCGATAATTGTTCTGGAGGCACATTATTTTGTAAGACAATGATAAAGTTCATCCATCTGTGGCATATTAGCTCTCTAACTTAATAACGGTTACATTGGGGCTGTGCCGTAAAACAACACCAATAATCTGATTTTCAGATTGGAATAATTACATAACCTTTTCTCAAAACACCAGCAAAGCTGGAAAAAAAACATGAAAAACATTCATTGTATGTTATCTGAATTTGACCTTTTTACATATTTTGGAATTACGTTTAGAATGTTGCAGCCTTAATTGAATCATTTATAGACCACAGACCTAAAACCACAAACCACAAAGATAGATCAACCCCTCATATATGGTTTGAAACTCGACATTTGCAATCTCTCGCAGCATCTGCTAAACAGTGTGCTATTGCGACACGATGTGATGGTAATACATTTTTCTCTGGCAACAGATTGTTAGTGAATGGTGCAATCCCCCTCTGGCACCATGGCATGAGAGAGACAGTGGAAATGCACCATGACCCCTTCGCATTACACAGGCAATCCGTCTTCACAGGGACCTGGCACAGGTGCCCGCGGGGTACTGACGCCAGCACATGCGGAACCAGGGGTGAGAGTTGGGGGGGGGGGGGGGGGGGATGTGCAGGTGGCAAGGTGATGAAAAGTGTAGAATGGAAAACATTTGTTGGCATCCCGGGGACAACAACAAACATTTTCCATTGCCGGGTTCACAGGAAATGCGCTCCAGTGTTTTCTGATACCAGAGCAATATTCTGACATGAGAAAAGGCGCTAATACTATCATCAGGTCATTCACTAGCCTAGTTGTCAAATACACAACTGGAGGCAGAAAGTCACTACCCGTGCTAGGCTTAAGTTTATTTAACACACCCTCTAAATCACACAGTCACCATCTCGACGAGTGATAGCTGAAGCCTGAGGAACACATATATCTCACTAAGTGTACGTTAGCACTGAGCTGGAGTTAGCGGTAGCATTCAGATGCCATGAATGGATGGCGGCAGCAGAGGTAGCTGAGGTCATCTGGGACGGACGTCTTCACAGAGCTCGCGGGCTCCTCATGCATTCCTAGCTCCCAACTGACTGAAGGCAGAGCAGACAGAACCACTAACCACACACAGCTCATCCCTCAACAAGGTCTGGCCAGTCTCCACATTTCCGCAGAGAGATAGGGTCCTCTCGCTCTCCCTACTACCGTCTTACTGTCTGTACATATGCACCCCCCCCCCACACACACACACACACATACAGACACACACACATGCGCACACACACATACACACACACGCACCCACTCACATTCACACACATGCACACACACCAGTCTACTCACTTCCTTCCTCTTCCCAGAGCCACAAGCACACAGCTGTGTGCCAAAACTGATATATTTGTCTCTAAGTGGGTGTGTGTGTGAGTGTGTGTGTGTGTGTGCGTGTGTGTGTTTGTGAGTGTGTGTATTAATGTTTGTGTGTGTTTGTCTGTGTATGTGGGTTGGTGGGAGACAGTCTCCCAGTCTCCCAGTTTTTTCCAGTGTGGGAGAAAAGTGTGAGATAGGAAGAGCACAAGGTCAGCTCCTTTAATGTCTAATATATAACTGAAACGTTTCACTCAGTCTTCGCCAAACTTCCACCACCCAGCAGCAGCCACAATAGTTCTTAGTTCTCAGTAGATTGCTTGAGTCTGTACATTAGCAACAGTTTTACCTGTAGCTCCTATGTTATATTTGCGATAAAAAAAGACTACTCAGTCATGAAAAAACCTTACAGAAACCTGAATAAGCCTTTATCTAAAAAGCTCGTAGTCACACAGCGGTTTGCTCTGTCCTCTACCATGCTGCACCGCCACCGAACCTGTTCATCCAGTGCATTAAATGAGTCAGATTGAGGCAGAAAAAACCTAAAAATAAGTCTCTGGCCACCATGACTGATGGATGCTGCTCTCCAGACCGGCCAGACTCTGGGAGCGGAGAGGAAGTGTGTGTAAACACATCTGACCACAGCGCTCCCACACCCACCCAAAAGCTAACTGGCGGCTCGGCAGCAAACAGGCCCGGTTCTGGTGTCGTATTTAGTGGTGTCTGAAGCTACGGCGGCCCCGGAGATGGTGCACACATGTCAGGGGGTGTGGGGGGCTGGGTGGGTGGAGGTGGAGGGGGTGGTGGGGTTGCAAGCAGACAATAACAATGTAATTTTAGCACGGGCCTCTCCCCATCCATGGCTATGCCTGTGTTTACTGAGTCACTGGCTGCCCTGCAACCCAATGGGACAAATGACAGGACAGGCAAAGGACAGAAAGCCACACGGGGGACGACCAATGCGAAGGGCTGCTTAGGGGGGGTTAGGGTTGAGGTTAGTTGTCATGGATGTGATGGGGGCAGCACAGAAAGTTTGGATTTGAACTGGGTCAAACTTCACATTTTCGTTGAAGAATGTTAAAAATTCTGTGGTCCTAAGATAGGAGATATGGTTAGATGTATGGACTGCACAAAGTATGTTGGGTGTAGTAATAACTTTTCACTTTCATTTCAGTAAAAAATGCACAGTTTGCACTGTACTATATTACAAAAGAACTTTAATAATCAAATATACTAATACACTGTATTGTACTAAAGAATACTATGCTCTACTGCCTAATGTCATATTCTGATTTGAAGAGGGAGATGTGTTT
>NC_137909.1:16960852-17065852 GCF_963457725.1 Sprattus sprattus
TCTGGCTTCTGTTTATTGTTAAAGGGAAATAGCCACGGTCCAAACGCCGGCTGAATCTCCAGGTTAACCTCTCAATTCTTAATCGTCCGTCAGTGTTCGCTTGGTCTCTTCCCATAGGAAACAGCTCTGTCTTTTCTCCTCAAAGAGAACGCTAGCACGATAGGCCATACATTACCATTACGCCTGACATCACAAGGCTTTGTAGGGCTCGCTTTATGGCACTCCTGTCGACCAGCTGTTCCTGAGCATGGCTTAGCCTACACATGATGTCACCCAAGAGAGGCCTGACGGGTGTCTGCCAAAACCGTAAAACAAATCAAGGGCAGAACTTTTTTGTCTCTCTCCTTCGCATGTGTGGCACGAGTTGATTGGCACAAGTTGATTGGCACGTTGGCATCGGCGGCCACACATGTTATTGCTTTGCTTGATTAAAGCAAGCTGGGGAGTTAATGAGAGGGCTTACCCTCACCGGGTGTACGTACGTGTGTCGTGGCACCCCGTTAAAGACACTTTACATAAATCTGAGCAGGTTGCTGACGTACTTTGTTAACCCCCAGTTGCATTGGACCTTTTTGATAACAATTAGTCCTTGTATGGTAAGAGGGCAACACGGAGGTCACATTGACTGGCTACTTCTTTTATGGATTCTCCCCCTTCCTCTAGCCCCCTGCTCGTATTTTATGGTTTATTTTGCGGATGGATGGATGGCGTGGGCCAATAAAACAACTTAGCTACTTCATGGAGAGTTTTTCCCAAAACTGTAAAACTGTGTTGCCTTCTTCTGCGTTCAGTGTCCAGTAGTTGATTATAGCCAAAGAGACTGACCTTAAAGACTTCACATCTTTAAAAACCTAACAGATGAAAACGGCCTTTCACAAAGGTTATCTTTGCACACCTCATGTAAGTTGGCTGAATGACTAGAGAGTTACACAAATTGTTTAATGATGGTTAAAATACCTAAAGCTAGAAAGAATAACCTGCACACCAGATGAATAGGGTCAAACAGTCCTCTTTTATTCTGTTCCTCTGATTCTTTCTTTGTTCAAATATCTCTGGCTTTTTGATCTAATAAAGCAAGGAAACTTTGTGGGGAAATTAACGTTCAAGAAGCAGCCTGAATTTTTTCTGAAAGACAAAAGAAAGGAGATGGCACTATGAATTCTATGACTTTTCCTGTCCATTAAGTGCAATGAGCCATTGGGCCCAAGCCAAAGCTCAATTGTTTTAGAGTTAAATGCACAGGAGTATTTTGCTCTTTTGGCACAGTTGTCGGATTAAGGTAATCTCCCTAATACTTATTAATTACCCATTTAGCAGACATTTGGTCTAAAGGCCTATTAATGAAGAGAGTAATGAGCCCGCGAATAACTGAAGGGAGACCAAACCACACATAACCATGATACATTTCAAATGACATTAAAAAGTGCTGTTTCAACCTCTCCAAAATCTGCCCAGTAAAATTGTCTTCTCAGGTAGAGGAGGAGAAAAATAAAGATAGTCACTGAAGAAAATAACAAACTTCAAGATTCCATTGAATTGTTTCAAACTATACAAACTATAAAGTGTCCCTGCCCCTGATCCACAGAATTTGTGAAAGAAATGTTCTGTATCTCTAGTAGAAAAAAAACACACAGCTATTTTGAACACCCAAACGAATGATAACACCATGACATTGATGTTGTTATCACATTTTTTTTTACCAGTGGTGAAATACTGGTCATGGATTTTGGACAATGCTTTTCCTGACCTGACACCACACACATTCTGAGCCTGAGTCTGAGGCAAGGCACCAGAAGGGAAAGAGGTGGCAGTAATGCCGTCATTGTGCTGCCCACAGTAGCCTGCTGCAAAGGGCTCGGTTAAACCATTTTCTTCCCCAGGCAGTACACACACACACACGCACTCGCACACACACACACACACACACACACACACACACACACACACACACACACACACACACACACAGAACTTGCACTGAGAACATAAAAACCCCATATGCACCCAAGCTTCTTGGTAGCGTTTTCTTCTGACCCAGATAAAGGACAAGCCCACAATGGTTCTCTGGCCTTAAGCCCAAGAAGAAAATGCCCCACCTTTTGTTAAGCAGCCCAATAAAACCCCTGAAGGTGGCTAGCACAAACATGCACACACATACACACACACACACACACACACACACACACACACACACACAGAGATCCTCACGTGAGAAGAGGTATTGGGGTGAACAGGGGCATACCGGCTTTCTACTAGACTATCTATAATGATAATCATTCAAATCTCCAAGTTATGAAAGAGGCATTTTGCAATACAGTGTTCAGTATCACATTGCATATCCAAGTAAATAAAATAAAAAACCCTAAATGGTTGTGGCATCACTCATTTTTTATATATATTTTTGGAATTCACAGTTACAAGTCATACATTTTAGTTTGAGTCCTTCAGTTTGCCTCTAGCATCGAACTCATCTGCACCCAATGTGTTTATACAATTAAGATAATGACAAGATGGCCAACACAGGGTTTAGTTACAGTGTTTATGCACATAAACCTGGCCATTCTGATGACAGATTTTGTCACCAGTAACAAACAAAGGGACAAGGGAGGTTCCAAATGAATGAATAATGATTAATCAATTAATGAAACAAGACAGCACTGCCATGACCTTGCTTTTTTCACCCTGACAGGCTGGCAATAAAGGACACAGAAGGCTCTTTTACTAAAAATAAACCCTTTCAATTATCAGAAAAAACACTGTGCTACTGGTGGAAAAAATGTATATCTATATAAATTTAACTTGCCATGCGTTATGGTCTAGTTGGACCAAGAGATGGGAGGAAGGACAGAGGGGGGAGGGGTGGAGGCAGGAAAAGATTTGCCAAACCTTTTTGGTTGCAGAGGATTTGATCTAAGAAATGGCCATCAAAACGGGACTGCTCCCACACCTGCTCTCACATATTTTCAGAAATTGGTTCTAAATCACTGAGGTCATGTTCTGACAGTGACAAGAGTCCTTGCTCGTGTTTTTTTTTTTTGCGCGTGTGTGTACGCAACAGTCTGTGTGAAAGTGTATTTGTAAACGGTTCCTGTCAACGGACAATGCTGATGACATTGTTGAGTTGCTGATGCCAGACTCCTAAGAAACACTTCAGTGAGTAATTTGTCTTTCTGGCCGAAGGTCCAGCCAAAGGTTAATGTCTGTTACACATGCAGGATGCTTCAGAGCAGAGCAGCCATCCAAAACATACCAACTTAGCCCGCAAGGGTTCCAACACTATCAAGCTATATTTTCTTTTAGTGTAAATGGGATTGTGGGTGTGCCTTTAAAACTGCCTCGGTCATATTGTTGCAACAATGATTTTATGATTACCATTCATTCATTTATTCATTGTTTGTGCACTTGCCATTACATTCTCACACTTTCTTTTAAAGGAGTCTGCTTTGGTTTTCATAACACAGAACCTAACTCATTTCCTGCACGCCGATTCTTCCGTTTCTTTTCTTCTGCATTTGACTGTGAAGTGTTTATCCCTGGTGCGACCAGTCTTTCAGGGGTAAGACCATTTTTATTAAAGTCTGAGCAAAGACAGACAGGATGTGAGGATCAGTCTCTCTATTCTCCTGTTAGCTCCTTGTCCCCTCTACCTCGCAATGATGACGCCTGATTTGCTTCACCAAGGCCGAATGCACACAAGCTAAGTGAGGCAAAGAAATATAACTCGTACACTTTCTCCCAAGGAGCTCCATAAAACTGTTACCAGTCAGCCACTATGGCAGCAGCGCTTATACATCTGCCCCTCACACCCTAAACTAATGAAAGGAGAACTGTCAGAGCAAGCGAGTGGGCACTTGAAAAACAAAGCCATGGTGTGAATGTGGACTTTCAACAACCCTACTGGGGAAGGTAAAGCCATTTTTGGGGGGCTTTGCACAGACACAAGCTTGCTTTCCACAGACTGGAGGTCTCCAGTATGAAACCAGAGCCACACTGACAGCTGGTCGGAGTGCTAATTTGTGAGCATTTCTTGGGGGAACGGTTCCTGTTTGAGGCCAAGACTACAGACTTGAACCACTATGCAGGTGGCTATCATCACACCATCTTTGAAAAATGAATTAATAACCAAACAACGTCTTAATATGCACACACAAGTGGGCATTTCCGCAATAAGCAAGGTCACTTTTATAGACTCTGAAAGACTCAACAGATTTCTCTTCCTCAGCTCTCTCTTGTCATGCGACGGCCTACATTTGTGATCACAAGTGTTGTAGCCTCAGGTTATTTCCTGTTTTTCTCCTTGTTACTCTCCCTTATTGCCCAGGCCTCCTTTGTGTGTGTCAAGAAAAGGATTTCGGTTTCCTTCCTGGCGGACTGAGCCCCCAAAACAATCCTGAGACGCATGGTTGGGGCTCCCTGACCCAAAAGCTGAGGGCAACAAAGGGGGTCTGCCTCTTCCCTCTTGGGGGCGGGGGGGTAGAGGGGAGATGAATGGCATATTACCACAGTCGCTGAGTGCACAAGACCCCCCGCCCTCCCTCATGATAGTCATGAGAGGAACCACCACATCAGCTACTTAGCCACTGAGCTAAAACTGCTAATCAAAAGAGAAAAAAATCCACCCCAAAAGACACATACACACACATCCCACCCACCTACTAAGCTGCTGAAAGTGCTGTACCAAATGACCTGCTTGTGTTGTCATAGCAGCATAGGATGTATGGTACAATAGTCACAGGCATTCCTAGCACAAATCAGATGAGTAGCAGTCAGGTCAGTCAGGTGGGCCTAATTCTTAGCCTGCTAACTCTTAGCCTGCTAAAGCAGAATGCTGCTCAGAATGCTACTTCTTAGCCTGTTCCTAGTTCAGAGATAACACAAGCAAGGTCTTGGTGGCAATCAATTAAATATATTTAGAATACACACACACAAACACATATATATATATATATATATATAGTATGAAAAAGAAGACCTCATACGACTTACTGGTCAGACAGCAGATAGTCTTCAGCTCCGCTTCAATAAGGACGGTTATAGGAGGTCATTCCTGCCTACCTCAATAGCCATATTCCTCTAAGTGTCAATGTAAAATGCTAATTTTAAATGTAATTGCGAAATCTTGCCTTAAAGTGAAATTCGTATAAATATATTTGTGTTCTGTCTATTTGTATGTGTTTTGGTAAGTTATATGTGTTATCCATCTACTGTATGTATGTATGTATGTATGTATGTATCTATCTATCTATTTAATTGTGGGAATAGCCCAGAGGCATCTGCCCATCAGTGCCTCATATTGATTTTTCGACGGCGCTGGTTCAATACTTGTGCTAGAGCAATCAAAGCACATATGTGTGCCCTGCAGGCAGACCCACATGGCTGGAGGGGAGCTGTTAAACAGGCACTGTGCACTTGACATTGACTCACTTTGGCACGATCCCCTGTTCTGTAAACACACAGCATACATCTTCTTTAAACATCTTTAGATGTCCTACTTGATTCCCTCCTTCAAATGCATCAATTCTGCACATCCAAACTAATTGTCTCACAATCGTACAACAGTTAATGTGGCGTTATCAAATGCGTGAAACTAATATCAACTGATCTGACACTACTTTTAAAATGGACAAATTATGGGAAGAGAACATGAGCTTTTTGAGTGGGCTTGGGGAAATGACAGTGGTGACACAGAGAAACTGGGCTGGCATGTTTTTTTTTGTGTGGCTCGACACTAAAGCAGCTCTTAGAAATATGTGTTGTTTCACTTAGTTCTCAACAAATTATTACACTGTATCAAAAGCCTCACAGCCTCTGCTACACGCTCCTCTGTTCCTGCTCCAGTCCGGGTTTCCTGCTCCAGTACTCACTAATAGCCAATGTATTCATTGATTTTCTATTTAAGCCCTGGACTTTTCCTTTGTCTTTGTGTGATATTGATTGTGAATAGCAAGACGCTACGTTACTGTGTATTCTGAGTCCTGAGATATTTGCCTTGTTTGCCCATCGTGGCCTTTTGATATATTGAAGGAAAACATGCCTTGAGTGCTTACATCCTATTCATTGTTTCAAGTCTCTGTCTGTGACAGTAACAACAAACATGTCCATCAGATCTTTTATGTGTTTGCCTATCTACCCAACCCTACCCTCGTGGGATACCCTAAGGTCTTTCAATGCAAGGGCGTCCCAACCTTCTCACCCAGTTTATGACCGCTCTGCTTCCCAAATGCTGTCTTCACCACATCCTATTCAACAACTGGCTTAAGAGGATATTAAGTTATCATCCCTAGTATGAAAAAAGACGTGTGTATCTCCTTACTTTCCCTTTCTCATTAGGCTGCTCTGATCAGTGCTATCGGTGCCCATCTAATCCAGCCTGATCAGACCAACCCCGTCTAGCCTGTTCCAATCCTGGGGGAGCTAGCCGGCAGACCAAACAATATGGGCTCTGCAACAACACTGAAATATAAGCCTCCCGGCGACTCGGTTTTACTGCTCAGCTACAGGCCACACTCCCCCTAAGTCTCCTGAGGTTTGGGGCAGGGTCTGATTTTTGGGGGCCAATACAACCCTTGCACCAGGCACTCATCATAGTAGGTTTTCATCTACCTATAGACAGTCTGAGCTCAGATAAGATTAATTTACCACATGTTTACATATGGTGCTGGGCCATACATTTACAAAAGCCTTCTACAAAGATGAAACAAGTCATTGTCTTCCTTTTTAACAAAACTTGGCCAACTTCTCTCTCATCCCATGTAGTAGACGATTGCATGTTGGTTAAGCCAGCCAGAACAATAGAGATCTATGACACGACACAGTGGGTGTAAGGTTTAGGTGTGTGTGTGTGTGTGTGTGTGTGTGTGTGTGTGTGTGTGTGTGTGTGTGTGTGTGTTTGTGTGTGTGTGTGTGTGTGTGTGTGTGTGTGTGTGTGTGTGTGTGTGTGAGACCACGGAGCTCTTGGTGAGCCACGAAAGACAACCCTGGACAACCTTCCCCATTAGCGTCCCTCCACAGAGAGGCTCCACAAAGCAACATGGTGAGGGAGGTCTGTTCCAGTATCAGTAACCACCTGGCCCAGACCTGAAGCCCTCAGCACACAAGTCTGGACTGATCCAGTATCAGTAACCACCTGGCCCAGACCTGAGGCCCTCAGCACGGAAGTCTGGAAGTGGGAATGGTGGGGGGCCTTTAATTGCAGAGCTTCACCCACTGTGCTCGTTGTGTGTTTGTGTTTGTTTGACTTGGTCCTGCCAAGGATTAGCACATCCTTGCTGACAGTGCCATACTGTAGTCTTGTAATGTAGGCAACATGTTTTTCTGAAATTACTGAAAAGTCAAGGGAAGGTATACCAATGAATCCTGAATCAAACTGAGGTGAATTGATCTGATGCTAATGAAATATCACCAGGCATTCTTTAATTTGACACTAACAAAATCGAATTTTTGGTTGAGTTATGGTTTTACGGCTTATAAAAAATCAGCTAAGCTGGGTTGAACAAGAATGAACTGATTGAATTACATTTAGTTGAACTGGGTTGGATTGAACTGTATTGAGTTGAGCTTGCTAGTGTTGTAGTTTTGTTGTGTTGTGTTGAGTGGAGCCAGACTGGTTGTAAAAGGACAAAGCTGAGGGAGTAGAAAGGCAGAGAGGGCCAGCTATGGCGGTCAGCATTAGTGGTGGGCGAGAAGGAAGACAGACAGCTCCAGCTGCCTCCAGGACTTACCACTGGAACAGTCGGCCCCGCCCCACCCGGGCTCACACTGGCAGGTGTTGGGGGCCTCGCAGCGGCCGTGGACACATTTCTCTTCACAGTGGGCTGGAGACAAGAGGAAGGGGGGAGGAGGATGGAGGGGTTGGTGGTTTGGGGTAGAGAGTAGGGGAGAAAACAAGGGATAGACAGATCAGGTTTCATCTGCTACAAACAGACAGCACTAGATTGCTAACATTATAACACAGGGGGTCAGAGATTTGTGGGTGAAGTGCAGACAAAAGCTGACAAAACACAGACACACGTGTGCTGACTCACACACACACACACAAGCACAATGAGAATAACACAAACACTAACACTAGAAGCGAGCACATGGACAAAATCACATTGAAGTCAGACACAATTTTGTACATAAAATAATAGAATTGATTAAAGTGCAACCACTCGTAGACTTTTTTTATGTGTCTGCGATGGAGGGTTGAGATGATATTGGGCGTGACATTGATCTTGTCTGTTGTTGATAGATTAGAGACCCACTGCCCTGAGGTTTCATTGACGAGGGCAACAGTGACCTCCTCCACAGTCCACACTGGACTCGGGAAGCACGGAGAGTTGAATCCAATCCATTTGAAATGGAGCTTTGTGGCACTGCAAAAGACTTCCCAGGATCGAGCACTCATGAACTAAAACTGCTTCCCAACATAGGGATGGCTCCCAGTGTGGCATTTTAAAATGGTTTCACATGTGGTCAGACCAGTTTGTAAACAAGAGATAGTTTAAAATTTGCTTTACAATGGTTCTTCCTTTTCTGGCCATAGTGCATTTTTGAGAGAAGATTAGATGTTATTTGTAAAACTAACTACGATGATTTAAATAAAATAAAGCAACCAAGCTGTGTGTGGACCATTTTTTCCTTTTTTTTAAGTTTAATTATCTGTGTTTGTTTTCAACTTATCTGTAAAATCCTATATCTCATAATATCATTCAACACATAAAATCAGTGTAGTTTCCCATATGAACAATGCCGCTGCAATGCTATTTATGGTTTGCGGAAACAGCAGCCATGGGACGACCCCATGTGATTGCGTCTTACAGTACGCACAACGACTCCTTTTCAGGGGTGCAGAGAAAGTCCTCTTTCAGCCCAAAACGGTCACATTTCTAAATCTGCTGTTGGGGAAGAAAGCTGATTCATCAGCAGAGAAGGCTATCATCATTCCCTGGCACACAAATCTCTTCATTGACACCAGATATGCCCAAAAGCATTTGTCTCCCGACTCGAGGCCACTGACATACGGGGTGAAAAACAGGCAACCGCAAGAAAGTGTTCAACTATTGCTCAGAAGTGTGGTGACACAACCAATCAGAGCGAGCGGTGGATGTGACAGAAGGTCATCGCACTCAAACACAGGTTTGTTTGTTTGTGTGCAGAGCTGATGGCTGCAGTTGTTGTTTTTCTTTTTTGGCCGTGGCACGTTCTGACCTCCTGCTTTGGGCACACCTGTTCGCTCTGACTGTTTTCACTGAGTGAAAGCTCAATCTGTTGGACAGACCGACAGCCAGGCTGGACACTTCTAACACAAGTCACATCGCCCTACTGCAGGCACAAGTTGGCTTGACTGGTCTTGGCTTTCATGTGGTTGGCTTCAAAACAAGGCCCTCTAGGTGGACTACAGTCAAAGAATTTGAAAAAAAAAGAAGTGAAAGGGACTTTGCGATTCCGTGTCCAGTCTCTGACAAATCGGAGATGTTTGCAGCCTACAGCCACTTTGTAAATATCCCCAAGTTAAAAGACATTAAAACCTCTCATTTCCTAAAGAGAACACACAAGGAAACGCTTTGTGTGTGGTGATTTGTGACTGGCGAATTAGCTCACATGCTGTGCCTGTTGGGTCTTGGGACTGCTAACATTTCCGTGTATATGTGTCACAAATGTACAGCGAATCTAAGAAATCATGGCATTCAGTAGACTGATAACGACAATCTATGCATCATCAGCTGAGGTCACAACACTAGCTGTGCTCATGACGTAGGACAAAGAGGTCCTAAGCCACAAGGGGCGAAACCACGAGCGCTTCGGATACTCACGGACACACATCTCTCCGCTCTCATAGAAGCCAGGGCAGCACTGCTCTTTGCGCCGGTACATGATCTTCTCTCCACGACGGTAAGCTGTCCTATAGCTGACCCTGAGAACAAAGAGAGAGGGAGAAAACATAAATAAAACACCTCAAAAGCATTTCCAGGTTGAAGTAGAAGTATTCTCTCATTTATTGGATTATCTATACTTCTAGTAAACTACCATTACAAGGCAGAGTTGGCTAATCTCTTGCAATTACCATTAGCAAAACTCTATAATATTTATAGAGATAATTAGCAACTTTAATAAATGTTTATAATGATTTATAACACATGCTTATACACCCTTTATACCCCCTTTATAAACAACTACTTAGCATCTGACATTTACATGTTAGTTCTGCTCTATAGGCTGAGCCCTCTGGTCACCCTCTCACCTGTGTCGCGTGCACTTGAACCAGTTCAAGACGTTTGTGCAGCTGGTGTAATATATCTGGTCAAAGGGGTGTGCGTACGACTCCTGCACGGTAACAGAGTAACTGTAGACGGACACACGGACACACACAGAGAGACAATGATGAGTGTACCCGAACACACACACAAACTTGCTGCGACCTGTTTATGCAGTGTGCGTGTGGTCCCATAACTCAAGTGTGAGTGGCTAACAAGAAGGGAGGAAAAGTCCTTTAATAAGGCCACCATTAGAGAGCCTGTGTATCAGCAAGGTATTATGTATCAAACAGCTTTTAGTCATGCCACTTCTGAGAGAGAGTGTTTTCACACACACACACACACACACACACACACACACACACACACACACAATCACACACCCACACAAACTCATTAAGTGCACACTCAGAAACCTATAAACAAACCTACACACACACACACAAAACACATTCACGCTAAGACGCAAACCTCTTGACACACACTTCCGCGTGCGGCCCTCCACTTTGTGTCCTTGAGCCAACTGTGGATATTTATAACCATTTGATAAATAAACTCCTTCATGTGTTGTGTGAGTGAAACCATTATGTGTAACAGTTGCTCTCTTGTGATCCCAAAGAGGAACAGTTGTGACCGTTGGGCTCGTTTCAGGGTCTGTGAGGGTCTTAGAAATATGGTGGAAATGGGCCTGAATTCCTCTTTAAGTGCCCCCGCAAATGAGCACCCATAAGTGATTCATGAAACTGCCCATCAGTCATCATTTGTCCGAAGGCAGTCGCAGAGAGTGAATGGGATTCGCATTTGCGGGGGCTGCGCCATGAGGAAGGAGATTGAGAGAGAGAGAGAAAGAGAGAGAGAAAGAGAGAGAGACAGAGAGAGAGACAGAGAGAGAGACAGAGAGGGAGGGAGGTGGGAGGAACACACTTTCGGAACTTCGCTCAAACGTTGCTCAAGGGGTCACCCAGCTCCCAGCACGGCACAGTTGTTCCTTGTAAAAACTCACTTGGGAGTGCTCCAGAAAGTTGAGAAGCTATGCTGAGCGGTCGTCAAGACTTAAGTGGACGACACAGAGTGTGAAAAAAAACATTAAGACATGAACAGGCTGGGAGATGGTGATACGCGTCAATGAGGAGCCACACTCATTCTGTGTCTGTCTCTCCCCCACACTGTCTCTCTCTCTCTCTCTCTCTCTCTCTCTCTCTCTCTCTCTCTCTCTCTCTCTCTCTCTCTCTCTCTCTCTCTGTCTCTTTCCTCTCTCCCTCCTTTTCTTTCACTTGTGCTCTCTCTCTCTCTCTCATACCTTACTCTTTCTCCTGGTCTATCACTTTCTCTCCCTCGCTCTCTCTATTTCCCTCACTAGACTGTCCCTCTCTCTTTTTTCTTCTCTCCCTCCTTTTCCACGTGTGCTCTCTCTCTCTCCCTTACTCTTTTTCCCAGTCTCCCCCTCTCTCTCCATATCCCTCTTTACCTTTGTCTTTCCCCTCTATCTATCTCTCACTCCTGTACCCTTCCTTTCTCTCTCTCTCTATCTATCTCTCTCCCCTTCTCTCACTTTCTTTTCCTCTGTCTGTCTGAGGGAGCTGTTGCGTAGCCACCCTTCACGGCCCTTTAAGGCCGCAGCTGTTCCCACAGATTACGCAGTGAAAGTGAATCTAGCTGGGAAAGCTGCCCTGCAGCTTTGTTCTTTTCAATCTGCTGCAATGGATTTCCGAGCTGCTCCTTAATTTGGTTGAGGAAATCTTCTGCCTATTACTGTAAGTGTGTGTGCGTGGGTTGGTAGGTGTGTGGCTGTGGGCTTCAGTGTGTGTAATGTATGTATGCGTGTGTGTGTGTGTGTGTGTGTGTGTGTGTGTGTGTGTGTACATGTGTGTGTGTGTGTACGTGTGTGTTTGTGTTTGTGTGTGTGAATCTGTTTGTGTGGGTGGTTGTGTGTGTGTGTGTGTGTGTGTGTGCATGTACATGTGTGTGTGTGTGTGTGTGTGTGTGTGTGTGTGTGTGTGTGTGTGTGTGTGTGTGTTGATCTGATTGTATGTGTGGGTGGTTATGTGTGTGTGTGTGTGTTTGTGTGTCTGTGTGCACAGCTTTAGGTGAAAGACTTCAAACCCAAAACAGCTGACTTAATTTATCAGTGAATGGAACTTGCGTGACTGGCAAACTAAACCAATCACCTAAAGTAATTGTTTATCTAAACTCTCCAATGCTCCTCATTTAGATAATCCATTTACTGCCATAAACATTACAAAGCGTCTACTCAAGAACATTGTGTCGTCTTCGCAGAATTACTAGCTGGAATAAATAACTTCGAATCCAAACAGTTTTTAACAGGAGAGCCATCTCAAATTCTGTTCCAATGTACAAGAAAACGCCAAATAACGCTGGCCAGAGCAATATATTTTGGTTAGTCACAGTTCACAGTGAAGTATGAGGTCCCTGTATACTATGCATTCCCCCACAGCTCATAACTGTTTGGATCACAGATATCCTTAACAGTCATAACTCTCACTGTTCAACTGTGATGCTTTAATAAGCGGGAAATGAAGACATACGAGTAAGTTGACGTATAAAATCAACTGTAAATCCAATGCATGTGATTGTGTGTGAGTGTGTGTGTCTGTGAGTGTGTGTGTGTGTGTGTGTGTGTGTGTGTGTGTGTGTGTGTGTGTGTGTGTGTAACAGAGAAACAGAGTAAAAAAAGAGATAACAAAGAGAAAGAGAGAACGTGCGACAAAATGTCTGAGAGACTATAAGAAAGAGAGAGAAAGAGACCTAAAGAAGGGCTGAGTGACAGAATCAGAAGGATATATAAAGTGATGGAGCGTGACTCACCTCTCCCAGTGACTACAGACGTTTGGGTCCTCCAGGTTGAGTGAGGATGCCACCTGTGCCAGGCAGGCAGTCAGAGCCACCAGCACCCAGCCCCAGTGCCACCTGACAAACGCCATCTTTGTCAAAACTACACCTGCGACAAAAAACACACCCACACCGAGTCAGAACATCCAACACACACACACACACACACACCAACACACACAATTTACCATGCTGTGTTTGGCAAACCAAGTATGAGTGATGCTAGGCATCAACCCTACTTATCGCTTATGAGTCTGCCTTTTAAAAAGTCCCTTAAAAAAATGTTTTCTGTTCCTGAGAGTAAACTCTACTTTCCTGTTTCCACTTGAACGGGCCACTCCAAAAACCTGGCAGGTCACTGTGGCTTCATGCAAGCGGCCTAATGTTCTTTGACTGACTTATTGCTCAGCGCCGGACACAGGTTAGGGTGTGCCAGAACACGTCCATCTTGTTAGACTCGTGTCTGGGGGTGTTTATTAGGCAGCAAAGGCAACACCTATTGCAGTTCTGAGACACTGAGGCAGTGAGTGATGGAGTGGGGGACCACAGGTCCATCAGTGTCACATCCACTCTGGCATTACGACCAGGTGCACACAGATGGCCCTCGACAGGGGACATGTATCTCTCACATTCACACACATTTTAACATATACAGACACGCAAACACACATGCACACACACACAGTTTTCAAAGTGCCCTTCAGAAGTCATCCTCTTCATAACTCCTAATAGTGTGTTTGTTGGAACATGGCTATGAAAGACCAAAAGGTCAATCGATGAAAATCCCTTTCCAGAATTATCATAAAACCTCCTTTTTGACATGAGTGTCTTAAAATTTGGACATACACATGTGTGCACTCCCACACACATATACGTACATGCAAACATACCATTGAATTGTCTGAACTGGTTGCATACAATTCATTTTCATTAATTTGTTTGACATACAATTAAATAACAGACTAGACAAAATATTTGTGTACACAAGGCAAGATATTGAATTAGAGATGTCCAAACAAAAACATAACAAAAGAGCAGACCATCACAACAAGATCCACACATGTGATGTGTAACTTGGCCATTAATCTGCACCTTATTTACACCAGTAATTGTTCCAGTGATGTGTTTTTATCTGCTGGTTGGTTTAATTTAGGTGCTTTAAGAGCAGCTCTGTGTAAAGTGTGTTATATGGCCAAGCTCTGGGATGAGATGTGTTCAAGAATCTGAGCAGTGACCTCAGATGCCCCTCAGTTCAGCCAGCTCTCACTTTCAACACAGAGCCTGCAAAACAGCATGAAAGCATGGAGTAAACAGAACTACCAATTATTGCAGTTTATTATTTAAATCGCTAATGGGAAACCAAATAATTCCCTTTATTCATGCCTAGCATCCAAGCTATTCAGCAGCTGACCAAGTAGGCCGGGAAAAGAAAGACCAACAGCTCAAGTGTCCTCAGCTGATGAAGGTCATTTATTTAGGATGATACAGAGTATAAGACATATGGTGGCAGTTTAATGAATCAGAGATGCCTTGAGGCATCTAGACAATGTAAATTACATGGTAGCCATCCTTAGGATAAACCACATGTGTGACCAACCACAGAAAAAGTATCTATGCACAGTTTATGCACATCTACTGTATGCAAATACATTTCACATTTCACATTTCACTAGGAGAAACCAGAGCAGATGTCCACCCAGCTGACTGGTAGAGACTACAGTGATTGGATCCTGCCTTGATAGATTTGATGTTAGAAGATGCAGGTTTACCCGTGGTTCATCTTTCCTCACTGTGCCATGCCAGCATTCCCGTCGCCCTCAGCCTATTCCCGTTTCCGCCCCCTGACTATTTCCCCATGGTGGAGCGCCCTAGTGTGGCATTCCTCAGAGATATATGTCTGCTACCACAACCACATATAATTATTGGCTTAGAAATGTCTCATACGCATGGTGTAGTTTAATTTAAAAATTGTGTTATCATGGGCCATCACTGAGAAATGTAACATCTCATCTGACAGTTCTACTACAGAACCGACTGCTTTAGGTACAAGGCATGTACTCCAAGTTAATAGTAATGACATTAGCTTGTGCGCATACTCCTTTTGGAGGTTTGAAAGTGGCTGAGTGCATCGGTGGTCCGCTGATGTAGCGGTGCCGAGGGGCTTGTCAGTTTGGGTTTGCGCCGCACCGCGCCGCACTGCCTGAGTGAGTCAGCGCTGGTGAGCATGACTCACAGACGGTCTGGACACGGAGGAACACGGAGACGGGCAACACTGCCAACTCAATCAGCTCCCTGACAAAGCAAGACAGACATCAGAGAGTGGGTGGCAAACAGAGAGAGGGAGAGAGAGAGAGAGAGAGAGAGAGAGAGAGAGAGAGAGAGAAGGAGGAACAGAAGGGGAATGAAGGGAGACAGACAGAAAGAGTGAGGGAGAGAGAGAGAGAGAGAGAGGGAGGAACAGAAAAGGATGGAGACAGACGGAAAGAGAGAGGGATGGTGGAGAAAGGTGGGAGGGACATAGAGAGGGGGGAAGAGGGAGGGAGGGAAAGAGGGAGTGAGAGAGAAAGAGGGAGTGAGAGAGAAAGTGAGAGAGAGAGAGAGAGATGGGAAAAGAGCAAGGGGGAGGGCGAGACAGGAGGGGAGAGAGATGAAGAGGGTGGAGAAAGGGAAAGAATGATAAAGAAAGAGGAAGAAAGAGAGGGAGCAAGAAAGAGAAAGGATGTGGG
Source organism: Sprattus sprattus (assembly GCF_963457725.1). Taxonomy (NCBI): domain Eukaryota; kingdom Metazoa; phylum Chordata; class Actinopteri; order Clupeiformes; family Clupeidae; genus Sprattus; species Sprattus sprattus. Next base: position 16,976,667 of record NC_137909.1, read on the forward strand.
TACAGGTTGTTAGCAACCCCAAGGAGCAATCCACCAACTGCTGCTCAGCATGATGTTTCCTTCAGAGATCTTTTTGCAGATCGTAATGAGGTTTTCAGCACAGGCTGTTCTGGGTGAAGATGACACACGGCAAACCTATCCTAAGAAACTAGAGCTGAACGGAACAACAGGAAAAGACTGTTTGTAGGGATAAAAGGAGTGACAAACTCGACCCACACACATTACAGCACACAAAACATGGTGTCAGAGCAGATTCCAAACACACCAATCTAATGCCTCAGAGAAGGACACTGATTGGCCATTATGCAAACGAGCATGGGATGTTCAGAGACTGGCAGCAAGCCCCTTTCGTCTCACCGTTGGACACAAGCAGATTTTTCGGATGTTGTTATTGCTGCCTGCCATTTGCCATTTCTACTGTCTGTTTCTTCTTTCGTAAGACATACCTGTCTTTTCATGCGCTTTGCTTTGGCAATGATGCAGTGTTATGGCCACGCTAACAAAGCGTCACTGACTGAAAGATGTGTAGCAGAAGAACCACTGATCCTACGATAAGTCTTTGGCTTTCAGTATTCTGTTAGAAATTCACAGGACTTGTGTTTTCCCACGCATGGGAATGTACGATCTCACTCACTGGGCCCTGACCATATTTTCTCCATCTAATTGATAGTGTTCTGACTCTGTGCCATTGATAGTCACGTCACTACCCAGCATCCCACAAATCTCCATTGCATACACACAACAACTGTTTTAATGAGCAGCTCCTTCTTAGTGTCTTACAACATGGCTGTTCATGCTGGATGGATCAGAGAGATTGACTCCGTGTCAAGCTCTCATGTTAAAGGGGAATGTAGGTAGTGGATTTTTAGTACAGTGGTAGAAAACAAAGTCTGTGCTCATCTACCAACACACACACACACACACACACACACACACACACACACACACACACACACACACACACACACACACACACACACACACACACTCACACACACACAGCCCCACAAATCACACTTACACACACATACACAATCCCACACACAGACACACACACACACACACACTCACACAAAAACAAACACACATGCACACACACACACACACACACACACACACACACACACACACACACACACACAAACATACACACCACATGCTAAACATCTAATTTTGTCACCTGGGAGACAATGAGAGTGCTTTGTCATGGGCTGTTAACTTTGATTTGCGCATATAAAACCACAGGCCAACCACACATGACAGTTCTTTTTACGCATTCCCAAAAGCACTAAGCTGTGGTGTGCTCTGTTCTGCAAGGATGACCTTAGATGCCATCTTTCACATGAAAACCGTCCCTGTTTTCACTTATTCACTTCTCTCACTGATGTTTACAATAGCTCTCTGTGTAATCAGTTGGCAAAACCCTCATGTCACGCATGTCTAGTCATTGTGTTACACCAATTATCTAAAAGTGACAGACAATTAAAAAAAAAATACATGGAGAGGCCTTATTTGAACTCCAAATTGTTCAAGCAGGGAGATGGCTCTTTGGGTAATCTGAACGCAATGTTTATTCAAATCCATCATGTATCAGCCTGAAGATGGCATAAACAAACCCATATAGAACTCTCACGTTAATGAAAAAGTAATAAATCATTATATTTCCAAACCATGAGGGACAATTGCCACGGACCCAAAGTTCATACAATTCCCGATTGTGAAATCTTCTTGTCATATGGAGCACTCTGAATATCGTGATCAAACTCCAGCCCTCAAGTCCTAGACTGTGTAGTCATTCCTAATTAGATGGAATGTACAGATATGGAGTTAAGAGACGCCTGTTCTGGTTATGCCTTTGACACAAACTGTGTGAATCAGGGGTCCTTTTGTGCATTTGAATTATGACTTCATTTCGATGAGGGAGGCATAAACCCAGCCTAGATAAAAGTCTTTATAGTTAACCTTTTTGTCCAGTATAAGTACGCTCACCATACATTTATCAAAATAATCGAATCCAGGTTCCATGAGGCTGTGACTCTGAATGAAAGACAACACAGGTTGCAAGAGGATGTGTGCAAGACCACTGGGTTTTCCTGGTGACAGGCCTCGATGCGGGCGGCTAATGGGGGCACCAGGGCTCTCTCCTCCAGTTTCACTGGGTGTGTGTGTGTTTGGGGGGGCTAACCCTAGGGGGGCTCAGCAGGGTTTGTGGGGCTTTCGGGGGGGGGGGGGGGGGGGGGGGGCAGTGGGCCTGGGGGTCTGACTGAGCACAGCTGCACCCCTGCAAAAGCCCGGGACAACTGTGGTGTGTGCACAAACAAGGGCGTCACTGTGCACGTGAAAAAGGCCCATGCAGCCCAGGCGCCCGCGGGGGGATTTAGCAGACGACTGCACCACTTTGATACGCGACGCTGATGACCAGGCACCCTGAAACTGGGCCCATTCACTGGTGCCCCCGCCAACACCCTCACCCCCACACCACTAACACTGATGGAGAGCCCTCTGAAGTGTCTCCAAAAGCCTCACAGTGGACAGAGGGAACTGTACCAAATATTTACGCCCCGACACATGCACTCTGGGGTGATGTTGAGACTAAACCCCCTCCATTTAGCTGCAAGCGTGACCGTGGGCCATTTCTTAGAAAGGGTAACGGGTTTACAATTTACACACATGTCTCGCTGGGCAAGTGCCTTGCCGATCATGTCCGCTAATGACTATTGCCATTGTTATTTTCAGTCATAAATTTGCAACATTGACGGAGCATGTTGCGCTGGGCTCTAGCCATAGGAAGACCTCGAAGTTTAAGTCGCAATAGCAATAGCAAAGTACCAAGGATTACAAAAACATCTGTACACTGTAAGTTATACTGAATGAATTGTCAGTGACGAACTGTAAAATTGTAACGTGTTGGTCACAGTCTACATGGCGCAGCATAAACCGAAGCTTTCTCAGATTCTCATTCCTATGCAAAGCAAAGAAATGTTTTCGTTCCATCGGAAAACAGCAGCTCAAATGGTTCGTCTCATTACCCAACCGAGCGATCCTGACGTCAAACTTTTCATTAATTTCCCTCCTGACGTGCTCGTGTGTGCTCCCGACGGCATTTTAGCAGACGGAGAAATTACGGTCGCCTCCGTCTGTTTTGGAGGGGGCACATGCACAGTGCATTAGAGCATCTCTCTCTCTCTTTCGCTCTCTGTCTTTCTCTCTCTCTCCCTCTCTCTTTCTTTCTCTCTCTCTCACCCAGGAGCTCTTCCTGTTACATCTGCTATCCAAATCAAGCCGCATCTATTGGAGGCTTAACTCTACAAAGGCTTTGATTTGAGTGCTGGTCTCCGCCACAGGAATCTTTCTCCATCCTAATAATCGCAGACTTCCGTCTCCTTTTACAAGTCCACTGCAACTGAGGTGAACAGGAGCTTTGTTTTGTGGGTTTCTAGGGAAACACATGGATGGTGTAGAAAAATGCATAATTAGGCTAGAAGTTGTTAGTGATTCTTGCGGCACTGTTCAAAACAAAAAAGAAAATCTGCTGTATGCGCTATGTTTTTGAATGAATACTTGCTTTTTGTTAGTATTTCTGAGCCAGAAAGGTCTGACATGGAAGTCTGACAGCTCTGTCAACTCTCCCTTTCCCTTTCCCTCGTCCCGTGTCTTAGTGTTGTCCTAAGGTAGTGGGTTGTTTTGCTAAGGGGGGGGCAAAGGACTGAACAAACAGAGCTAATGGGAGGTCTGATTTTCACCTGACATGTTCAGCTGTGCCCATTCAAGCTCCTTGGCCAACACCGCAGGAGGATCTGTCCCTTTCACTGCCGTCGACAGGAGGAACTGGGCCGTGTCTTGATGGCAAGAGCCAGCGCAGTGCTGTACACCTGTGCATTCACTATTTAACTGAAGCCTTGGTGATACACTTTCTGGATGCTTCAGGCATTTTGTCTTAAGGTAAAGAACAGGGTAATGTATGCGCATTGACCCATTAATCAACAACAATAACTAATCAAATAAATCCATTATAACAATATAAGCTACTGTAATTAAAGTTAGGCTATTTGAATGTGGTCCAAAAATATGTCTTCTCAAAATGTTTACCTTTTCCCTTCCTTCCATATCTTCCTCCTTTCCTCCTTCCTTCCTGTCATTACATCCCAACCCAACCCTTTGATAAAAACGTTTAGGAAAAAAAGACGGAATGCATCAAGGATGGAGGAGTGAAGGAGTGTATTTAGCAAGACGGCCCAGGAAGGCTACTCAGAGTGGCGCAGAACTGTTCATTGTTTTTATTTTCCACTTAATATTTTTCTGGCTGTGGTAAACCGTGGATAACGGAAGGAGTTCCACTATACATCTATGGGTTTGAGGTTGGGTAAGGTTTATGGCTAAGTGCTTAGTGTTATTAACACATAACAACATTTATTTATTTGAGAAACACATGATATTGTTTAGTTATTGCTTATGTAAGTACACTGTAACAAGGATGATTAGTATAAAGTGGGACCTTATTTTCATGTATCTCCAAAGGTTTATTTAGGAAAATATGTTACGCATACTGCACTGTCTCACATTAGTGCAAACAATAAGAACAGTTTTAAAAAACTGAACTTGAGGAAAAGTTGTTGAACATGTCGAACATGTTTGCTCTGTGTGCAGATATGCTCTTGCTTGCAAGGAAATCCCTCATCAATCACATATGGATCAGATAACGATTTATCCATGTACTGTGATGAATGTCTTTCACACTGACCCGATCCAGCCAGAGCCAATTTGTCATAGTTAACTAAACGGCCGGCACAATCAGGAGTAATGGCACAGGGGCTTGTACCCAGACTTTGCCATTCCGCTCTTTGAGGCACCAGACCCAATTAGCTTACCGGTCACAGGCCTGTTCTCTCCTTGTGTGTCTGTGTGGGGGGGGGGGGGTCAGCTGTTTCTGAGGGTTGCTACTCGTGGGTCTCATTAAAACCCAAAAAGGACCCTACATTAATCTGCTCTTTCTCCAAATATCCATCTGTCCGCATTTATAGGGACAGGTGGCGCCTTTCACAAACACTGTAACGTCCCGTGGTATGCGAGAGCCTTGAACTTTTTTTCCTATCTTTTAAGAAACCAAAAAAAACTAATGTCTGAAAAGGTCTGAGGAATCTCAAGAGTCCAAACTTTAACTTTGAGGTACCTCCTTTATAGAAAAAGAATACAAAACTTCACATAACTTTTCTTCCCAGTGCAGTGCAGTGTAAAGGTAATCTCAGGCCCATATGTTGTATGAACGCCAGCTTTATGGATATGGCTTTACCAAATGTTAAATCTGACGGAAGGTGGCTGGGGCCGGAAGAATCCGGCGCAACCCTCGGCCTTCAACATCAAGAGAGGTCTGCAGACAGTGGCAATATGACCAGGGTCTGGAAAAGGGGGAGCAGGAAATGGCTGTTTTGTCTTTAGTCTCATACTTGTTGCCACCATGCTGAGAGGCCTGATCTTAAGATATAATGTTTCCTACTGTACCGGAGGCTGGAATGGTCTGTGCATATGTTGTTGACACCTAAGTGCAAACCGCAACCACAAACCACAAACCTCAAACATATAGGCTATTAATTCATAACAAAAGTGACCAATCGTCAGCACTTCCTCAGACTTCATTCATTCCAGCCTTCATTCATTCATTATCATATCCAGATACAAGTATGCATGACTTACAATTCACTCGGTTCTGATTGGGTCCAAAATGGTCTCTGAGCACATTTCCATGTGATAAATGTAGCTCCTTGTTACTCCTTTAAATGTATGTATTTGTGTCTGATGAATCCCTTGTACTGTGTTATCTCTACAGGATTCAAAAGCGTTTTGAATATGTGAGCCTCAGGTTTTCAGCTTGATTACCTATCGCTGATACCTGTTTTGGCAGAGACCACCAAAGCCAGGGACTGACATTAGGGGAGCAGCTGTAATTTCAGGCTCGTTCTTTGCCATCAGATCAGATCAGAACAAGAACAACCTCAACAAAGAGAGAGGTCCCATTCTATTCTCTGCATAGGGAACATTATCCACAGTATGACTTGAGGGAGAGATTGTTCCTCGATAACACTGGGATCTGAGGCCTGCTGGGAAAGAAGGCTGAGCACTCCATGGAAAGAGAGAGAAAGAGAAAGAGAAAGAGAGAGAGAAAGAGAAAGAGAGAGAGAGAGAGAGAGAGAGAGAGAGAGAGAGACAGACAGAAACACTGCAGATCACTAGCAAAGAGAGGCTCATGATGGCAGCGCTGAACGTTTCAGGGGAATTGTCATCCAGGAAATCAGAGCGTGGCAGTGACAGTGATCAGACAAAGCAGAATAAAAACGGCGTCAGATACACTACGAAACGATGAGCTATGAGGGCAAAGGGTGGGCGTGTGGGAGGGTTTTTACAGGGCGCCATTTCTTTTGTAGGGGTCGCTGACTGCCAGCCCCCTCTCAGCAAGCTGGCCAGTAAACACTCCCATGTGTTCCTGTCAATCATGGTAACATCACCATTTGTCTCGCCCCTCTCAGGCTGAGCATCATTCTCAAGCACTTTCCCCTTCTTGAAAGCGCAATCACTCTTAATAACATTAACTGAGACGAGCCAGTCATAATATGACACAAGTACTGAGGTAATCAACAGTTAAAGAATCGCACTTCAATCAACCGGCTGCTTTTTAGCCTGGTCCTGCCTCTTAATCTATTGAAAGGATGAGCGGTGTGCCTCGCTGTGGATACTAGCTTAATGTGTCGTAATCCACAACAGATTAGCCTCAGAATCCCATGCATTCCACATACTGTTGTATGTGTGGGAAGACTATGGTCCAAATCCAGAGTTCTCTCTCTCGCTCGCTCTGAAGGGAGCTTGGAGAAATTCTGAACCATCTGCAAACAGCCTTGTTTATTTTTATCCTTTTCAAAGCTGGGGCATCAAGTTGCCCTTTAATTATGAAGAGGAATAATGTTACTTTTATTGCTACCAGCTGGAAGTTTTCGCCACTCCCAAAAACAAACTGGAGCCCATATTACAATAATAATACGGTCAAAGTTACAAACATTTCTTATGATATTTTATTGGTCTCACCAGATCTAGGCAGGTCAACTCTGCGCTCTTGATCTAACTGAAAAGGGGTCAGAATTCTTCAATGCCAAAATGGATTTTGATAGCTATCCAAACTTTATATTTGAGCCGTGTCTGGGACACCCTCTACTCTGGTCCAGACTCTATTGTTCAGGTCAAATGAAAAGTGTCTTTCAAAGAGTTTAGTGACTTCAGCAGGGAGTAACTCATACAGACATTCTTATAGAATGTCACACCTATCATTTCCACTTGTTCACGTTACTATTCAGTTCAGTAAAGGAATTATTGGTATTGTTTTCATTGACATTGAACCAAAAAAGAAGATCTGAGAGAGCAGATTCAAATAAATCTTTTAAATCTCTCCTCACCAGCACTGGCTCACAGCGATAGCAGTCTACACCTGTGTCATCCACATCCACTCCACAGTGGCGCATCAACACAGATCAACATCTGACCTCTTCCATTGACTCCTGTAATCTCGCCCCTCATCTAGCGTGTGTGTAACCCGATTAACGTGTGTGTGTGTGTGTGTGTGTCACTCTCGCAGGGCCCTACTGTGTTCAGGGACCCATTCAGTGAGAGTCACATGACCGAGACAGTGGAACAATGCCCACTGCAGGAGTCTTTCTCTCCCATACGCCACAGCCCCTCGGGCCACTGGCAGCAAGATTTCCTTCAACAGAAATAGTTCTGCCACAAAGGCATGGCTTAATTTAATGGTGGGCTACACATTCTTTTTTGTTAACTCGTTGCAAGCTTCCTCTATTCAAGCCAGTCCCCTCGCCTCCAAAGGCCAGTATAGATATCAAACCATCATTATTCATTTGTATGGCAGAAACACAAAGGCATGTCCAAGGGTAATCTCTGTGTCCCTTTTTCAATGTCTTATTTCTTCCTCTCTCTCTCTCTCTCTCTCGCTCTCTCTCACACACACACACACATACACATAAATATTTTACAGGGTAGCCTACTGAAATAAAAAAACTTTTTCTGGAGGTAAACAGGGTGATTCAGATAGGTTTCAGTATATTTGTTTTTTTATGAAACAGCATACTGTAATCGATAGATACATATACATAGACACGCATACAGATAAACAAAGAAATATGTGTTTACAAATATGTATATGCAAATCAGTTAACATTTTACCTAAAGGAATTGTGTTAATGCTATCACTTTTCAGATGGTAAGTAAATCAGGGGAAGTAAACTATATTTTAAAAAGCCTAAAAGGTTAGTGCACCAAGAAGTCACTTTTGCCAATTATTCCAACACCATTCCAGCTCTGTCTGAAGGATAACAGGAAAAAGCAAAAGTTTCTCAGATCATCTGCAAAACTGGAATTCAAACCCAAGGTCCCATTGACAAAATAACACTTACTAATTGCCAGTAGGCTATTAGATCCCATTTAAACTTATTTCCGAAGTCTACAATTGGAGCAATCTTAGTTTTCCAATTGAAAATAATAATAATAATTCGTGTTATATTATGCGGAATATCAGGTGCAAACAACTGATGGCAGTGGTGCAGTCTATAACAATTTTCGGTTTGAGATTCACATCATGATGAAGATGGTAATCCTTCTGAGAAAATACTTATATTGACATTTATGAACCCAAAAGCCTACCTTATCACGCAAATGTTTTCGTCTTAACCACGCTCATGGATCCAGGATTAATGCGGCTTCTCTCAAATTAAGTTTCTGGAATTGCCCGTTCGCAAGGGGAAACTTGAGGAAGACTGTGATTTTAGGTAAAAACACAATTTCCGCAGAAAGTTCAAAGAAAGTAGGTCCTGTGTCAGGAGAACGGCGGGTTATCACATATAGTGGTTAAAGAAGTTCCAGGGAAAGTTGATGCGCATCCCTTCTTCTTCAAGAGGGAGGATTTGAACTTGCTTCCAGTCGGGAAACGAAAACACCAGTTCAATGCTTGTCATGACCTCATTGCCGTGCAGCCAATGAGCGTGGCAATTGTGATGAAGATGCGAGGAGACGTGAAGACATCCACTGCCGGAGATTGTTTTTGTATAAGACGGGGGTTGGTGGGGAGCGATATACAATGATAAATGAGCTAATTAAGGAAATGATTAATGAATTATTTTGATGCGTAACTAATTACACAGTGAAAACAATTGCTAATTGACTAACAAGAATTAAGAATCAAAGGACCGAAATTGAAAAAAATGCCTTAAAACTTGTTTTTAAATCCTTAATCTATCTAATGAAAAATTCCCGGACGTTTGAAAAAGACGAGGTGTAAGAAACTTTTTAAAGCTGTTCTCTAAAATTGCCATCAATGGGATGCCTCAACATGGCAGGCATACCGTAGCGCTTATTTGTAGCCTACTTATTCATCTTCTCTGGCGCCCTCTACCTTTGAAACCCCTTTATGGTGGAGAGATTGGGGCATCAACAGTGGGAAGAATCCCAAAGTGCATGAGCACATGAACTAGGTTGTATGAGTTTCCTATTTAAGATAGAAACTGATTTCACACTAATACCGTGACCCTTTTTGAAACCAGCAAAGATTATTTCTCATTTGTCTTCTAAATGTGTTGGCACTGAAGTAAAGGGGTCTATAGACAGCCAATTAGAGTGCACCACATACAGAAATGTGCGGATTTACAGAGGGTATTTAAAATTATTTTGAATTCAATGGCTGAGATGGCCCATCTTGTCTGACTGCAGTTCATGTCGATTAGCTGTTTTCCTAAGCAACAGATATATTTGAAACAGCACAGAAAGAAACAGTTAAACAGCAGTTAAATCATGCCACTGAGAGGGCTGAATGCACTTAAGTGTATGTCATGTGCAGCATATCTTTGAAAAAATGTGTTTGTGCGTGTTTTTGAAACAAGAAACTTTCCAAATATATAGTTCTGAGCTGCATCTCTCTTTCTGAATGTACAGAAGCGTTAGAATGAGCATTTGTGTGACAGTCACAACATCCACCATTTCTGCGGTGCAACAATCTTCTGGTGAAGAGATAAAATATCATGACATCTGGCCACATCTCCACCTAGAGGAGACTCGTTATCAGGTCCTTTCTCTACTGGGAGAATTTGTCTTCGAGGGGAGCTGTTGGGGAAAGCAGATAACAGAAAAAAAGTATCAATGTAGACAATACTGTGATAATATACATATATGTGGAATGTTTTTACATGAGGTAAAATATGGCTAGAGTTCACATTTATTTATTGCCAGTAAAAACTGAATTAGTGGAGTATAAAGCAGTATGTGACCATGTTGTATGGGGTTATACATTAAAGGTATCTATCAGTCATAACAGAGATTCCTGTTCTTGTTCAGTACTAGTGCTGCTCACCCCCTCCCCCTCTTCTGAATCATTCAACAGTGGCAACTCACATGCCTCCTCTAAGCCAGCGCTTCCTAGCAGCGTGGAGTCGGACGACGGACCCGGCTGCAAACTTCTCACACAGCCCTGAAGGAACAGTGAAGGACACTGAACAACAGCACAGTTCTACAGGCATACCAGACAGCATGAACAACAGAGACAGTGTACAGTCAGAGCCGAGAGAGCACATTTAAAAATGACCCATGAGGTACATGTGCTGAGCAGCCTCAGGTGAACCACTATGAGTCAATGGCAACATTTGTTTGAAGTTACGAGTAAAATATCTGCACCCTTAATGTAACAACTTTAGTATCTAGATCAAGTAGCAATTATTTCTGATACATGAGAGGATGGCAACATCAAACAGTGATAGACTTGTGCTGGGGGCAGTCAATAAAAAAAGGTATAATTAACCGCACACTTGCTTAAGTGACACAACAAACCAGCAGGGGTCAGTGTTGTTTCAAACACAGCTTATAGTGTCATTATGCACAGTTGAGAGTTTGAGTCTGCTGTGATTGGATAGCATCCTTCACAGGTACAGTACCCAGGTGCTCTGATGGGGATTCTGTGCAAAAGGTGTACAGAGCTGTCTATGAGAAACAAGTCAGTCTTAAAAGTATGTATGTGAGAAAAAGATCAGGTAGAGGCTAGCTGTATAGCTGAGTGTTCTCCCAAATTCTTAAAGTTAGAGACGAGGTCATCAAATGTGTGTTGGGAGTATAGCTGGCAGGCCCAGTGTTCTACCACTCCCAGGAGAGTACACAGGTCTTCCACCTGAATGGACAAAGATTGTAATCAAACTGAAAATATCTCACGCGTAGGTACATCCACACACAGTGGAGTTCTGCACTTCACCTGTATTTATTTATTTGAGTTGAAACAGTGGATAAGAATGCAATTGATTCATAATTTCATAATAAGTTCTTCCCTTGCTATTTATCCTTAAACCTATAAACTGGTAACCCTCTATCTCACAAAGTGCAAGTACTAGATGCACAGATGGCAAGTGATTGCCCACCAAAACTGTTCCTCCACCAAATAGACCCGAGGATTAGCTGGCTGAGCCAATAGCGTCTGCCGGTGACACATGATTGACACACAGGCCAGGTGCTAATTTTAAGAGCCAGTCTAGAGGCTTTTCTGTAATCCTGTTCACACCCTTGGGTCAGTTATTATCAGGTTTACCTTAGTCTCAGGCTTTTAGAGAGAGAGAGAGATGGAGAGAGAGAGAGATGGAGAGAGTGTGTGTGCCCAGCTGGCTGCAGTGAGGACAGGGAGGGATTACAGTATGTACCTTCCTTGCCCTCACAACCCAGCCCCTAAGGCAGACTTAAATCCCCTTTGAGAGGGGACGCTGCTTACGCACTTGTGGAATTAAAGCAAAGTAAAAATGTCCCCCTACCCGTACAGGCTACACGTGTAATAGCACACAGCCCTAAAATACTGACTGAGGCTGTAATCCACTGACTGACACCCTAGTGAGGAGTTACACACTGTGCAATAAAAGAGGCTCAAGGACAAGCCACTGGATCTGGGGAACTACATGACCAGTAGCTACCAGTTGCTACTTTGGGTCATTGAAAAGCGCATCATAAATAAAAGTTATTATTATTATTATTATTACACTTAAAAAACTCCTTGCACCGTCCCTTTACTTGGTTTTCAGCAGGCTTAGTGTTGAAATATGAGCTACCAATTTACACTCATTGCAGTCACCAATGCAACAAGGCTTTTACCATTTGATATATATTACATTCAATTCAATTCAATTTTATTTATATAGAGTCATAACAATACAATTGCCTCTAGGCACTTTACAGAGCCCAGAGTCTGAACCCCCTTAGTGCAAGCACAATGGCAACAGGAACAAGAAAAAACTCCCTGTTAGGCAGAAAGAAACCTTAAGCAGAACCACAGCACATAAGGGGGGACCCATCTGCTTGAGGTCGGCCAGGTGGAGATAGGAAGGGGGGAAGGGGGAGGGTTGTGTGGCAGAAGGGGAAGGGAAACAACAAGGTTTGTACACAGCCGGCATTTGGTCGATGTACGTAGTATACAGACATCCGGTGGTAAATACATGATACAGGCAAGACCAGTTTAGTGGGTATACACTGTGCTCATAGGGTTACTGTTACAGGGGTAAGGGATGTAGGGACCGAGAAACATTTCAGTGGTGGCAATAATGTATATTGTTTATAAATGCTAGCATAGGGTATGGGGTAGAGTAAGTGTACGACAATGCGGTGGCGGTGGGTGCAATTGGCCGAGGGTTTCTACAGGTAGACCAGGTGGAGAGACTACAGCAGCGTCCCATGGCGGAGATTAGGACGGAAAGAAAAGGAACAGAGTGAGTGGATAGAGTTCTGCTGTCCATATGCGTAGATGAGGAGTGGTGGGGGTGAGGAGCAATGCTTCCACTTCCATCAGCAATTGGAACATGCTATAAGGGAGAGAGAACATTTTTGTTAGTAGACATCAATTTTAGAAACAGATAGGGAGATACCTTTGGGAAGTAGATTTAACAGTAGGCAATGTGGCTATTTTATCAGTGTTATTATAGGCTTTATGATATGAAAGGAGAGAGAGAGAGAGAGAGAGAGAGAGAGAGAGAGAGATTTTTAGTTATGCTGGCATTTAGCATTTTGTTTGGTTTTGTACATCTGGATATTTTAGTCATAAGCTTTAGGGTTGCAGGGTACACAGCAGTGCCCAGTTGGCTGGTGACAGTCGCAACACGTGCTGTATGCTGTACCCGGGATCCGTAAAGGCAACATACGTCCAGTTTTGTTGATATCAGGTGTATTTTTAGGTAGCTAGTTTTTGGTGCTAGCAAGTCAAGGATGTTGGCTAATTTAGTTAATTTACTGCCATCTGTATCTAGACCTGTCCCATGTTATGCTAAAATGGATTGTGCATAGTGCCCCATACACGCACAATTTCTGACAGGCACTCGGGATGGAGGGCACAGTACCGTGTCACAACACCCCCACTGCTGAGTCAGAGGAGGAAACCGGTGCACAAGCTGTGCCTGTCACATTCACCCAATGTGACAGGGCCGATGTGCTACCCTGTCACTGTGGCGAGGGCTCACCATATGGCCTCCCTTCCAGTAAACGGATGGAAATTTGAGATGAGATTTTCTCAAGCACTAAATACAGGTAGATTAGTCTACATATCCAGGGAGAGGGACATGGCACACTTTCATTCATAAAAACAGCTGCACAAGCATAATATGCCCGTCTACACATAATCCTCTCCATACAACAGTTGTACACATGCACAGGCAACTTCCGCCCATTTATCTTTCATATCCAATTATGCATGCCATTACAAAAGCAGGAAATACCCTAATGCAGGATGAATACAGCCAGTTTGACAACATTATTTGAAAGAGTTCCAATGATGACTTTATGAAAATACTGAAGTGTGCAAATCGATGTGAAGGGTTTTAAAGTAAAATGTTCCAATGCAATCAACAATGATAATAGATGCTGCTTTTAGTAGATATGTAATATTGAAAGTCTACACAACAAATTAATATAGCTCTCCGCTACAGTGATACATATGACAATATTATATATTTTTTTAAAAACTAAATTACTTATGACTTACCTCATAGCCTTGTCCTTTGAAAGCTGTGTTACAGAGAACATCCCACAAAGCGGAAATGCCCTTTTCAGAAAAAAGCCTATCATAACAAAGAAAATGTATTAGTTTTCAGTATGTTTTAAGTCTTGTCACCTCCCCAAAGTCTTGTCTTTGCGTAATTATTAAAAGTACCTGTAGGTGGCGGCAGTGTCTCTGCATCTGAGTGTCTCTAATGTGCACTAAAACCATTCAGGTATGAGCAACCAAATGGCATACTTCTGAGTCACAAATTGCAATTTAATATCTCTAACTGTATTATAAGCCCAGTATGTGAGTAATTTTATTTTCTACGATCTGGCCTATAAATTAACTGTCTTCTCTGATGGAATTAACTGCTCTGTTACAAATATAGGAACGCTGCCCTGTAGTGAAAGCGGACTCATTAATTAGTTTGCTACTAACTTCTCAACGTCCATATCAGCCGGACGTTCTCTCCATGTAGTCATGGACTCTTCTGCCATGTGTGAGAGGAGGAAGCCACCGACCTTCTCGTCTGCATCAATACATATGTATAAATGAACCCACAAACATAAAAAGAGTCATATGCAGCTTTTGTAGTCAAAACCAGGCCTGTTTCTACACTAATAGATAATTTGTGACAGTGGGCTAAATCAGGTGGAAATACCTGAAATCTTCTGTTTGCCTTCTTACAATCACAGTCAACTTTGTTAGACAGGCTGTGATAAATCAGTAAAGGGTAAAATTGCACAACAACTGACTAACACAGCAGCGGCGCTATTACCCAAAATGACACCGTAATTCAAACCCGACAATAACACTGCATGCTTCATGTAGGCTACAGTCACTTGTTGGTAGACTATCTACTGAATAGATTATTGCACAACTGTCCGAGTTACTCAGTTGTTTTCATAATTTTAGGCACATTTCCAGTTTACATGTTCATAAACTAACAAACATATGCAAATGAGAAACTATAAACAAGCAGGCTAAACTAAACGCAAGAAAGATTTGCCGTGCGCAAACATTTTACCCCTATTGCCAGATGCGGTGGTCCGTTTCCTGAGTTACTTTGCACAAAGCGGGGATGCAGGAGGAGGGAAAGGTTGGTATTTCTCATCCTCGAGGTCTTCATATGAGGGCGTAACAGTAATATGGTAATGTTCTGTTGGATTGTGCAGGCCTGTAATTTTAAACGGCAGATTAATTCATATTGGCCTTTGTTCTAAAGAGCCATCTGGTGCAGTAAAATCCCTAAAACGTTGAAAAAAGATTATGCAGTTTAAATATAAGCACTTACTATGGCCTTCGCTATAATTTGCATTGGCAATTTAAAGAACAATGTAATTACTAAAGTATCAGCAAGCTATGCATTTACATTATTATGTAGGCCTATACAGATTCATACAGAAGGGCTTGGAAATGGAATGTCTAACTTGTCTCTTGAAAACGTCAGGATGTCCGTCCTGCTACAGCACAGTGGACGGCTGAACAGCGAGCTGGATATGAGCGCAGTAGACCGATGCGACTACTCACTCGACAGCCAAACAAACTCCAAGTGGCCGCTAAATTGAGACAAATATACTTGGGCATCTGCGTCAGATTGTTGCTGTTAGGTTCTATTTTTGTTACAGCTAGGTATATTGTCTGGTCGGGGAGCCTTTCTGAAGTAGAATATATCACTGCAAAACCAAATGTAGCCTAGTCACATGTGCGTTTTAGGATAAGCGGAAAAGTGATTCATTTCCTTACAACTAAGACGTTCAGGTTGAGTGTAGACCTATACAGAACATTTAAAATGTGTATACATGTCGGTGCAACCGAATCGACCACACTAGTAGTGGAGTTTTGTTTTTGAGAAGATGTTTGCATGTTGTAATATAATAACTTAACTATTTATCACCTGTACAGTCTCACGCTTTACCGCAATTGGCTGAAGTGCTTTCGATTCGGTGGTATACCTGGGACAACTGTTTCCCGAGGACATCAGAGCGACCAATGGACTACATTGCAGACAATGCTGTGGAGATTATTTAGGTCTACACTGGGCTGTACGTCTTGCATTTAATGCAGACAATAAGTAAGTCCTCTATGTTTCACAAAAATCATACTCTGCAATGAACGTTTTATGCTTGACGCTGAAACCTGTTCAAAGTATAAATGGTAACACGTCATCCAATGAAATTGGTGCTGTGCACAGGAAGCCCTCTAACTCTCGCCCAATAAGACGCTTTCTTTGCACGAGGTCCTTCCCATTGCCGGTGGAAGTTGTTCCTTGCTACGGGTAAAGAAGGTGAGGAGGATAGCGTCTTCCAACATGTGAAGTTCATGAGATTGTTAGGTCTAGGACAGATCTGTTGGTTTTTAATTTGGCTGTATGATGACCTGCGTCATCTAGCCTACATATCATTTTATATATAATACCTAATGCATTCGAGTACCTTTATGTTTATTTTTAGGTCTGTCAAGGACACGATACGGTGCTCAAAATAATGCTCGCAACCAACATTAACCTAGTGCGTTACATTTCATGTGTTGTTACTTTCACTTGTCTCGGCTGGTGGCAAGTTAGACCATGCGTGTGGCTGCTACGAATATCTGCAGACATCATTTGAGCTGAGAATACGCATTAAGGCTATCTAGCGAGTGACCTTGCATGTACAATAAGCATTAAATATCCATGAATTGCTGTTATGACGTGTGTGCGCCGTGAGCATCATATTGGGTGCCTTAACAGTGACATGCATTGCACAGCAGCGTACACATTTGATTTATAACAGCCGAATGGAGATTCCGGGTATGAAGTATTTCTATCAAAAACTTCGTTTTTCTGTATTGTGTCCTTTAAGACATCTATAAACGATATTGTTTTTTAATATAATAATAAACCGATTTCCATTCTGAACAGACTTGTTAGGTCTTTTTTGGTCAGTTTGCTTATTTTCTTCTCAGCCTCTAAAACACTAAACAATATTCTTTCTACAGTTTCAATAAACACCACTATAATCGGCTTTTATACTGTGTTCCAGAATCCAGTGTTTGGTTTAGTTGTGATGTTTCATCCAAGAGTAACCAGCATAACCACTGCATCTTCACCGCAAGTTTAAAGGGGTTATGTGCACTGTGTCATCTTTCTGTCTACTGTCTTCTATCAGTTTGCAGAAATGCACTGGCTTAGGAATCTTCGGCCAAAAAGTTCTGTTATGCTGCTTATAAGGAGGCCCTACTGTTCATCACGGCAAATCCCAACCTTAACACTCTTTACAAAGGTAAAACACTATGCTCTTCTTTACTGTATTAAGCAAATATAGTGCCCACTGAAGAACTTCTTTTTGTCTTTTAACAACTGTTTTGATAAAAACCTAAGAAAATGTCTAAAAATCACATATGTAATGCCTCCAGGGGTCAGATTTTGACATAATACTACTAGAGAAGGGTCAGAAAATGGTAATGATAAAAGATGTAACCACGCCTAATGATGTTGTAATGTAGAGAAATAACGGAGTGAGTGTGAAAGAATGTCGAAAGAAAAAGGCACAAGTGCTTCCAGTAAACAGACATATTGACGGCAATACACCAGTCACATGTGTTGAGTGGCTTTAAGAGGTCCCAGCAACAACATCCGAGCTCTGTCTGAAAGCTAATACTCTGTTAAGAACCCTTCAAACTCTCATGTCCCCGGTACACTGATGAAGGAAAATACAAAAATATCAAAATAATAACCTCTAGAACGAGTGTGAAAGTAATGATACACATAAGATTTAGCAGACGTTTCAATGCTGTACATAGATTTCATGAAATATGTGTGATCAGAGACTGGGTGTTTTTGAGTTATGAGCATCAAAGGGTTCACTTAAGACAAAACCCACTGATCAAGTTTTGTGATAGGAACTGTTGTCACCTTATTGTACCTACACTTGAAACAAACTTCTCCTTCTGAGTGCTGATTTTTCAGAAGGCGACACCATGTCATGTTTGAGTGCTACTGAAGTTCCCTAATGTGAAGAAGATCACCAATCACATTATTTTGCAGGATCCATGTCCCCTGTGTGATGATGCAAAAGAAGTCCTTGAACCATACAAGCATAGAGTAAGGACATATCATGTTTCATAACATAATTTTTTCATGTTAATAGATGTATTTTAAAGCAATATTTTCCCATTATACTAACAATTATAAGTTGTTTGCATGTGATGTTGAACATTGGCATAACACAAGCTAATTTGTATTACATTTTTTACTTTTCTGTAGTACACACTTCAAGAAGTTGATATTACCCTGCCGGAGAATAAAGTTTGGTATGACAGGTACAAGTTTGATATACCAGTATTCCACTTGAACGGCCAGTTTCTAATGATGCATCGAGTCAACACCACACTCCTGGAAAAGCGTTTGGCTAAGATCGAGGACAGTAACTAGTAGCCTAATGTATGTATGAACGTGCGTCAATAATATGTGTTTTTATTTTTCATTCCCGTCATAACATGTTATTTTTGACGAGTGTTTATGACTAAGGTTCTTATCTTACACGTAATAAAGGCCTTGTTTACATGTGGTGTCTTTGTTTGGCGTAAGAGGATTAAATTATCAAGTGCCACGTCTCGGGCATCACATCTGCATAAGCGCAGCCGCCAGGATGCGCGGGGTGGCTTTTGGTACCCTGTATCGCTCCCAGCTTCAGCCTGACAGCAGAGACCCTCCCATTGGTGGCAAGTTTTGTTATTGTAATAACCTGATTGGCTGGAACGAACCGTTATACTAAACGTCGGACTAGCCAAACAGTCGCGCACTCAACAGCTGACCGTCGAAGTTGGCGTGGTGTTTCCTGGCTGTTGCAAATAGCCCGTATCGGGAAGTTCTTTTATGTGTAATTCTAAACCAATGCTTATAGCCTTATAACTGGAGGGTTGGTTAACTTCACGGATGCTGATTTAAGGTAAGCTTATCATCTTTAATGTTTTACAGTCTTAAAATTAAGCCTGGGGGTATGACTCCTATTCGACCGAGTAAATCGCCTTGTACAAGGAGGGGTCGGGGTGGTCGTTTCGTCAGATCAGCCATTTATTGGAGCAAAGTCAGTTGATAAAGCATTTGTGACATACTATTCAGCAGTAAGTGGCATTTACGTTGTATTGAAATGTATACCATGTGCTAAAATCCAGTTCGTGCGCAAACGGATATTGTCCGTGGACGGTGGAAAACTGAGACAGTCCACATGAAATACAGTCTACCGGAATCCTGTCATGTAGAGACTGTTATTGAAAATCAAAATACATGTCCGAAATTCGCGCACAACAATGGCAGTAATCTTTATTCACTCAACGTGACAAAACATGTCTGCGTATCACGCGACCCATCAGTTCACCAGAAGCGCCTGTTTAAAATGCCAGCCCAATGGATGTCACATTTGCTGCGAGAGGATGATTACTCAGTACATTTCTCCCGCAGTTGCCATCACTCTCAGCTGTTGCAGCATAGGAGTTTTCTATAGAGCTTTTTTTTCCATGTGAAAGGTAAGGCTGTGCTGCTCTATTCTGTAGCTGTGTTACAGAGGAATAGACAGCGGCCCTTAGGCGATTTGACCACATGTTTCTTTTCTGGCCAACTTCACAGCAAGTGAAACTAAGCAGGGAGGGAAGGAGTTTGGTCAATATTGGACCTTCACTGGAAATAATCATTAACACCTAACCCACCATCATGTTGACGAGTTGCTTTTCTTGATGGGCTCATGAAGATCTGTGTGAATAGTGGGTAGTGGAGAAAAGTAAAACATTTTGTTTCATTTTAAGTTATAAGCCTTTAGACAACTGCCAAAACAGCTAAACCTTAATGTAAAATATAAATCATATGTGCAATCCATTAATCAGGAACATATAACTTCCATCTTTTTTTTTGGAGATATGGTCAGCTGACTGAATGTGAATTAAATGCATTGGTGTCTTGACAGTGTGTTTTGACATGTTAAGAAGGGAAAAGATTTAAACTGAATTGCTTAGATGTCACAAAATAAAGAGTCAGGTTGCAAAGGCTAGAATTCATCACAGCAACTAAGTTGCCAACTGGCAGTGCCAGTCCCTGCTGATAGCACTAACCAGTACAGATCAAATCACCACCCCACTACTAGTTAACCAGTAACCATCCGTGGTGATCTCAATTCAAGTAAATTCAAGTCTTTTAAAGAAATGATGTTTCTATGTATCCAAAATATGTTTGAGAGAGAGAAAGTTAGTTCAGTCTAGTGGAGATTAGTCTCAAGGGAGACTGCTTGCCAGTTGGTGGTTTAATCATAACAGTATGTCTGTAATGGTGCTTCAGTCATGCGAAAGTGGACTTTAATAATATGGCTGCAACGGAGAGTCTCCTGGCCAATGGGCCCCCCACTGCCAACGGCGTGGATTGCTACGGCTTCAGTGCCCAGAAATAGCCAGACTCCGGGCACGTCCACCAATGCCCCCCACCTGGCCAACAAGTCCAGCCCAATGATGCATGAGTCCAGGATGTTATCCAGCCAGAACTGGTAGTGAACCACACTTCCTTCCATGACCGTGGCGATGCAGAGTGTTCTTAACTCCCAGCCCTGTTGTCCCTGTTCACTTGTTCCGGTTTGCGTTCTGGGAAGGACCAAGAAGATGGTGGACCCCATGTCCGCCAGGGTCCTGAAAGTAGTGCCTTCCAGGTCACAGTTGATGAATAAGCCGTATCTCTGGCCCAGCCGGCAAAGACACAGCTGGGGTGCTGGGCTTCATAGAGCCTGTGATGGACAATGGTGTGCAATATGACCCAGGCTGTCTTTCTTACTCTGTCGGTGGGTGACCAGTTTGTCTCTGGCGTGGCCTGTGAAGATCCACTGACCTGCAGCACTCTACCTTCTAGAACCACAGTGACCTGGACCCCAGCCTCCTCCTCCGCCAACCATGTGCTCTCCTGCCACGTTTCTACATTTTTTTTTACAGTTATTAGGGTGAAGAGATATAGGTCTGTCTCTATAGGGATCCTGTCTAGGTTGTCAGACACCTATAAGCCTATCAGTGGCGAAAACCAGCAGTTTACTTTGATGCTGATGCTGATTGCAAATAGGTTTAGCGGTTTCCTGTTCTAACTCAATAATGGGTCGATTTCTATCATTTTTGTCCCTAGTAAAACTTCACACCCAAAGAAATGGGAAAATAGTGCCCAGGTTAAAAAATACTGATGTTTCTCTTTAAGTATTGTATTGTGGACTGTATCGTGATTGACTACACTGGAAGACTGGAACTCAGTTTGCCTGATGTTTTTTTCTGTTTCTATAAGAACATGTTTCAGAACACAATGAAATGTATGATGATAGAGTTCCCTTGGGTCAGGCTTTGTATAGCTGCGTGTGTTTTTTTTCCCCTTGATGAGCTGATTAGCAGTTTGTTAATAGCACTTGAGACACTTTGCTGTGAGTGTCCCATGAGGCCCATGTTATCTTTTAGGGGCTGTTATCACCCAGCAGACTGTAGTTACTGGGTTATTTAACACCTAGATAAACTTTTCAGCGGTCGAGACTTTTAAAGGCAGTTCACTGCATTCCCCATAGCATACCACTCATTGTAACATGTATTTAGTGGTAATGCTCTTCATGTATTTAGTGGTAATTGCTCTTCATGTACTCCTTAGAATCCTCTCTTTGTCTCATATAATGTTTTACATATAGTATATAAAATGCTTTTGGACAGTTTTGTCCTTGCCTAATCATTACATTTTCCACGACACTGGATTGTTACAAAGGACAGTTGTAGCTTCTCTTTATTCAACAGAGGTGGTTCGTATATAGAGCCACTGTAAAACTTCTGTGTGTGCTTCTGTGAGCTATGTGAAGGACTAACCGCCTGGGAACAAACAACTTGCTGAATGATAATGTGGCAGCCATTGTGCACGTTACAATATTCTACCCTGAACTGAGTTCTGTACAGTGTGTTCATCCGTGTGCTTTCTGCAAGGCCGAGACGGGGTGATGTAGTTCCATTTCAGCCGTGTTTACAAAATTGCTCCTAATTCAAAACCATCCCCTTCTTCTTGTGCATCCTGGAGCATTAATCTTTTTCATTTTAGAAGCATCTTTATGATGTCGCATTTGCGTGTGGAGAGAGAGGAGAAAACAAGACAGACAGTCTGAATCATTATAATAGTTTTGAACTTCTAAAATCATGAAGTTCTGAGGTCTGAGAGGGAAATAAAGACAGCCATTAACTTCTTAATGAAAGCAGTCTTCCTTGTTCTTTGTTTGGTCTTTAGTCTGTCATAGGACTGATCAGGCTTGTTGCTAAGCAATTCACAGGGAAGGCTGTGCATCTCTGCCTTAGCAATGGAATGAGACTGGTAAACAAATGTAATGTTTGTAGAAACACTTATCCCAGCTTATGCAAAAAAAAAAAAAACATTTGTAACATATGATGGAAAAGAGATGGTCTATAGCCACAGTAATCCTCTCCATATTTGATGTTAATGTAGGATGAAGTTAACAGAGAAGCTGTTACTCTGAGGTCTTTGGCAGTGACATTAACATCCTCTTACTGACCGATCCTCATGGAGTCACGATCAATTGGGCAGGAGACCATGCCATCTTCACAGCTTCTCTTGAGGAACTGAAGTCTCAAGTTTAGCAGGGTTTATAAACAAACAACCTTGTGGCCCCAGTGATTCTCCATTCAGTAGTACATGTCTGTCTCACCCATTATTGACCTTAAACGGTAGCCTTCTTTAATTGACAAATTACCTTCAATGCTTCATGATAAGTCCTCAGCAATGCTCAACAAGTATTAAAAATGTCAAACAAGTTAGTCAAAATCAAGTTAACAGGCAATCTCTCCCCCCTTCGATCCCACCATAGCATGGGACTATCCACCTATCGATCACACATCGGCAATCAATGCCTGTCATTGATTTTTTTTAGCCCCCTCTTCTCCGCTGGGAATCCCGCCCTTAACCAGGACAGGCCACACGCTGTTGATAAATATGAACAAGGACAGCGGGTGACAGTCCCTCCGCAGCACTGGAAATCCAGTGATGGAACACCACACTGAGGATTAGTGTAAGTCGGCCAGTGTGAAAAGAGTGGAGGAGCGTGGAAACAACAAAGGGCAGAAATCCGCTGCAGCCTGATCTGTGTTAATGCCATACAGGGCATATGGGGCATGACGAGGCTGTGGGGGTCTCTCTGTGCCACACTGTACACCTTGGCATTGGGCCCAGAACCCAGTGGGCACTGCTCCTGAAACAGACCTCCTCCCTGGGCTTGTGCCTCCTTTTCCCCCAGAGCAAAGATATTTGTAGGGGTGTAATTGGTGTAGATTAACCTCACCAAAGAAAAGCTGAAGGTGTGTGTGAAACAGAGAGAGGGAACGCAACAGAATGGTCCCGCGTCAGTGTTTAATGTAATGTTTTGTTTCAGTCATACTTTTTATCTGTTTTTTTTTTGTGGTTGGCATTCTGCTATGACGGGAAAAGGCCCACTGTGGCTTCCTCCATTGCATGCCCACTGAGGATATGTTGAAATGGTCTCACCACATTTAACGGTTTCCCTAACTGTCTAGCAATCTATGGCTTTCTCTAACATCCTCATTCCCTGCGAGAGTGGTTCCTCAAATGTCTCAGCCTGACCCTTTTGTCTTTTTTTCAAAAATTCTCCTTATAGAGTCTGAAAACTCTGCGAAGGAACTTGGAGGGAAATCATAAACGTTTTTTGGGGTCCGGTTTGGAATGCAGCAAAGCATCATGGGATTGATTCTCATGCACTGACCCAGTTCTGGGAGAGAACATCCCTCCTCCCCAACCACCCCCACCCCCCCTTCCACCCCACTTTACCCCACATCCCCCCTGCTTTCATCCAGATATCGGACTGGAGAGCCTGTTGGGGTGGAGGGGTACTTTGGAATGGAATGAAAACAGAGGTGAGGCTAGCTGGATGTGGTCAGTGCTGGGCTGGGGAGTGGGCTGGAGGAGGCGTCTCTTGAAGGAAAGGGTGGGCGGGGGAGGTGGGGGTAGTTACTATTAAAAAAAAGGAAAAGCCACAAAAGTCCCTTTTCCCACAGTGCTTGGGATCCTGAGAATGTGAAAGCTCATAGCCAACAAGCAGCGCTTGGCACGGCTGTTAGCCATGGTTCCCTAACTGTATCAGGTTTCAGTTAAAATGAGTAGATAGTATTTTGACCTTATAGTTTTTAACACTGTCATTTGACAATCATTGCCATTCAAAGAGACGTACTGTATAGTAAAGTACAGTGCATTCTGTCTCCATGTGTGCATTCTGTCTCTATGTTTGCTGACTAGTCATTAAACCCATGACCTTTGGCGCCGCTACCACTTTGCACTTCTAGTTGAACTGTAGAAGTACCCATGACTTGTATCCAGACATGCATAATGTCCTGTACCCAAAGGTATCTGTTCCTCACTATATGTATTCAGGTAGGTAGGCTTTCAGACTCAGATGTCTGAGCTTAATGATGTCGGAAGCTTTTCCCATCACTTTTATCCGGTAAGGGTCACTGCTGTGGAGAGCAAAAAAGGTGCTATTATAGTTGCAAAACATTGACTCTGTCCTCTTGAATGAGAATGATCCAAAATGTCAAATGGCCTATCTGAAAAATTAACGTTTGTAATTAGACGAACCCCCAGACCATGGCAGGATCAGTGAGTATCGATGATCAAGTGTCCTCCTGTGACTGAAGAATTTCCAGCTCATTAAATGTGTTCAAAAAGGATTAGTGACGATACGACTGACATGCTGGTTTCAAAGCAGAGCTCCATGCTCCATGCGACGTACAAAATCCAGCCCTGAAAATCAATACTAATCTCATAATTACTGAACTCGCTTTTCAGCGACTTGTAATTACTATCTGAAGGGACATCATCACTGGTATTTTGTAAGTCTGTCTCTCTCTCTCTCTCTCTCCTCAAGCTCTGTGCTTGGGTGCATTAGCCACTGCCACTGGATAGATTGCCCAGCTGTGTTGCTGATGAGAAAGAATGTGGGGACTAGATCAGCAGTCTCAGCCAACTGTGCCTTTGGGGTCCGCAGCTGTGGACGGCATGTGGCCTTGGAATCCCTGGGCCGCTTGTCCCCCGGTGATGTAGGTCGCGGCTCGGCAACAGTGTCAGTCCTCACCCCCCCTGCCCCCCCCCCCCCCCCCCCCCCCCCCCCGACGTCTATTTCAGTTTGTGATTTGCGCTTGTCTCTCATTGTGTGTGTGTGTGTTTGGCTCAAGTCTTGGAACGGAGTCAGGCACTGATAGAGCGAGATACAGTGTTCCCAGTGAAAGGACTATGAAGAGAGTCAATACACTGTGGAGAGCTGAAAAGGCGCAGCGTCTACAAGCCCTCAGGGCTGGGTGTGGGTGGCTGTGCAGATTTAAAAACAACAGGGCGGGCCAAGTAGAAGCTGAAGCCTCTAGAAAAGATAATGCCTCTAGAAAAAGATAATGCCTCCAGATCACTCAGCTCAGTCTATGGTCAGGTTCCACTGCTGGTTTCAGAACTGAGTCCAGTTCCAATCCTTTATCATTCTGTGAATGATGAGTATCCAGGACCTCGTTCTCCTTTTTATTTTTTTATTGTTCACTCAGAAGTAACTCTATTAGTAATATTTAGTACTTTAACTACACAAACTAGAGAGAGACAAAACAGAGAGAGAGCGCATGTGGAAACATGCTAGCCACAGAAGAAGCATAGCCATAAATAGTAGTTTTTCCCTTCTGTAGAAGACATATTCAAGCAGTCTCTCTCACAAAGCATGCGGCAGTCCTTCTTACACGATGGAAACAAAGCTACACGAGTCTGCCTGACTGTAGCCCTACTGAAGAACACAATATCTCCCCTTTCGCTTATCACTGGCTCCCTTCTGGAGACAGGCCTCTTGTCTCTTCCTGTCTATTCAGCCTCCTCGGGCAGGCTACAGTTGTCCTGTAGTTGAGCCCATGTGTGGACTGAATAGCCACCTGTTGGGAGAAAGACAGGGAAGTGTTCCCGGGCAGGGGGAGAGGCATTGTACTGGCATCACGCTCCAACTGCCAGGGTAATTTCAAGATGAGTCCTCACAGATAATTCTTTTTTGCTTTTGACAAGTATTAAGCGTGACGACAGGGCACACGGTAACACCATCGTGTCAAATTGTGCCATGACAGAGACAGTGAGCATCAGTCCCTTTCACACACAGATGGTGCTTGTTATGTCACTGTGTCTACCTTGACATTGAGTCAGATATTTTATTTCAGTGCAGATGATGGCTAAATGATTATGTCAACATTGATCTGAAGGTGTTGATGCGTTACTCAAAGCAATGTTGCTCAGGCTAGTCAAACTATTTAAATGCTTAAGTGCTTTCACATCTCAGATTTGTGCATTTTGTCCAACACCCTGTTGGATCATTGAGTGAGCCAGCAGTGAGGGGGGTTCCATGGGTGGTGGTGTGGGTGAGGTGGTGTGGCAGTCTGCTGACCTGCGGCCATCATTTAGCCATGGTTTCAACCTCACTGCACATTTACCCAGAGCCCTGTGGCAGCACATTTTCACCAAGCCCTCGCGCTGGCTGCGGTTGTTTGCACACGCGCACACACACACACACACACACATACACACACACCCTCTCTCTCTCTCTCTCGCTTTCTTTCCACACACACACACACACACATATACTACACTCTCTCGCTCTCTCTCTCTCACACACACACACACACACACACACACTCTCTCTCTCTCACTCTCTACACACACATGCACACTCTCTCGCACTGTACCACACACACATACACACTCTCTCTCCCTCGCTCTCTTTACACACACACATACACACTCTCTCTCTCTCTCTCTCGTACACACACACACATACACACACAAGGGAGTCCAGTTCACTGTGCTCTGTCAGCATCTATTGGTGGCAGCTGCTTGGTAGCTTTGTCAATGGCGGACCTCCCCAACCCTGCCCCCAGCCAGCACACAGTAGCGCTGCAGCAACAGGAAGCACTCCTGGAACACGGAAAAGGGCCCACAGGGAGCACAGAGACTGTCAGTCAAATGTAATTCTGCCCAGGAAAGCGACGCTTCTGGGGGATCTCATGATCATTAGCGAGTGCTAAGACTCACAAACAGACAGCCATTTTGTTCATGGCTTACAATGAAAGGAATGGTGACATGGGATATGTGATAATGCTGACTTACCTCCTCCAGAGCTTTGAAGCAGACATGAGATTGGTCAGAGTCTCGCAATTTGTGAGGCGATCTTGGCCGATGTTTTTTTTGATTGAATAGATGTGCCTTGCAAAAGCATTCCAGAATTTTTTTATTATATTTATTTTCACCATTTGTTTTGGTCACAGTTTAACAGTTGGACACTTGCACACTCGCACATATATTAGATGCAGAAAAACCTAAATGAAAATCATTGCAACATTCATCTTTTACGCAACCCTTAACCACACTTGTGCTCTGCTCACTGCCCTCCACCCTGCACTTGTCCCGAGAGTGACACAGAGAAAAATAGGGCAGAGGTCAGCTTCACAGGAAACCTATCAGGGAGTCTCCACCCGCCCCTTACCCTACTCACCCGACTCACCCGCAACAGACGGATGTCAACTTCCTGTTTGTTCCAACACCCCACACTCTCGCACCCTTCCCTCCCTCTCTCCCACCCTCGTTTGGCCTTCCTCTGTTAGCTTAACTCTCTGTCCCATCCACCCGAAGCACTGCAGACAGACAGACAGACAAACACTTTGGTCATCCCATCACTGGAAAGGAATGGGGGTGAAGGACTGTGGATGGTGGGATATGAAAGAGTCTCTGTGTGTGTGTGTGTGTGTGTGTGTGTGTGTGTGCGTGTGTGTGTGTGTGTGTGTGTGTGTGTGTGTGTGTGTGGGTGTGTGTGTGTGTGTGTGTGTGTATGGGGGTTCAAGGCAGAGAACAGTCTAATAGCAAGGCCTCTGTTGGCTCTGCTTTGAGACATAGAAACAATGTGTGAACTGTTAAAAAGGGGGAGGAAGGATGGGAGTGATGTCGTACTGTATGCGTTCGGAGATACAATCAGAGTTATTGTCAGTGTCTTGGTTCTGTTTCATTCATGAGTTGGACAATGGTAGATAGCCTTGTAACCTCCTCAAGACAAGCCTTTACTGTTCAGTGGTCTGCAAAATCTGAATTTGTCCAAATGTAGATTTTCATTGTAGATTGTCACTTTCGTTAAATAGAGCAAATGTAGCAATAAGCCTCATTGACTGCTTGATTCAGGTCATTTCCTTTAGTAGAATAGAACAGTGTAGTACGATAGCGTTACATTCATGGGTTGCCTGTCTGGCTTGCCTCGCAGTTCTGGTTTCTTTGTTTGCTGGTCACACTCTCTTGCTCTCTTCAAATGCTCTCTCTCCTCTCTTCTATTCTCCTCTCTTTTCGTGTCTTCCTTTGGGAGATCTATGATTAATGTAATGTGTAGTCAGCAGAGATGTGATATGCAAAGGGATGTGGCAGGCAGGCAGTAATTCAACTGTCTGTGTCTTTCATATCCTGTTTCATTATCGGAAACAGGCAGCAGGCACTCGTGTCATATTGAACCTACTGGTAGAGGCATGAATTTCCCAGTTTTTCGCTGAAAGGACAAGCCTTTCACCCACACACGACAGGAAGTGAATGGAGACTGAGCGACCTCATGTTGTGGGAGTTCATTTCATAAGCAGCGTAAGGGTTCATTATTTGACATTGTCGTCTCACTTCTCCTCTGCACCCTTTACATTATTCCCATCTTTTTTGTGTTTTCTTTTTTTCACCCAGATGGCAAATGGTCTGTGAGCAAAACAGGCGTCGGCCACGCAACAGCCGTCTGCTGCCATGACAACCAGCCACTGTAGCCAGCTACCCGAGGTGATGCCGGAACGCTCAGCCTCGTCTCCCTTGAGCGACTGTACCGCCGACAGACACCACCCTGAGCCAATGAACAGTCTGGACTACAGTCTGGATCCCGCCCTCCCAGGGAAGGCCATGGAGGAAGAGAGCTGCCCAGGGGATGGCGGGGAGAAAGCACAGTACTACATGCAGGTGTCGGCCAAAGAGGGACAGCTGCTATCCAATGTCGTCGGAGCACTGGCCAAACAGAGGTAGGTTCCTGTGCATCAACTAGTGCAGCAAGGTGTTGGTTGTGGGTTCGACTCCCAGTGAGTGCACATAACAACTTAATGACTGGAAATCCTGTACTGTCAGTTGGATAACTGGAATAACACTGTCATTTGACTGAATTAATCAAATACATGAATAAATGTAAATGTAGGTACACACATGGCAGCAGAGCTACTTCAGTAGTGTGTAGAGGGCGCTCACTAGGTAGCTGTTCAGGGAGGATGATTCCTAGCTATGTAGACAGACCCTTATTTGCAATAAGAAAAATGGAGTGCCTGTTAGTTGAATGCTGTAACCAAATCAAGCAGGACTCTTGCACATCTTTATCCAAACATTGCTCTATTAATTTCTGAGGAATAGTCTTTCAGTTGCGGTGATTCTTCTTGTACCATCGCTATGTGATCACGCCACTTACAAAACTAAGAGAAAACCATTTTGAAGTGAATTCTCTGTAATTCTCTGTATTTTTAACTCAGAACCTCTCAGTGGTGAGTGGCCATGTAGCTCCAAAGCCATTTGAAAAATGAGCGAGGAGTACCACAATGGCAGCCATACCACAGCTCAGAGTAGAACTCCAGATTAGCTCAACAATATTCTGCCCTATTGAAATACTTGGGGCTAGAGTTGACCATCTTTACAACTCCCCTCTGTTTATTGTTCTCAGATGGTTCATTGCCTTGGGAGTCACTGGTTTTGAATGGAAGAATTTTTTTTTTGTGGATGGTGTATCTTAAGGGCCATTTCTATTTTAGATAATTAACTTTTCACAGTGCCAGACAGCTATAGTCATACACACACACACACACACATGTACTCACCCCCTACACACACACACACACACACACACACGCACAAACACACACACACACACACACACACACACACACACACACACACACACACACACACACACACACACACACACACACACACACACACACACACACACACACGGAAAGCAGACAGGCCCTGTGGGGGCGAAAAGCTGCAGAGGCACAACAAATGGCGGGCCTGTCTGCTCCGGAGAAGGCGGCAAGAGCAAAGTCTAAATTTAGCATTTTGATTAGCATGCGTGACGGCATTCTTGGTGATGCACCAGGCCCACATGTGAGTGTGTGTGTGTGTGTGTGTGTGTGTGTTTGTGTTTGTGTGTGTGTGTATGTGTTCGTGTGTGTGTATGAGTCCATGTGCGTGTGTGTGTGTGTGTGTGTGTGTGTGTGTGTGTGTGTGTGTATGTGTCTACGTGCGAGTCTGTGTGTGTTTGATGTCACAGTCCTTTGCAGTGCCTGATCCCACACCTCATCCTCACCCAATGTCACACCCTACCCACCCCACCCAGCGATCCAGCCTCCACTACTCCAGCCCCTCCACTGTATGCCTGACACAAAAGAGAGGCTTTAGCGCCCAGCAGCTGCCACAGCTGCTCCCGTACCACAAGCGTCACCACCCCGACCACCGCCCCCACCCCCAACCAGGCCGCCACCGTGGCCCCTGCCACCTAATCCACCAGCGGGAGGGATCTGCTCTCCAGACTGCCCCGCCCAGCCGTGCCCACCTTCAAAGTCACGGCCACGGCCTGTTGGATCTCTTAGCAGACATCCCATGCCGTGTCGCGTCGCGCTGCACCGCACCACACCGCACCACACCGCACCACACCAAACCACACCACACCACTGAGATACCCCCCCCCCGCCAGGGTCTGCTCGTGCGTGAAGCAGGGATGCTTTGAAGTCCGTTTGGAGTTAATGGCTGAAAGAGCTCCGAATGATCTGCCCTCTCTTTGTATAGCAGCTACTCTGAGAGGGGGGCCCTCAGTTCAGAATTTAGAGGCACCATCCATCTTATTTTGGATTAACAAACTAAAGCGCTTTACGACTAAATTCAGTCTGTATATGTTTTATTATAAATCAGATCATGGTTTATTAAAGACTAGTGTGATCAATAAAGTCCTTATTATCGGGATGAACATACATAGAGAGATAATAAAGCAGTTAGTGGGCATAGCATTCTGGCAAGTGTTTAATTGAGGTCCACAAATATTGCCTAATAATAACACGCTAGTATAATGGTCACGTACACAGACCTTATCAAGATTTTATGTGTGTGAATTTGTCTGAAAATAGAATGGGGAAGAGGCTAAACGGGTTATGTGGTTTTATGAAGTGCCCCAGTTCCTTTGGCAGTAAGCAAAAGCTCTTCATTCCAGTACAGCCCACATATCCAGGGTTGTGTGTCTATTTTAGGCGCCAAAAATGAAAAGCTGAGGCCTTAGTAAATGGTTGATACTTGGAACACCTGCACCATCAGACTATAGAAGGTGTGTGTACGTCTCACAGTGCCCTGGGTCAAGTGTAGGTCCATTGACGCTTGACGCCGTCCCATTAGCAGCTTCCACTGCCCGTTGAGCCAGTCAAGTCAGTCACAATAACACATCATCTAGACTTGACTGAGACGGTCAACACAACAGGCAGACATCTTTTATCCAAAGCCTTTAGAAATGACATGGTTAATGCGTCAGTTGAAACACACTAGACATCTCATCACAGCTTCATAATGTAGGTCATTGTTTAATATTTGTTTTTTCTTATTATTTTTCTGAAAGGTTAATGATGCCCCAACATAAGATTACATGACTTGTTATTCATACACTCTTCGTGGTTATTTGGTTGTGGGATTACTTGAAGTTGTTTTGGAATGGCCAGATTGTGGGTTGTTTGTTGTGGACGTCATGACGATGACTTTCCTGAAGCGCCCCCACAGCAGGCTGATTAAGGTCTCACAAAGACAACGAGACAAACATCTGCACATTATAATCTTCATAAGAGGATTAAGCACCATATAGGAAATTGGTATATCAGGAGATGGCTGTCCATATAGTTAATGAAAAGGGGAAAAAATGACATATGCCGACTTAATCCTGATTTTGATTATACACTCAAAACAAAATGACCAAAAAATGCTTAAGGTTTTATACTCTTTGTTGATTTTGAGTTATTACAGAGCTTTAGCCGGTTAGTAAAAAAAGCAGATAATGCGGATAATTTTTCATAAAATGTTGATGTTAAACAGTGTTCACTAATACCCTAGACTGACACTATCTCCAAACTAAAGTAAATATAGCACTACAGTAAATGGGTTCCTGTGTGCATCCCTGTGCTGTGTCATTGGCTGGTTGCATCAGGGCATGTATAATGCAGTCTCTTATATTTATATATACTTAACAACATACACTCTTTACATAATGTCTCACTCTCTCTCTCTCTCTCTCTCTCTCTGTGTGTCTCTCTCTCTCTCTCTCTTTCTCTGTCTCTCTCTGTGTGTCTCTCTCTCTCTTTTTCTCTTACTCACTCTCTCGCTCTCTCTCTCTCTGTGTGTCAGTGCCCTGGCGGAGAGGCCCATGTGTCGTATCTGCCATGAGGGTGGGGGGCAGGAGGAGCTGCTCTCCCCGTGCGAGTGTGCCGGCACGCTGGCCACCATCCACCGCAGCTGCCTGGAGCACTGGCTCTCGGCCTCCAGCACCAGCTTCTGCGAGCTCTGCCACTTCCAGTTCAGCGTGCAGCGCAAGGCGCGGCCAATTCTGGAGGTGAGTGTGTACTGTGGGGGTGGTTCATGGGTATATGAGGTGTGTGGTGTGTGGTGTGTGGTGTGTGGTTTCACACACATGCAAGATCTCTCTCTCTGTCTCTCCTGTCTCTCTCTCACACACCCTCATTTTCTCTCTTTTTGGCTCTCTCTATTTCACACACACACACACACACAAACACACAAACACACACACACACACACACACACATAAACAAAATGCACAATGCGTTCCTGTACACATTAATGCTTATGCCTCTAATACACATAAACAGATGCACTCTTACCTAGTGACACAACACACTCCCATGCACAGATATGTTGATTGATAGTCACCCACATGTGTGTGGCCACACATAGTATCAGCTGTTACTGGGAGTCTCCCAGGTTGTCACAGGAGTATGCCCAGAACTCCACCACAAGGCCTTGAACACGACTATCTTGTAAACACTTTTGTTTCAGGCCAATCGTCAGGCCAATCATCTGGGCTTTGTATTGTAGTTCAGTTTTATTCGGCTTTAAGCTGTCATACATTTCCAAGAGCAATTACGTTGTATCTCACGACATTGTAGGCCACAAATGTCACAACATCCACATAGTGTGATAAAACACAAGGAGGAGTAGCCTGCCTGTGGAGGTCAGACAGGCCAAAACTAGGCCCAGTGAGTTGGTTGGTTGATAAGGTTGTTGAAGCCTGGTTACAGTATTTTTTACAGTCTAAGGCTTAAAAATGTAAATAAATGTAGGCAAACAGCGAGAACCACAGAACGCACAGGGACATTGGGATTCTTTTTTAAACACGTCACTTACTTCAGAATCACATTATATTTCTGGGTCCAGAAGCATTATTGTGTTTTGGCACAAAAAAACTAAATAATCCAAACTGCACCTTTAAGCTTGTGTCTCTGAGTGTCTGTGTGTACCGCTATCAGACGCCTACAAGCAGTGCTTCAGTGCAGAGGAGCAGTAATGGCCCAGTGACAACAATAATGTGAAATTTGAATATCATCTCTTGTTTATTGCCTTGGAGGGGATGGTTCTGTGCTGCTTAACGAAATGAAGTATTTAGCCGACAGGTCTCGAAACACCAGTCCTCTCCGCGGTAATGGCCTGGCAGCGGTTCTTAGCGGCATCTCCCGCTGTGGCTCTGTGTCACGTTAGCCCTGCGGTGCTATAATTGCCTAGCTCCGGTGCACATCTCATCCCATTTGTTAGAGCATCTATTTCCTCGTCACAGTGCATTCTGTGCGCTATAATTATGCCCTGGTGGGGGGAAAAAGGCGTGATTTGAAAAAAGGAGGAAAACTGAGATGTTCCTGGCTTGTTTTTCTTTTTGGCTGCCTGAAACAAACAGTTGAGATTACGGGTGTTTCGTGCTGTTTTTTGGCCACGCTTTGGTCTGTTGATTTAGTTCCAAAGCATACAGTTTTGTTTTCTTTTTACTTCATGTCATTGAGAAGGTCATTGGTAGGGGGACAGCAATATCATAGGCAGGATGCTAATTGAATTTGGTCCAAGGCGAGGCAGACGACTTCTCGACAAGCCGAACATCCTGTTGCCCTCTAATCCACTTACGCACCGGCTCTCTAATGCATCAACATCAAACACAGTTAGAAGCCCTTGGCCCTCAGCATCCCGCCGCTCGCTCTGAGGGTCTGACAGAGCCGTACGCCACCAAATGATCCCTGCCGAATTGACTGCAAGGATGTGCGTCTGCTGCAAAGTAGACAAGGCCACAAGCAGGGAGAAATATAGCCTTGCTGTTTATCTCGCTCTCCTTCTTTCTCTCTCTCTAATGGCAAATTACTTTCAGGGTTATCGAAGATTTTACCTCTCCCTACAGTAAGGCCAATTGGTTGAAAAATGGTTGGCAGCAGTCTCTTCCTTGTGGCTGTTCAGTTTCCACTTAGATTCAGAAGAGGGAGTCTCTGTATTTCACTCTTTTGAACAGAGACAACCTGTTCTTCCATCCAGTCACTCCATTCAACTCATTTGACTCACACACTTGCTTCTCCCTCTCTCTTTTCTCTCTCTCTTTCAATCTATTCTTTCTCTCCATTTATCTTTCTGTATTCCCCACTGTCTCTCTTTCTGCCTGCCTCTCTCTACCCCTCTCCCCTTTCTCTCTCAATTACCCTGTCTCCCTCTCCCTGCCTCTCTCTGTCTCTCTCTCCCTCCCTCTGTCTCTTCCCTGTCTCTCCCTCCCTCTCTCTCCTTCTGTTCCTGTCTCCCACTCTCTCTCACCCCATCCTCTCTCTCTCTCTCTCTCTCTCTGGCAGTGGGTGCGTAACCCAGGCCTGCGTCAGGAGAAGCGCACGCTCTTCGGGGACATGGTGTGTTTCCTGCTCATCACGCCGCTGGCTACCATCTCAGGCTGGCTGTGCTTGCGGGGCGCCGTCGACCACCTGCACTTCTCCAGCCGCCTGGAGGCCGTGGGGCTCATTGCCCTCACCGTCGCCCTTTTCACCATTTACCTCTTCTGGACGCTGGTGAGTGCCTTCCCTGCCATTCACTGCCCCCCCCAACACCCCCTTACCATCCACACCCAGTGCAGAAAACACTCAAGTCATTTACTGAGAATTAACAAGGTCTTAGTGCACTGTCGAGAAATATGCAACTGAAAATCAAGAATCAAATAGAAGGGAATCATTTTTTGTATTGATTTATCTAATTATATTATTGTGGATAGGTAAAATAGATTGTTAATTCTCAGTCGACGAAGTTGAGTTTAACAAAACCAAGATAAAAAACACTTTATGTATTATTAGTTGTTTTCGCCTCTGAGTCATAGACCACTTGTTCACTCCCAATTATGTTCAGTCTTTGCTTCAAAAGGCAACGGTCTGACACCCTGATTTGATGATATGAGCAACATCACTTGTGAAAAACAGAAGGTGAATCGCAATAAACATCAAAAGATCAAAAGCGGTGAAAAAACAGCAGCAAGGTCACCGCAGGCCTTATGTCCAAGCACTTCAACACTGATGTACATGATCATCTATAGCTATCACGGAAACTGAGAGCATGGATATGGGTCCCTTTCTTCACTATCTAGTGCAGTTTGCCAGTGTTTTCCGTTATAGCTCTTATTCTGGTGTGCAGTAGTGGGAGAAACAGCCTCAAAGCAGCAGGGAAACAGGGCCAGTACCGTCGGTCAGGGCCTTCGGAGCTTGTGCTGCTGAGGAGAGCGGAATGGATACTGCAGCACCACAATCATAAACAACCTTGTTAGCATATTTTTAGCCTTAGCGTCTGCAAATGCAAAAACAATATCACTGCCCTGGCATGGACCCCCACTGTTTCTCATCTTCCTCTGAAGTTAACCACAGAGATACATGCTGTCACAACAGATGATTGCTCATATTGGCTCCCTGAAGCTTGTCTCTGGGATTTGAAAATGAACTTATAGTGTGAATTGGAATAACTGAATTTAAATGTAGGCAAAGTTGGCTCAATATTTGGTTTGAGCTGTCTTTAATGCATAATTCATTGCAATATATGGGCAACCTCAAAATTTGAAATATGTAAGTGCATATTTATACAGACAATTTTAAAGCACAAGTTATTAGCTTGAAGAGTAACTTTCTCACAAGTTTCAAAGAAATAAACATGGTTTTATATAGGAACACCATCAACAGAAACCAAGATGGTTTCATGTAGAAACATCATTAAAAGAATATAAAAATGTCTGGCAAATGTCTGGCAAATGTCTGGCAATGCCTGGTAAAGATTAATACCTCTTGGCATGTGTAATAAATACTCCAAGAAAAAGCTGACTTTGCTGATGCTGATATTCACAGCCGGATTTCTGGGCTTTTGGGTAGCAATGTGCTTTGTTGTGTGTTGTTGGTCTTGGTCAGTCAGCATATCTGGTGCACCATCTTTACCCGTGTGGGACGGAACCTAACCCCAACTCCTCTTCTCTCGACCCACAGGTGTCTCTCAGGTATCACTGTCGGCTGTACAACGAGTGGCGGCAGACCAATCAGAGAGTGGTTCTCCTGCTGCCCAAGTCTCACAGCGAATTATTGGCCAACCCCTCGCTGCCTGGCCCGCCCCGAGTCAAACGACCTTCTAAAGAGACGATAGTCTGACGGCACTGCAGCCTGTACTTACTCCAAAGCCAAGCGAACAATTATAATCAAACAAGGAGCCAGAAGGCTGGTGCTGGGAATCTGGCTGTACCCCAGTGTGCGACGTTGCTGTCGCCATGGGGATGGGGGCAAGCTTATGCACTCACTCTCTCACAAGGGCCCTGACTGCCCCTACAAGTGTAAAGATGGCCACCTCCACCGGAACTTCAGTATGGTTTTTGGGACTTATGATCGGTTATCAAAAGGTAAAAAACATGATCGTAAGTCTTCATTGTGACCTTCATTGTGACCTGATCATGTAAATGAAGGACCATGTTTGGAACGCTTACACACATGTAGAGCCACGTCAGACACAAACACACACACAAACACACACACACACACACACACACACACACACACACACACAGTTTCTGACCTTGATTTATCTGGGGAAGGTAAACTGAGGAGGCATGCTCTTCTACTTTACCCCTTGGTTCACGTTTACATAGGCACACATCTATGTCTGGGAGCTCCAGTGTACAAACCGCATTGGTCTGTTGTAGGCCACTGAAAAGCTCCACCACAGCAAGGGTGGTTTACCTGCCCTGGTCGGACGAACGACCACCAGTGGTGGTTACTGAGGGAGAGAGTATCTCTTGTATCCCTTGTAAAACCTCTGAGCTGCCTAACCACAGAACCAATATTTATACTCAGTCACATACACTGTCACATTGTAAGATCTCTGCAAGGCTATCTCTTATGGCTCTAGTATCCAGAGCTGCAGGGAGACAAAGAAAAAAGTTTTTTCGAGTGAAGACAACACTGAAGTATTTAGCACTGCAGAGAATTATTGTAATATTCACCACCAGTCCTTTAGAGTTTAAATTGTGGTATAATGGTAAAAAAAAAAAAAACAGTGTTTTGGTTAGGTTGCCACGTTCATGGCGTGTGTTTTTGAAGCACTGGTGCTTATGGAAAATAACCCCTCCCCACAAAACGGAGGGGTTGATGCACTGGAATTGGCCCACTGCTTTCTATATGAAGCATCTGTTTGAACTCTGGAGGAAAATGTCTGTTATTTTTTATTTTGTTTAAAGTAAAAATATGGAGGAAATCTTTGTATAAGTTTTTTTCAAATACTCCCAATGTGGCATTTTTGTGGACCATGATTGACTCTATAACATTGGATGTAGATACATTTTCCTTAAGGGGCCTTTTTGTAGATGGATGTGCGTTGTTTTTTGCCTAGTTTGTGTTATATACTTTTTAGTATTCTTTAATGTCACCACTGCCAACTACAGTGTCTTGGGGATATTTGTGTGTGTGTGTGTGTTTGTGTGTATTTTATTCCTTTTGATGGCTTCCTACTTGTGGTGGTTGCCAGGCCTTCAGCTGTGACAAGGACACATACCTCTTGTTTAATATGTCTACTGCTTACCATGTATGCCTACTAAATGTGTATGGGGCCAAATCAGTATAAAATCTGGGATAACCATAGTTGAGTTTGATGTCACTTTGCAGGTTTTGATGGCAACATTATACTTAGTCTCCACAAAATTTCAATAAAGTCCAATTAGTCCCAAAGACTTCGAGGATATAAATACTTACTTGAGAAACTTGTATTGGTAAAGCAGTAGTATTTATTGAGAATATCTGTCTAAAATATGTTAAATGTTGGTTCATTTATTGGTTTCAGATTTATTTGTCTCAGTATTTATATAATGGAATCTGTTAATTTCTGAAAATAGCCTCTATCTGATGACCAAGACTGATTTTATTTGAAACAGATTCTCTTTGAAAAACATTTTGATGGGCCTATGGTAAAGTACCCTATCATAAAAGTCTCTAGCTTCACTGTAGAAGGGAAAACTCAGTCAAACACACAGACCCTTGAAGAACATAAAGAGACCACGTTGTCATTCGGCTTTGTAAGATTTAAGTCAGTGTAACCTTAGCCAGACCCAGACAGTTCATCTAAATCATTAAGCAAAACTCGCTGGGAGTTTGAATGATTCATTTAGCCAGAGTGAAGGAC
Organism: Sprattus sprattus; assembly: GCF_963457725.1. NCBI lineage: Eukaryota > Metazoa > Chordata > Actinopteri > Clupeiformes > Clupeidae > Sprattus > Sprattus sprattus. The sequence continues at coordinate 17,015,513 of NC_137909.1, forward strand.
GGCGCGGCATGCATGGCGTAACCTCTCTCACCGAGAGCGCTCCTGTTCACAGGGGTGCAGCAACGAAGTGAGTTTCTGAGTAGGCGAGGTCGTCCGAGTGCATTATGTGCATCGCACACACATGGGATATTCGTCATTCATAGTCGGAGTGTTGCGTAGGCCGCTTCTTCACAGGTCTGCATCTGAGATTAGTCAGGTAAATAGTTAAACACAATGTTGTGTGACCGAGACAGAATCCCGTAGTCAATGCAACCAGTAACCTATTAAACTCCTACATACACTCCTCATACGATTTGGGTGACTGCCATGTATTAAGAGTGACTGCTCAGTATGCGATCACTGTGAAGACCATTAAATAGCCAAGGGGACAGTCTGTCAGCAGTGTTATACCCTAGTGATAGGCGCTTTCACCTGAATTTTGTGTCCAGCACAAGAGCTCACCAACAAAAAAAGCAAATGCAAAATGTCTTGTTAACTGTACCCGTATAAAGAAAATAACACATTTCATCCAAAGATCCAGCAAATTGAACAGCCAAAAAAAGAGTAGGCTTTACTAGATGTAAGTTCTGAATGTATATTCCCAATAATTGAATATTTAGCTTCACTAAAAACAGTCAAATATTTACACTGTAATCACAATGAGTTCACTGCACAGACAACATAGGAAATACGACAAAACGATACTTTATTTAGAATTTTAAATGTTATGGTTACAGCAACAAAAAAACAAAATCAAATTCATGCAAGTGATACCCTGACAAAAGAACCTACCCACAGACCCAATAAAATGGTAACCTTTCAATTGAATAGGCATAAGGAGTAATACGCGGCAGTGTTTATAAGACAAATAGGCATACAATCAAAAGCTCAGAAATCTCCAGCCTTGAGACCTCGGATTCGAGGAGAGGTTAAGGTCAGCGTCCTTAGCTTATTGCATAAAGTCCATCCCTTATTCTTGACTGCACGAGAAGACAGATATAATCTTGTAGTGTTAGATCCGTTGCAGACAGTGTAAATTCTGAGAATTAGGAACAGACAGTAAAGGTACAGTTTGGGTCCAGGTACTGAACTCTTTTTCAGAGTAGACTGGAGAAATCCATATGTTTACCTACTGAAATCATATTGAACAGGAGCTACACACTTCAGATGGCCTGCAAGAAGCCCTACCAAATCTTAATGGAGGGTCCCTTCAGCCCAGTACAGTGGAGTATGACAATGAATATCAAATGAAAAAATTAATAATACAAAATTAAAAAAAATCATGCTATCGTCTCAGTGGCCATTAGAGACGTACAGTACAATGTGCAGGTCTGTGGTACACATGACTAATTTAGGCATATTCCATTTGCGTTTCTGTACGGTTATTGTGTACAGTTGGCGGTGAGAGACACACATTCAGCACAGATCACATTTTGTATCAAGTTGTTTGTGTTATTCACACAATCAATTTAGCTGTCCTCTAAAACAAAACACAGCTGTAGATTTCTTTGTCTCTTGGTAAAATGGAGGCTCAATTAGGTGAAATAATAATATAATACAAAAATTACTTAACATTTTTTTTTCTATTCTCCTTTTCACTCACATGCATGTAAAATACGTCCTATATTGTACGCAACATCTTAACCTTCTAAGACTACGAGAGAAAAAAAAAAGCTCCTATAAAAATTCTTTCTTTCTAAAAAGACACTTTAAAATCCTAGGTTTTCTTCATGAGAGTAGAAATTAAGATACTGAGAAGTGTTTTAGTCACAGCACCTGGAGGAACTGACAATTTCACAAAGCTGCCTCTGGTAAAGATGTTCCAATTTTTTGTGCTACAAAAAAATAAATAAAAAAAGTTCTCCCCTCTGATAAAACAAAAATCATAATAATTATAATAATAATTATAGAAATAATAATTTGGTTCATACAAAGCCTAGCATTGTGAAATCATGAGTCACAAAAATAAAAACGTAGTCACCAAAACGTTTTTTTTTTTTTTTTTTTTTTTACAATACACAAAAAAAGGTATAAAAATATTTCTGTGATGGTAGGGTTGGCGGTTGGCAGCTGGCAGTAAAAGTTGTTGGAGGAAGAGGTGAGCGGTCTGGAGGTGGTTTGATGAGATTACATGATGGAGCAACCTCTCTTGGAAGGATGGGGATCGCCCTAGAATTACAAAGAAAAACACACCAGACATTATGAAAGTGAGGCAATAACTATGCTGATCACAATTAAAACACTTATAAATCATGATTACTACCACCAGCACGTATCCATACATCCACCACACAACAAAAGCACCCTCCAACTGGATTTTCTGTGCAGAGCCTCTGCATTATGGGTTAGTAAATTCATGCCGAGAGCCAGCCAAACCCCACAGAGATCAGGGGACTCTGGATCGCATCTGGCCCGAATCAGGCCCAGATTTGTATCCGAGTCTTCTGATCTCTGAGGGGTGGCTGAGGTTAGAGAGCAGTGGCAGCAGCAGAAATCCTCTGGAGGTGTACCTGCTGGTGGAAGAGATCTTCCTCTATTACCTCCATGGTTTCCTCCTCCTCCTCCTCCTCGTCTTCGTCGTCTTCCTCATCGCCTTCAGCACTGGCCATCTTGAACACCGTACTCCTCACAGCCACTTCCTGTTAGAGGGAGAGACCCACACTCACATTAGTGGGCTGTGCAAGACAAGGCTGACCTCTGCTGGTGAAAATGCGAACACCACCCATTCTGCAACAAACTGAATCCTTCCCAACCCTAAGCATGCCTATGGTAAGTGTGGGTACAGAGATATGGATCCAAACGCTTTCCTGAACAACCTTCTTTTAATGAACAAGGCTTTCTTTCAACACTATGAAATAAAGGGGAAGTTTGAGATTCCACCATTTTCAATTCTGGCCACTTCTGTCGCAATGACATTAAGCACAGGCCTTTCCCCATGATGATCTTTGCTTTGTTTTCTCGTAAATTTGATAATCTGACAATTTATCCACCCTCTTCACTAAGCCAACTGTTCCCCATTCCCGGGAGGCATCACTGACCACTTCTTGTGATGGCGTCACCCCTCATGAAAGCCTGGCTTCCTGTTAGACTAGTGCTAGACACAAGCAGGAAATACAAGCGTCCAAGTCAGCCTTTAAGAGGCAGCTCAGTCAATGTCCATTTTGCTTTTTAAATAATCCACTTAGAGAGGTTTAAGATATGTATATTGCTATATACTTGAAAGTACAAGAGCATGAAAAAGAGAAAAGTGCTTTTGAATGTGGAGAGAATATGCAAATATAAATGCAAAAACGTGGACAAGGAATGAGAATGTCTTTCACACACAGAACGAAACAGACAGTGTGTGTGTGTGTGTGTGTGTGTGTGTGCACGCAAAAGATTGAGAAGACCAACAGAAAAACCAACAGAGACAGACACACAGAAAGTGTGCAATGGCCATACCTCTCCCTGAGGGTCGGTCAGCGCCACCTTCACGTCCTCTCCAGTGCCCCAGGAGGTCTGGCCCTTCCACAAGAGGTCAGTGGGAGGGTTGTTGGCCACTCCAGCATTGGAGGCCCAGATCTGCCAAAAACACAAACTTCACTCACTACTGACCTCATATCAGACTTACAAACCCCCTCCAACCAAAGACTCTCAACCACCAGGAAAAAGATGGTTTTAAGTAAAATCAGTACAGTGTACGCAGACCAGCTGTAGCCCTATTCTAGTTGTAATAACTGATTCAGGAAATAACATTTATATTAAATGTTAAACTGTGAATAATCCTATCTAAACTAGTGTTAGTAGTACTGTGTAACGATTTCATACAGGATGACATGTGATCATTCCCTGGTTCATAACTGGCTAATAAAAGTAGTCATACCTGCTTAGGAAAAAAAGCATGATTTGTTAATGAGGCAAATGTGCCTTAAGGAGAATGAGAGGGATAAAAGGGCCGCTTACAGTGACTGCCTGCCCAGCCTTGAGGACGTATTTGGGGGTGAATTTGTAGGTGGCCGAGGTGTCGCCGATCACTCTGGTCATCTCATACCCCACCATGGCCTGGTCCTGGGAAAGACAGCAAGACAAAACGCCATAAACACACACAGCTAGCTATGGTGCAAACATGGGGTGCAGACAGCTGGAGGGGACAGAACAAGAGCATGTGGGGACCTGCCAGTGGTAATGCGAACCAAATGTCAACGCTATGTGGAAACCCCTGGGGAACAACCCCTCCCAGAAAGCACTCATATTTACAGTCAGAGGAATGAGCCTACGGGCTAACAGCCTTACACTAGGTTTAAGGCAACAACGGTCACCAGTCAAACATCTCATTAAAACGCTGCATGGTTTGCTTGTTGCATCCCCCCCCATGCAGAGCTGAATTGATATGAGTGTCTAAGAATATGGCGAGTGTCTTGAGAATCGGGAGAAAAGAGGAGAACACTCAACATAGAGCCTCAAAGCTCCTTACTGAGTCTTGGTGATGCGGACACTCTTTTCTCACATTGTTTTCCCGATCGGCACATGCTCATGTGTGCCTCACATCACAACCAGTTCTGTGATGTCCTGTAAGTGCTTGTGAGATCACTTTCACCTCCAATGGAAAATAGAACGTGTCTCTCCACACGGTGTGTGTGTGTGTGTGTGTGTGTGTGATCACTTTCCAACACAAGACTTTGAGAAAGATGAGTGAAGTTTGAGACTGCGGGGGTGTGTACAGGACTCTTCTCGGGTCTTGTGTAGGAAAGTGAAAAGTTTGTGTGCGGGTGTATGCGTACAGTGCGTGAGTGTGTGTACAAGTGCGGGAGTGTGTGTAGGAGTGAGTGTGTATAAGCGTATGTGCGATCACTCACCTCTTCGGAGGTGTTGAGCAGGCGGACGAACTTGCCGTCCACGTCCAGCTCATCGAAGCAGACGTTGCCAGTGGCCGAGGCCATGTGAGCGATGCTGACGGAGCTGCTGGCCTCCGACTCCTCCACGTCCACGCGCTTCCGCTTGCTCCGTGTGGTGCGCACACTCCGTGACGAGGACGCCCGAGACACAGTCACACGAGACGATGGACTGGGGGACAGATTCAGCCTGGAGGGCGGAGGGAGGGAACGAGGGACAAAGAGACAGACAGACAGAGAGAGAACAGTTTAGTCTGCAAGTCTGCAAAATGCAACCAAGTATACAGGGCTGGGTTTTTTGCTGTCAAATTTCTTTCAAAGCAAAGGAGCATTGGAGAGTGTGTGTGTGTGCACGCGCCAGTCTCTAGGCAAATTTCTCTTTTCTGCTTTCTTGCAGTTCTGGTGATTTGCCAACAGGCGTATTTTCAGTGTGTCTAGACGTGATCCTTCCCACTTTACTCCATTAAAGTGTGCACAACACAAATCTATGGGAACAGATTCACCTTTGCTTGTTTTGTTTCATGCAAGAAGGTTAAGGTGTGTACTTTGTAAGGGATAACAGCCGCCAGGGTTATACAAAAATATTGGGTGAGGCGGAGGCAAACACCACAACACAAAGTGGAGCGGAGTTTCCTCGACCTATTCCAGAATTTCTTTATAATGCAGTGGTCCCCAAACTACAGACCACAGGCCAGATAAGGCCCACCCCCATATTCTGGGTGGCCACCAAAGCAATTTATGTGATGCATTGTAACCGGCCAAAGCGTGAGCCAAAAGAATAGTAAAGCTTTTAGTTGAACTTTCTTAACTTTTCTCTAGAGGGGATCTTTAAAGCAAGGATGACATTATTTGGCCACTGGTGGTAGTTTAAGTTATGGTTACCAATCAAAATGTCCAGGGCATTGATAAAGAAGAGTGAATCTTTTTAAAGTTTTTATACTAGATGTACTTCATCAATCAGAAAATAGTATTTGTCACTGGGGTATAAACAGTTAAATCACAGACCTCTGTCTAACGAATTATAGCAAGATAGGGAGAGAGCTGAAATCACTAGTCCACTGCCTCACTGAAGAATAATGGTAAGCTTGTGTGCACATCTCCATGCATGCACATCAGTCAAATGTGGATCCTCCTTTTCTGAGTCAATGACAAGTGCAAATGTATGAGTGAGTGGAGAGATATTTATCCATTTCTCTGTGTGTGTGTGTGTGTGTGTGTGTGTGTTCTCTCTCCGCCCTCACCTCTCCTCCTCTCCTTCCAGGAGCTTGCGGTAGGCGTTGATCTCCATATCCAGGGCCAGCTTGACGTCCAGTAGCTGCTCATAATCATCCAGCTGCTGCTGCATCTTGGCGCGGATGTCAGAGATCTCGCGCTCCTTGTCGGCTAGTATCCGCCGGCTCATGTCACGCTCCTGAGACAGGGCATTCTCCAGCTCGCTGATTCGCTCCTGCCAACCGAGAGTCTGAAACACACACACAAACACACACACACACACACACACACACACACACACCACCATATGAGTTTCTCAGCTAAGTCACGGTAAACATGGGAAATGCAAGTAGTGCAGTTCGAGCTCAAAGGAAACTCTTTCGTAACGCTCACACACAGGGGCGGCCTTTCCTACAGGCGGGTTAGGCGGCCGCCTAGAGCGCCATCTAGAGGGGGAGCGCCAAATAATGCGCCCGAAAGAAGAAAAAAAAAACACATTAATAATTTTCTTTTTTTTCCCCGGACGCATACATTGGCGCCCCTTCTATATCTCCAACCAATTTTTTTGACATTAAGAAACTAAATCTAACATTAGGGTATATGAGCCAAAAATCAAAAACGGAGGGGTATGTTCTTCATTGGTATTGACAGAACGGCTTGCATGATTAGACGGGCCGGATTATAGAGTACACCAAATTGCTCTCTCTACCGTTGTAAAGACAGGTGAAATGAATGCATATGTAGGCATATGTACTTATGATGTACAATACACATTAAGGGTTGCTACAATATGTTATCATGAAAACACTAATGAACACAGTATTTCAGAGATCAAACTAATTTTGGAGAAACAGTGTATAATGAGCAGATAGACAACATGTGGGAAAAAATTTATACAACTTCTTCAGGGGGTTATCAAACATTATTGTGAATGACGAACATTAACATGGATTTATGGGAACAGCCGCTCAACAGCGCCTCGTCTGCTGCAACTAATTACAAAACAAATTTCCTCCAACAATGTCACGTAGGCCTAAGCTCAAATTAACTTATTCTTTTAACGACATTGAAGCGAAAAAGTAAATTTCGCCACAAAGCTAAATTTAACAAATAATGAGAATACATACTGTAACGTGCCGGCATAGTCGCCCCATAATGCCTTGCGACGGGCGCATCATTTTCTATGTGTGATGATGAACTAACGATGTACCTGTTCCTTACTGTTCTTATTGCATGTCGTTGTACTGTGTTGGGACTGAGTTTATACAGGTGCGTGACGGTAACACAGTCTATTTGCTGCGATCGTTGTTGTGTTCATGTGAAATAATTGCAGTCTTACAAGGCAAAATAGCGTTTGAAAGTTTTCCGTTTTCGTGGGGGGGGGGGGGGGGGGGGCTGGGCGCCAGGAGTGAAGCTCGCCTAGAGCGCCAAATGTGCTAGGGCCGCCCCTACTCACACACACCGTCCAATGGGTCATTTCTAAAAAAAATGTTTTTTTTTTTAATCTAACGCACAGGCTTGTGTGAGGTCTTCATGGGCCTCTATATTAAGCTACATAACACATCCTTGCAGAGCACGAAGGGTAATTTCCTGACAGTGCTGCTGCGATTGCTCCTGTCTCTGACTCAGATTTCTTGAGAACCAACAGGATCTCACAATTTCTCCACACACGCACTAGATAACCACGAACAGATGGACCACAATTAGTCAGCTATTTAACACTAACACACACACACACACACACACACACACACACGTGTCCCAGATTGTTAGAGAACACCCTAGTTATCAAACTGTGGTGACTTTCAAGGCTGACGTTAAATACGTACAATAATAGCAATAGCGCTTTTGGTGCAGGATGCATTGAAGTCAGTAGCATTCTTTTGCACACTAATAATAATAATAATAATAATAATAATAATAATAATACTCTATTTTTATATAAGGCCTTTCTAGATACTCAGACGCTTTACATAGGGCGAAGACTAGCATGAGACAAGAAAAGCACGTGTCTCCCAGCAAAAAAAAAAGAGAGAGTTGGCAATACTGGGAACTTCTCCAGAACTTCTCTGGCATGGATCCAGATCCAATCCAGTTCAGAATAGCAATAGCAATATTCTACAGCAATACTTCTCAGAAGCCCAGTGCCAGTGACCATGCACACCTCCTTATCAGGTTTGAGTCAGAACATAAGAGTGAAACTGGCACTTCCACCGAGTTTGAGGAAGGAAACCCAGTTGTTGGGCGAGACGCAAACTCCCCATCAACTACATGACCCAAGGTTACCATACACAGTCGGCCATGAAAAGGACGCAGATGTACATTAAACTATGCCGTTTCTCACTACTGCAGATGTACATTAAACATTGCAGTTTCTGACTACTGCACAAAACTGCGAGAGATGTTAAAAATAGTATGCAGTAGAGAGGCTGCAAAAAGACTTTAAAACTGTTCACTACAGCTAGTTGATATGGCTGATAAAATGTATTTTTAAAACATGAAAGCAAGCGGAAGACGTGAAGGACAAATTCATGGGAGGGGGGTATTACTGAAGGTGAAAGAAACAAATATCTCAAGACGGAAGAGGGACAGAGGACAGCAAACTGGACAGCAGAATAAGGGAACAGACAGGAGGAGGACATAAGAAGACGGAGGACTAGAACGCTCACCTCCTTCTGCATGCTGGACAGCTGGGCGGCCAGGCTCTCCACACGGAGTGCAGACTCCTTCAGCTCCTCCCGAGCCATGCTGGCAGCGCTGCTGTTCATCTCCGAGGACATACGCACGTTCTCCAGCTGCAACGGCACGCAGTCACACACACACACACACAAAGCAGTGGGTTTAGGCATCAACACAGAGAAACGAAACCTGCATGACACTATGAAAAGAGGAAATGTTACACTGTTGCTGAGAGAGAGAGAGAGAGAGAGAGAGAGAGTGTAATAGATTGACACATGGCTAGCTCAGCTGAGGTGTGAAGACGTTTAATGCTCAACCCTGGCGAAGTGTCTCTTTAAATGCTCTTCCAAAATCATCTCTCAAGAACTTCAGTTCCAAGTGTCCAGTTCAACCACAGAGGAGTGAGTTTCTTCCCCCCCCATGTGCTGAAAGGGCACAGATATGTACGTGCAATCAGCACTCGTTAGCTGAGTGAGAGCCTGCCTATGAGAATGAACGGCTGCTGACTGGACTGTGATCACCACATATTGAGACATGAGTCAATTTTCCTCACTGCAAAATCTGTGTGTACGGACTTTGGAACCATCATTAGAAAAAGCTATGCTATTATATGGGCACTTCAGGAGGAACTACAGCACAGGAAAGACAAAAACATGGCCTCCGGTGGCATATAAGGGTCGTACCTTAAAGTCTATCCTCTCGCCTCCACCGGTAAGAACCCTTTCGGACATGAGTGACCAAATGGTGGTGGATCAGTTCTTTCTGTTTAATCAATTAAATGGACCGTCTGCAAACTTTGCACTTCGTCCAGTGTGTGGAGTTCCGGACACCACAGAGAAAATCGGTACCCGTGACCATATTGATACGTTAGAATTTCACAACCTTAGACATTCCATTGATTGCTACCTTCTATGAGCGTGTGTTCTAATGTGTCAACAGACCATTACATATTTTCCTGATCTGTCTTGATTAAAGTGGATTTTTGAAGCTGAATGTAGTATTGATGTGGGGCGTGTGAAGGAGGTTGCTGACCTTGGCCACATAGGTGGTCTCCATCTCGTCCTTGTAGAGCTTGACTTGCTCTTCCTGCTGCTGCCGCATGTCGGTCAGCCCCTGCTGCAGCTTGAACTCGTAGTCCATCTGCCTGCCCGAGTCCACCTCCACCAGACGCGTCTCATGCCTGCGCCGGGTGTCCTTTACCTCCTACAGCAGGGAGAGAGAGAGAGAGAGAGAGAGAGAGAGAAAATGGAAGGCCAAGAAAGAGGGTGTAAAGCAAGTGGAAAGGAAAGATCAAAGGGAGGGACAAAGACAGAGCAAAAGGAAAAGAGAGAAAGAAGGTTTTTGAGAGAGAGTAGAAAGTTTGAAGGGAGGCATATGAGACAGATCGGGGGGAAACCAGAGAGAGGGAGTGAAAAAAAAAAGGAAGAACAAAAAAAACCTTCAGTCAACAAAGTGCCTAATACAGCTCATTCAGCAGCGTGCCAGAGTAAGGGACAACAAAAGGACTGCAGCTTCACAGCTTTATCAGCAGAGCCCGTTTCAGGTCAGCAAGGGCAACAGTCACTCATCGAGTGCTAATCAGATGGGATGGCCTCCCAAAAGAGTCACAGAGTCACACACACACACACACACACACACACACACACACACACACACACACACACACACACACACACACACACACACACACACACACACGGAGGATAAAGGGACTGGGGAGCTCATCATATGCGTAGCATTTCATTGATGCGATCAGCCTGTTAAGTCAACTTTACAGGCAGTGTCCCAGATGAGTTTGTGAGTGGAAGAGGCTTAATGAAATCGACATTTCAGCCTGTAAGCTAAACACTGGTGCAGCATTAATCCATTTACAGTAATGATCTAACTGAAGCAACACAATAACATAGGCCTAAAATTAATGTCTGTATACAGGCCTTTGTTGTACAGGTCTGTATATCCATCTTTTATGAGTGTTTTTGATTATTCATTTGATTAAAGTCAACACTTAGTTTTACAGGTATAATATAAACAATCTTCAACCATGCAACCACAAACAGCAGGAACATTGCCTTTACAACCAAAAGCCGTGTTATGGACAGTGGCTTGGTGAAAGTACAATGAACTATAATACAAATAATAATGTGGTTTACTTAAACAAATTATTGCTCCTACAGGTAGAACAGAAAGGTGCCAGAGAGGGAAAAAAACAGGTTGTCTGGTGAGGGTGGTAGAACAGGTCTGTTCATTCACAGGAATCATTAGTGGCAGGTGGTAAATGTCACCTCAGACAAAGCCTGGGGTGGTTTCTGTGGCTGGGTCCTTGATTCTACCTGCAAGAAAAAGGGAACGGGACTTGAGGCTCACCTCCTCAAACATGTTCTTGCGGAACTCCAGATCCTCCATCAGGCTCTGGCATCGGTTTTCCAGGTCCACACGGAGCAGGGTCTCCTCGCCCAGCTGCTTCCTGGCTGCAATCAGACCTGTGTCCAGCTGAGGAGAAGGAGGGGAAGAGAAAGGAGGAGAGGAGAGCTTTAGACTTCATAAACACTTTAAAATGGAATCAGTTTTGAGATGTGATAAAAGTTCTAGAACAATTCAACCCTGTTAAAGTGTTTGAGAATGGGCGTTTCTGTTCCATTTATAAATTGTTGAAAGGCAATAGAATCTGTAAGTGATATTGCCCCGTTTATGATTAAAACAAAATATGATACAAAAGGTAATCTCTTATGCAGGTCAGTGATAACACATCAAGGACAACAAACAGCTTTACAGAAATTATGAGCATAACACAGGACAAGCTAGATAGATTATCTGTAGAGCCTAATTGCAGCACTTTAAAAGGTAGTAAAACTCTTGACTTGTGCTCATTGTTCGTTTGTCACAAAGCAGACAGTGTATTCATATACTGTATACAGTTCTGGGCCTTCATGTTTGTGTGTGTGTGTGTGTATATATTCTGCATCTTACCTCCTGGACCTGGGCCTGCAGGTCAGCCATGGCGGCTTCCAGGGTCCTCCTCTCGGTCAGCGAAGTGGCCAGCGCCGCCTCTTTGGAGTTGAGCAGAGCCTCCGCATCCTTCAGCCTGGCCTGGGTGCCGGTGAGGTCCGCATCCTTCTTGGCTTGGCTGTGTGGACAAGAGCAGCCATCACCATAACGGTCATCCACACACGGCTCAACAAGGGGATCAGAAGACATGGTACAGGCTGAATAGTGGACTTCAGGTACACTAACAACCGAAAAGGAGATTTGACTGGGGGGGGGGTCCTCTGTTTCAGAAGTATTTAGTGGGCAACTGGGGGGAGGGGTCTCCCTGAAACTACTCTATAAGCTGAGAAGTCCACGCTCCACCCACTAATTTGACAATACCAATCAACATCATACACCATAACAACATACTCAGCAAAGTCCTTAAATCAATAGCTGGATTGCATAGCCAGTGAGGGTCTTGATCATTAATGTCGAGTATTGTCAACCAAATATTCAAAAACAGTGAGACAGCTACTGACAGCATCAGACAACATCAGAAGGTGTGACCTACAGAGAACAATGCAGGCTATTGACAAGATCTGTGGGCACAATACAGAGGCTAATGATTCCATCAATCCAGTGGCTTTACTACAACTTGACAGGCGTGGTAAGCAGGCATAATGGGAGAGATAAGAACCAGTATAAACCTGCCAAGAGCAACAAGTCGTCTCCATGCATCGACTCATTAAATCAATAAAAGGTCTGCCATAACAAGGTCTTTGCTCAATGCAGAATACACCACACCACAACTTTCCATCAGGAAGCTTGAAACCATGTCCTCAGTCATACCAACAATTCAACTATGTTCATCTTAAAAACATTTGAAAGGGTAGACAGCAGGTTGCCCCGCAGGTTGTCCAGAGACAGCACACAGCTGTGGAAAGGGCTCCACCATGAGGAAGCCCGGCCTAAAACCATAACTAACTGGCCGATGGTGACGCCTCAGAAGCCCACGGAAGGGTCAGGGAAGTGCTTCCTGTGAAGAAACAATGGCAACTTTGAGGGAGGGAAAGGAAAAAGTGCTGCACAGGATGAGGTACTGCCGTGGAGAGGTCAACTGAAACTTGCTCATGTGAGGGACCTCGGGAGTGAGTGTGTGTGTGTGGGGGGGATTGGGTATACACTGGGCTGTTTTTCTCCAGGGAACTGAGCTGTACTGTGTTCCTATGTTCAAAAGCCAGGGCTTGGCCTGTCTAAAGTATGCACCAAACATGTGTGAAGAGGACATTGGGGCTCTAATTGATCTCCCCACCCATGGACAGGGCTAGGGGTAGGAGGATTTGTATTGACAGAACGCTCTGCTCATCCATGTGGAAGAAGCAACATGGCTTTTGAACATAGGAACACAGTACAGCTCAGTTCCCTGGACACACACAGTCTGCATTACTATGCCTGAAGATTTAAGCAATCTAAAACGGGGAGCGAATACTATGAGAGTGTAGCAGTGGTCTAGACTTTTTTTTAGCCTTTTCAGGTCATGAACCCACATCGCTGAAACGCTGCAGCCTTCATGTGACTCACAGTTGGGCTTTCACAGGGCATAGAGGTTCAGAGAAGCCATGTGGGAGGCTGTGTCGGTTTGTTTAAGCGCAGATATGTGTTTTATGCTGTGAGAACAGCGCAGAAATGCCATAACGCATGACCGACTCCATCCAGCCAGGGGTTCCCATCACATGGGATTCCAACTGGCGCCTCACTGATTTCCCAGGTTAGCTACACCATGTGTGTTGCAAAAGAGCCTATGGGGCCAAATTGTTTTCTACACAGTTTAACAGTGTTGTTCAATTACCCGAGATAAATGCTAAAGAACGCAAAGATATCCAGCTTAAAAATAAATAAATACATGAATTATGGCATTCCATGCCTTTGTAGGATTAGCAGTGTTGACTTAGCAGCTTCCGCAGGGGGGAGGAAGCACGAGATTGACTATTGAAGGGGCCTAACATTTTTTGAATAAAGGGTGGATGGTGAAAGTGAAACGTATCATTCTCTTGCACCGCCCCTATTTTTTTCTTGCTAGAGGCAACAGAGGTAAGGCGGGTCCCAGCAGAGTCTAGGTAGAGCACAGAATGTGAGGAATGCCAATGGTATGACTGGGATTTCACACACAGCTGCAAGAAAAACAGACTAACAAGGAGGGGAGAAGAGAGAAAGGTAATGCTACTCTGACCCCCTCCTTTACTGCTCGCAAGCAGTCCTCCTGAGGTCCAAGAACAAGGCCTCAAGGCTCTGCACATAAGGGTCAAAGCAAAAGCATCAAAACGTACATTCTTTGGATATTTCCACACACACACACACACACACACACACATTCCAAGGCTTACTTGCATTTCACAGGTGCAGTGTTTCATTTCATGCAATCCTTTCATTTTCAGGTGTCTGTACAATGACAACCTCTTTTTCTTGCTTACACCATGATGGCTCACTATATGTCCGCATTTAAAGTCTAGACAAGAGGGAGGCTTGTCAAAACAAAACAAAAATGTAATAAATTAATAGAAAATGGCATCTGCACTGCCAGCAACATGCAGATCCTGAGGATCACATGTTTTCTACTTACAGATATCAGTCAGACTTAAAAACCAAACAAAGAGCTTTTTCCCCCCCCTTCAGGGAGAAAGAGTGTATAAACAGCTGGGCCACCAGGAGTCACACTATACGTCTCCAGCACCTCCCAGCTGCTCCTCTACTCAATGCAGAGTCTGTTCTATGTTCACCCGATGCTGGTCTACCGCCACCATGCAAGACAACTGTCCACCCTGACAGCAGGGCCACCCTATTTTGCACTGAACTAGGTCATTCTGAGACATTATTTACAGGCAGGACAAATTTATAAAGACAAAAAAAAAAATTGACTTCTGCCTTCATCCTGAGTGCAATGTAGTTACAGTCTCCAGGCCAAAGGCTTACCAAGGATCTCTCATTCCCAGCCTTTTACCCCCTGTTCAAAATAAACATTTATCCATTAAACTGACATCATAGTTAACAATGACGGCAACTTAAAACACTTTGGCTAAGTTAGTATATAAGCAAGTCTAGCCGCATTTACCACAATGCAGTCTGACGACACGTGCTCGAGTTAAATAGAAAGACTTCTAATCAACAGGATATTAGTTAGTTTGCTTTTTTTTGGGGGGGGGGGGGGGGGGGGGGGGCAGGCCTAGGACTACACGCAAGAAAGCTCCTGAGCTTCAGTGGGTGCCGTTGTCTAATAAAGCCCACCTGTTGTGGCCAAGCTTGCTGCTTCAGTCAATCAATGGTCAGACCCCCCCTGCCTGTTCTCCCCCACTAACTCTCTGTGGTTACTAACACTGGTGGTGCTGAGGGGTGGCACAAGCACACAAGGCCAAGAGAAGGAGGAGAGGAACGCAGAAAAGTGGAACACACACTGAGGAGGCATTGGCTTTGGCGCTCAGAGGGTAAAAAAAAAGCGCTCATCTGTAGACGATCAGTGGTGTGTCCACAACTTCAGGGCACGTTACAGAGGAATTTCCGCTTTTTGAAGTCTTTCAGCGAAAGCTGAATTGTATGCATAGCTGTGCAAAGATGCACTGTAGCACGGCCAAAGTTTGCAAACAGGCACACTACGACTGCAAAATTCTATGAGGGGTGGCAAGCAGACATCAGATTAGTAGCAGGCAAGCTGTCAGAAAGAGCAGGCTCCACTCGGCATATAGTTGAGCCACTTAGTGTGATACCGCAAGCCCACCCTCTTATTAGCAGACATGAGACTCTAATCAACAGGCGGAAGAGGAGAAGACAAACAGAGGACTTGTCAGGACAAACTGCATTCAACCATGTGGTTACCCAACACAGATTTGACATTCGTCTACTCTAGACGGCTATGGATGTCCTATGGGTGTGGTCAATGCGAGCGGCCAGCATCAAACAGTGCGCACTGGGGTTGCAAAAGGTCATGGCTAAACCTGCAGGGTGATTCTGCGAGATGTCACATTCCATGTTACTGAGTGTGACTTGGTATTCAGAGAATGCCAAGCAATAATCATTTCAAATTTAAATTGTGCAGAGGAACATGAGTGACAGAAGCTAACCAGGTGAGATAAACATTAATACCACAAAATCTTCACATTCCACATGTTTGAGCTTGTTAAAATGTTTTGTTTCAAATTAAAACTGATTATACAAAGAGCATCAGTGACTTCAAGGCATACATTTACAAGTACAACATTAGACAGGTGACATAAAAGCTTTGATTTTATTTAAAGTTTCTTTAAATAAAAAGACTAGGCTTAAGCAATGAAACCATCTATGAACCCATGAAATTTAAAAGCAAAACCTACCAGTCACAGAAGCACAATATGTAGTAGATTCTGTAACTAACTGTAAATAGCTTCAAGTCAGTAGTGACCTTCATTCATGAGAATATTCAAATGATCTGTGATGATATCTACTGCACTGAACACAGACAATGCTGTTCTTTGGAGCTGCTGCGCTAAAATACTTACTGTAATAAGATACACCATCACACATGCTGACAGTTTCTCAATTGCCTGTTTATGGCAACATAAAGGGGAAGGGCAAACCAAAATGTTTTCTTTTTAGTGGAGGACTATTATATAGGTTTACACTGACTTGGTAAATACTCATGTAAGTTAAAGCCTTACAATCACCAAATTGGGCTATAAGCATGCCCCTAATCATTTAAGATGGTGGAGGAGTTAGAGCGGCTTAATGCCGCCACAGAAAGGGGGCCTTGGGTCACAGTAGGGGCCTTTGGTTTATTCACTTTGCTGAATTTTATTTGTCACATGGAGGGCATCAGTCATTAGTAGATACATAGGAGTGTCCAAAGACTGACATTCATGTACTCGAGAGTGACTCCTCATTCAACATCTCATGTGACCAGCGTAAGGAATTATCCATGGGAGTGGAGTGGTTGCACGTGAGCACTGGGAGTTGAAGAGGACTGAACTGAAAAACTCCCACCAGGCCGCCTCTCAGAACAGGGTTATGGCCTACTAAGTACTTTGATTTTTTTTTTTTTAAGTTCTCCTACATTTAAGGTGCTACCCATTCTGAGATGTCTGATGCTCAAAATCTGAACAGAAAGTTTAAAAGTAAGAAGGGGGTGACCAATGCACTGTCAGAGTGAAGGGTTTACTAAATTTGACTTTCTGTAGTCTACCAGGTAAGCAAGAGGGGGGGGATCTAAAGAACATTCACTACTAATTACTTTCAGGTGCATGTTTTACTGGACAAGGGAGGCACACCTTAACCTTACGTAACACTATTCATTTCCTCTAGCAGCCATGGTAACGTGTAAATATTTCCTACAAGACTTAAAGTAATTGCGAAACTACTATTTGCTGTCAAGAAAAAAAATCTCTACACTGACCAATGCAACGTCCCAACAACTTGGTTAAAAGAAATAGACTATAATTGGCAAATATATTGTATTTAATGTATATTTGTGTACACTCTACAAACGCATAAATGGCATGCAGGGTTAACTTTTGTGCAGTTGGGCGTTGACTAAATTCCATTTAAACAGCCAGGAATGGACTAAGGTAGCCTACTCGCCCCTCCCCCATGCGCTAGTACTATCAATAGGTGTGGCTCTTGGAAAAGTCAAAACTGCAATCATGCATAGACTAACATTGAATAGCTACTTTTTTACACTGCATCTTCTCCATCACAAAAAAATAAGTTGATGTGAAATTCTTCTACATAATGAAGAGAAATATCACTAAAATGCATTAAAATATAGCCATTAAGCGGTTAACTTTTTTACCCAAGGGGAGGGGGTCTTTGACTCAAATGAAAACATCACAAACGCGGGACTCTAGTTGTTACCAGTGTAAATGGCGCCATAAGCAACGTGTAGGAAATGTGGCAACACATATTAAGAGTCAACTTGATACATGTATCACGTTACGACCTCAACACCTGCTTGACTGGATACAATATATCTTGTGGGCTTGAGCGAAGAAATAGCTCTCGCTAAAATAATCACAAGAAACGCATGTTTTTCAAATCAGTCTGCAGAAATGAATAGTCACATGGCATGTATAAACCACTCACGTCTGTAGTAACTGCTCATGCTCGGATTTGATCTTTCCCAATTCGATTTGCAGCCTCGCGCGGTCTCTGGCCGTGTCATCGAGGGATCTCCTGGCGTCAGCGAGCTCGGTTTCGTACAATGATTTCAAACCCGTAAGCTCCCGGTTTCGGACGTCTTCCTTCTCGGTGATTTGCAAATGGAGAACGCTATTCTCGGATTCAAGGCTTCGGACTTTGTCGATGTAAATGGCCAGTCGGTCGTTCAGATTGCAGAGCTCTTCTTTTTCTTGCAGCCGGGAAATCCTCGTGGGGCTCAGAGGAGTGCTGCCGGCAATGCGGGAGCTTATTCTTTGCCCGGCCGGAGTCGAAGTTGCGGTCGCCATTGTAAAACAAAAATGCTGATTCGAAATTTAAAAGTAGGCCAAATATTAAAAAATGGCAAATAGCCCACCCAATAGAACCTCCTAAAAACGGATGTAAAACAGATGTCGCGTCGCGAACAATTGATTCAGACGACCAGAGCAAAATTATGGTTAAAAGAAACGTGTTAAATACAGCAATCCAGATATAAGTTGACCTGTAATGGCGAGCAGTTGTTCTTCCTAATGCAAATTTGGAATTACGCAGTTAAACATATACTAGCTTACAACCAAACACACACTTGTAAGCTGGCTGTAACAGAAACTGCGAAAAGGCAAGAAAGCCACAAAGCCCATGAAATCGCCGCACTTTGTCTCCTAACAGAATGAAAGAATGGGCTTGACTAATATGGCCGCGACGCAATTTGCAACGTGACCGACATACACCAATGGGAAACCGAAACGCAATGACTCGTTTCAACTCGAGCGTTCGAGACAAAATTCAAAATAGAAGGAATGCGTCCAACATAGCGCCAAAATAACAACACGTGGTGTATGCTACTATTCGGGTTAACGCCTTGATATATATCTAATTTGTATACTAACGTGAAAAAAACTACGATAGCCCTTATGGCTCCAGTCATCGGCATTAGATGTAGGCTATTATCTTTATAGTTCTGACCATGAATCATGATACTAAAAAAATGCATGGGGGTACAGTTTTAGAGCACTTGTGTGGATGAGTAAGTGGAGAGTCTACGTGTAACCTATGTGCAGACGTCCGCTTACAAAAGCCCAACTGGTAACGTATGAGGGCATATAGTGCCAGATGGCGAACGCTGGTGTGGTTGGTGTTGACACTTAACCCAGACGTGTCATGTTCCTGTAATACGATTTAAGTTTAACAAATACATTTCTTGGTAGACTGTTAATACTGAAGTTGATTGGTAGCCAACAAATCATGCACAAAAAAAAAAGTTTGACATTTAACTCATGTGATAACATTTTTAGTAAACAGATCACTAAAGCAAAATTCCTGTAGCCTACAGTTAGTACAGTAAGTTACATTAAAAAACAAGCAAACAGCATTATTGTATTATTATTTAGATAGCCTACTGCATAGTGTAGCATTTAGATTCTACACTGTTGGAATGCTGTGTTTTGTTTTGTTCCATGTTTTTTTTTTGTTTATTTTTTTTTTAAAGCATGTATGTAGTTGAGCCAGAGGCAATTCTACCACCATTTTCTTCAGCGACCCAACTGTTAGGCCGCGCCTTAAACTCTCAATTTTATGGGCAAGGTCTACATGACTGTTAAACTATAAGACTAGGGAAAAGCCACACATTCCAACTTGCGCAGGCCACACCACCTTCAACAAGAGAGCGCTTGGATAACATGTAAGGCTGTGCGTTGCAAAGTGTTGAAGAATGGAGGAAATGTCAAAGAGAGAAGTGAGCCGGACTGGGAGAAGAGAACATCAAACTCTCTTGCCTCTCTTGTCCACTCCACAGTGTTAAACATCAGTAGGCTACTAAGAAAATTTCAGATATTGAAGCAACTCACCTGAGCCCATAACCACAACAACATCACCTGATACACTAACAAATGTACAGTTAATTTCTGGTTGAAGGGCTCAGACATTTTATTGATAATTATTAACCTCTTGCTGACCAATATTCATTAATAGCAATTAATAAGGTATGCCGTGTTGTGATTTTTAAGTTAAATTATTACATAAACATACAAAATATAAATAAATATAAGGGGTAGGGGGGTTATGGAATCACAGATCAATTATGTTTCGTGTAAGGTGAGGGTGATTTTCACACTACTGAACATCACAGTGAGGTTGATATTCTCATCCTGAAGGAACCCTTCACAGATAAACCCTTGAAAAGACACTGTCGTCACAAAACATATGGTATTCAACAGGAATGTTTACAGCAAGCTTACTTTTGTTATGCCTCTAGTTGAACTGCTTATCAGGGAGCAAGTGTGAGTCAAACCTTTCATCTTTGATGAAAAAAACAACCACCATGTAAACTTTATGCATGTATTAGTAAAGGTATAACATAAATTCCTTTAAATATTAAATATAGCAACTTACAATAAACAATGCAAAGAGATCCCTAATCCCCTTAAAACTAATCTCAAAGGAGATTACAGTGTGATGTTTACGTTTACGCGGTGGCCATTTGCAACTTTTCCATTTCCCCTGCAGGCAACATACCAAGCCCTCCTCACTAATTACAACTTACACTGTGGCTGTGCTTGCATTCTGTTCCAGGCCTTTCAGCCCTTCTGACTCCTGTGATCTGGTCAAACTGCTCTTTCTCAGGTGAAATAAATCAAGATGCTGTCTGTCTCCGAACCAGAATGGTAAAGGTGGGGGTAGGTGTAAACAAACGACTGTTTGCTGAAGCTTTGCCACTCCCTTTTGAAACTGCTGTTCATGGAGCCACCACCACTGGAAACGGGTCTGGCATGTTTCCATTTCAGAACAGCCTCCACGCATTTTTGAGGCATGGTTGCATCAAATTGAAATGCAATGTGTTGAGAATGTGTGTAATGCCTTATATTAACCTGATCAAGCCACCCCTCACTTCAACTAATCAAGCAATTAACCATAGATCAGATGTTGTGAAGTTATTGAAACACGTTTTTGCAAAGTTGGGAGGTTCAGGTTTGGCTTACAGGGTAGTTGCATTTTTGAGGCTGAAGGCTGTGTTTTGCAGATGTGCTTCTCAGTTGTACGCCCCCAGCCCCCCACACCACACACACCCTTCGTTCAAAGCCACTGACTTGTGCAATCATTTCTGTGGAGGTTTGTTCTCTTCCTGGCCTGTAATTGACCATTTTCTCAACTTCCAACAGCTCTATCGACATAAACAAGTTATAGACTAGTTATTGGGGTATTAATAAGCATTTATAATTAAACATTCATTTAAAACATCTAGCTGTGTATTCGCTGATTTAATTATGGCTGTGATATGTATGCTCATTGTATTGAAGGAATCTTTGTTACTAAAATTCTGACCAGTTTTTCCCATTGACATAAAACGAATGTTCCCAGAGAAAAGTTAGGTATATACTTTTAAAACCTGTCACTCACCTATCATTGACCTGTTTCAAATGTCTGAGGAAGGCCTCTCAGCAAACATAAGTCAGAACCCTCTGGCAGCTCATATACTTGACCTCTCAAGTGCTGATGGTTTTAATGTATGAGTATTACTTCAAAGAACATCAAAAGTTACAAATCACAGCTATCTTGCATAATGTCGATTTGTTTGGTTGATCTTGGAATGTACAAAAATTAAAGAACATAATAAGGACAACTTAAGTTTATATGTTATGTGTTAGATTTAGTGGTAATCGCCAGAAGAGAGATCTTAACATCTTCATCTAACAATCACATCTTGCACCAGCTGCCATTCTTTGTGTCTCTCCTAAAAAAGAGGCAAAGCAAAAGGAAGATTTAAACTAGTGGCACTTGATCTAATAAAAAAAAAAGTAGTGTTTAAAAGTCATGACTGGCACCTTGGACAGAGGAAGTTCCTGTTTCTTTGGAGCACTTGCTTTAGTGGACATGTTGTTGATGTTTTCCCTCCATGTGTATGATTACAGAGCATCCTTTGTGCTACTGAGAAGACTGCATACCGTACATTCTCTTCTTGTCTACAGGGGGGAAAAAAGATACAAATTGTGGTTTTCGGCCTCATGTTTTCATCTCAGACAGATATGCAGCTACTTCACACAAAGAGTGAATTGTATTTGTTATTAATGTGCACCCAACTTTGAGGATGTACCCCAACCAAAACATAGTTCATCTTGGAGGTTTTACATATGTATGAATGCACACAAGCTATGCATATGAGGAAAAAAAGATTCTTGAAATTCACAATAATTCTGTTGGGCTGAACTATTGTTGTTTATTATTATTTATTTATTTAAGCTCAATTGATATGTCTTGCAGCGATGATTGAACTTGGTCACAGCCTTTCCACAGTGTAGGCAAAATGGCATATTATTTTGTGCATACAAATTTGAACTGTATGATTCATGTGGATAATTTCACGTGCAATTTACCACCAAAATGCCCCGGACACAAACACGTAAGAGCCGGGTCGAACCTCATTGTAGGCTACAAAGCTCCCCCTGGTGACACTATATAAAGGTGTCCAACATCCCTAATGCCCAAACTTGTCAGGGTATTGTAAGTTCAACTATGCGATATAACATTTAGGCTATTTATATTTCGAGTGGGCTAAAACCCTTGTATTATCAAAAGACGAACGTGTTACCTGCGTTGGCTCAAATCGATTTGGTAAATGTAGCCTATGCGTGGGAGGATCTCGCTGAAAGCAAATAAAAATAGTACACGGTCTGCAGATTCAGATATATAACCTTTTATGGCGATACCTCCGTTTTTTTCTCGCATTGTCGCCCCCTCAATGTTGATTGGGCAGGCTTGAATGCCAGCCTCTCAGCTGAAGTAGGCACACAATTTATAGTCGAGCAGACAGCGATGCCTGGGCATTCTGATACCTTCTGATAGAAGTGGGATCAGTCTTTTAATTTACGGAAGGCAAACAGCAAAGACTATTCCTCAGACACAGAATGGATTGCCAGGATGGTGATGGCAAGTGAGTCGTTACTCTAGCTGTATCTCAAACTTAATGAATCTCAATGATTTAATTGATAAATACAAACTGTTGTATTGGTAGTATAATATCGTTCATGTAGTGTAGTAGGCTACCATGGCTAACTATTATCCTTGATTTCTTGAGTGACTGTAGCCTATTTGTATTAAAACAAATTACAAATGTAATGATATCATTCACAGATTCTCCTGCAGACCTTTTTTCAACGAAAATGATGACGATATAGATATTGATGAATGGACAATTCCCGACGAGGATCTGATTCAGAAGATGGTGAAGCAGATAGAGTACTATCTATCCGATGAGAATCTTGCCAAAGATGCTTTCCTCTTGAAACACGTCAGGAGGAACAAGATGGGCTATGTGAACATCAAGTTGCTGACTTCCTTCAAAAAGGTAGACTGTTTTATGATGAACTTAGCTGTGGGTTAAAATAAATAGTTAACAGAAGCTGTAGGTTAACAGAAACAGTTGAACAGTAATAGTAATCGCGCGAACCTCATTGGGTAATTTAACCGTATTTTATGAACGTAATCATCTTGAAAACTGTTTTTTTTATTTCTTTCAGATGAAACAGCTTACCAAAGACTGGCGTTCCACAGCTTATGCCCTGCGCCATTCCACCAAACTGGAAGTCAACGAGGAAGGAAACAAAGTCCGACGATTAGAGCCAGTGCCAGACGCAGTTCTCTCCCAAGTGCCCAGTAAAGTTCTGCTGGTCTGGAACGTTTCTGAACTGAGTGTGCGTGAAGCAGCAAACGCTGATCAAATAGATGGTTCAGACCCCCGTCCTCGTAGCACCATAGAAATAGCCATCAGTCTTTTAGAACCCTTTGGACCCATTAGCACTGTGAGGGTAAACAGACCAGGGAGAGAACTTCCAGCTGAGGTCCAGAGATACAGCTACAGGTACCCTGAGTTATCCACAGAGGAGAGTGTTGTGGTGGAGTATGAAGAGCTGGAGGGGGCAGGTAAAGCTTACCATGAGTTGACTCAGCCTGACACCTCTGTGAAGGTGGTCCTGGTGGGCAGAAGCTCCAAGAAGAAGAAGATGAGTCAGGACGGGTCATCTGTGGGATCACTGGAGGAGAGGACTTCAGGTAAGGGGATGGCCATCCTCAACAGGCGCATGGAGCAGCTCCAGTCACGTGCTGAGGACTCCTCAGCCTACAGCTCTTCTGAGTCCGAATTTGCCTCCTCGTCCCCTCTTCACGTGCCCCGCTTCTTCAGTGGCCAGGTGGTGGGGGGCTTCGGCAGCAGCCCCTGGGGCAGCCCTCGCTCCAGCCCTAGGGTCCTCCACGCACCCCTGCCAGGGCCCAGGGTCTCCCCTCTCCTCTTTTCGGAAATGTGGGGCAGCCCAGACACAAGCCCCGAGCTGGGCAGACGAAGAAGCCAAGATCAATCCTCTGAAAATCCAGCCTCCACCCCCACAGGCAGTCCGTGGGTGCAGCGTCGCAAGCTGGCAGTCATACAGGCCCCCAACTCATCCTTTGTAGAGGACAGTGTCAGGCAGAGTCGGGGTGTCGCAGCAGCTAAAAGGGCGTTTAACGGGGACTCGTATGTTCCCCATGGTGTTCTGCGGTTCCCCCATGGTCCAGACGGTACCCGTGGGTTCCACCTTACTGTGGCTAGAAGAAGATTTCATCACCCTCTCAAAATATGAATGAACTGATTTGATGAATTTTAAGTGTGGTGAGTTAACATGCTGCCATGGTATTTATTATCAACACAGTATAAACATAATTTATTCTATTTATGATGTTATATATTGTATGTTGTCTTTACAACACTGTTAGAATGTATGTAATTAGAATGTATGGACTGTATGTATACTTGTCTACTATCTGACATACGCAATAAAATAATATATTTGGGTATTTTGTGTGCATGTGTGCCTTATCCATATAAATAGAAACCATCCACATAAATGTGCTTACAGTTTAGACTATGAATGAGTCTGACCATGAACTCTCCTCCACAAATCTCACTTTTTAAGAGCTCAATTAGAATACCTCCTCCCACACCTCGCCTCCCTCTCACACAACCTTCTGTATTCAGCATCACGACTGCACCTCTTCCTGAAAGCGATATTTCTCTGAATTAAAAAAAAAGTTGGTGCTGCCGGTCTGATCGCCCGCCACTTTATTTATAGCATCCAAAAAAAGAAAGGAAAAACTGAAGCCAAGCCCTCATTTGGATGAGATATTGTGTTTTTGCGTCAGTCGCCATGACAACCTTGCACTTATTCATTGATGAGTGCAGAGGAGCTCAGTGACTGCCACCCCTTTATTGCTCAAGTGGTCTGAAAAGCCTAGAGATGATGCTCAATTGGCAAGTTGTTATAAGCCACTTATGGCCACAACTAATTTGTTGCAATGTGGTCCATTGTGCTGTCTGTCTGAAGTGTAACATGACAAGCCCCCGTCAGCATGACTCAGTCCACTCAATGCAAAATGCTTGCAAACATATTACCATTATTAGCCATGTGGGGGAGAAAGAAGCCAACAGGTGCACTACTTCAATTTGTTTGGGGGAAAAAATCAAGTTCAAGTTGTGTACTGTAAATCATTGAATTCTGTGAACAAATGATCAAACTTAATACATGGAAATTAATTAATTGAACAAGGTTCTATATTTATGGGATTTTTCATCATCAAGCTGGGATCATTTGTCTCAGTAAATTCATACAGACATGTTTGGATAGGACGAATGAAGGTCTGTTATGCATGACCTCGTTCTAAGTGAAATTAACAACAATAGCTGGAAAATGAATGTGCTTAGGCTGATTAGACTGCACCATCACATGAAACTACACAGCCACGCAAACTAAACAAACTCAAATAATCAGGACTTTTTAATTCGGCACTGACACTGCTAAATCATCTTGGCTAATCACTGTCAAATAAGAACACTGAATAATAAAATATCCTTGTGTCGGCAGAAAGGACAGATTTTAATGTGTAATCAGCTGCAATGTTAACAACTCAGAAATGACAAAACGTCTTTCATCATGTTCATCAAAGTGAAAAACAGCTGTCAAAGACTTCTGAAAGACATGACGTCAAAATAACGTTTTCAAATGCAAAACAGATTGTAATGAATTAATACAGTAAGTGCCCTTTCTTCCAGAGACTGCTGCAGTCTTTAAGCTATTTGTTATATTCTTGTCGAATTGGGGGAAAAAACAAAAACATGCAAATATGTGCAGTGATTCACACCCTACAAGAGGTCAGGGTTTTATCAGCTGTTACTTAACATTTAGCTTTCTCAGATAGACAGACACACACACACACACACACACACACACACACACACACACACACACACACACACACACACACACACACTTTGAAGTCATACGAAGTAGGTTTTCCAACGGGGAGGGCAACATTAACAGAATACCACTTTTATACAAATAAAAGTGCATCCAATGTAAGTTGATGGATAAAGCTTTCGGATTGTTTTATACACCGTTATTGGACATAGCTGAATGTCATTGCATTGTCCTTTATGCAATTCTACCACAAGAAATGTACGCACAACGGAAGCTGATGATTTTTCGTAAGAGTCAGGGTCTGAAGGAAGAGATGGCAACACCTATTCGTGACTTCTGCATCTCTACAGACTTGTCCTTCCACCCGATAAATCGATGGACACAGCTAGCTTCTTAAGCATGGCAGAGGAGGAAGGAATTTAGTGCTTTCTTAAAGAGTCATGCTCATGAGCCAGTGGCACTCTGGAGCTGTGTGGGCATCAGTTTGGCTTATGACGGCCATTTTGTCTGTTGTGTTCGTCTGCAACAGTAGAGCCACAGTCTGTGTTTGCCCACGAGATGCACACTGATGCACACAGTCCGGTTGCATCAGAAGACCTCTAGGTCATTGGAGTTGTAGACCACTGGCGTATCCTCAATACCCACAGCAGGTTCAACAATGTCTTCCGGAACTTCTTCGAGAGATTCCAGAGCCTCGTTGGTGTCGCTGGCGAAGGTCTCCCTGGAGACATCATCATGCTCCTGTAGGTCGAGGGTGTTGAGAGCCTGCTTCATCTTCTTGGCCACAATGTGTCGCCGACGCTTCTTGGCTGCTTTCTTGCTCGCATATTCTTTCTGGTTCTCATCCTGGAATATCTCCTGTTGGATTTAAGCATAATCCATTACCACAATGGTCAACCTACACACCAAGATAACATACTATGTGCTCTAATAATATTTGTTTCTTTTCTAAATGTGTGTAATAAGTGATTTAGGTCTTTAACTCATTGTCATTGTCAACATACATGCTTAATGATGTTCTTTTAGTATTTGTTTATTTGGAAATGTGTCACTGTTCAATCAACATCAAAGATTGATCATACAATAACACAGAACAGAATGAACAAACTCTTAGATACCTTAACTTGTTCATTTGTGATGCTTGGTGTGTTCTTCAGTAGATTCAGATATACACCTCCAGGTGTTCGCCTCCTGCTTCCATCCTGTAGAGAGAAAATGTCAACTTTACTTCACATTAAATCAAACAGTAAAAAAAAAAAAATGTTTTTGGTTCAGGTACCACATATGCAAGCAACACCTTATATTTGTTACTGGCGACACAAGGAACGCCATACTCACCATAGTGTACAGGCCGCCATTCTGTTCTATTGTTGCAGTCTCTGACAGGAGTTCAATAGCCTTCTTCTTTCCAATGACGTTCACAACACGCTCTATAAGGTCCTTCTTTGGCTCCATTAGCCTGCCGATGAAATAACACAAATAAAATGTCTGTGGGAACATAAGACAAACACTTTCCATTGCTTATCCTTACATCATCATAACACTGTCAGCAGGGTCATTACATTGCAATATGACAAAATAAAGTTACAGCATTCACATTCATTGGAAATTCCAACAGATGAGTGCAACCCAATTTTAGGAGAGTGAATCTTCATTTCTTGTGCAGTATATGTGTCTCCAACTCGCAACCACATTTTGATTCAGTATTAATCAGCAACTCCCCTTACTGACAACACGTTCCTCTGCCTATGAGCAACCATGGTACCAGCTCACCTGTGAGAGATCTCGTCAATAACTTTCTCATCTGGGTCGTCCTCAGTGATCTCAATGCAGCCCTGGAGGTCCATCTCGGCCCTGGACCCCAGCCTCTCCTTGGCGGTCCTCTTCCTCTTCAGGTGGCTGTCGCGGTCATTCTTGGGCCCTTTGTGCTTCATGTAGTCCTCCAGCTCGTCATCCAACATCGCTGTCTCATCCTGCTCCTCCTGCTCCTGCTCCCGCTCCCGCTCGCGCTCCATCATCTTACGAGCAAATACGTAGTTGTACGTCTCGCTCTGCCTGCTGCTCACGCTCAGGTCGCCCTCCATTCCTATTAAGCCCAGCTCAGTCGCCACCACTTCCTGGGTCTGCTCCTGCACCACGCTGCCCCAGATGTTGTTCACCTTGCGGCCTGCCGCTGCCGCCCCAAACAGTGGTGCCGGGGTCCTGGCGGGCCCGGAGGGTGGCGGCGGAGGGTGCGAGCACTTCTGTCGTTTCCGTCGCCATAACGTGGCGGCCTCGTCAGAGTCGGAATCGCTGGCGGAAGAATCTGCAGTGGGCATGGTGCGATAGCTGGCGCCGGACGGAGGTGGCGGTGCTGGGGCTCGGCTCTGAAAGGACTGGCCAGTAAAGGCCTGGGCTGCTGGCACCTGAAGGTGTGAAAGAGACAAGTGAGACATGTGGAGAGACACAAGGCTTTAGAGATGATTGAATTTCATGTACAAACTTTAAAAGTGCAAGGACGTGGATAGATTGGATGAAGCAAAACATGCATTACACACAAAGAAGCTGGAAAAGCATGGTTACAATTCCTTGCTAACTTCCACCACTGCAAGAATTCTGCCCCTGTGTGTGTGTTAGAGTTGTCAAATGTATAGCCTGCCAGCTTAAGTCACAAAAAGAAGCTAGTGCTTACAGCAGCTATCAGTATTGACTGTAAATTAGTCCATTGGTCCATACCTCCGTTGACATCCCTCTTTACCTTAAGTTACAGATGTTTGCAACATCAGGAGTCATTCATTCGTTAGTTACATTGCATTGCTAAACACATAAGGACACTTTACTTCATACGTTATGTAGCTATTTAGAACGCTTACACAGATAACTTTGCCTTAACTCCAGATGTGTCCGAGGAAAAGTTAAATCTCTGGGTTGCTAACACTGTTTGGCACGTGACCTCAGGGCTAACGTTAGCTGACTGACTCACGTTCTGTATGAAGAGGCTAGGTGGAAGGAGTTGGCTAACGCTACTTGCAGAGTTAAACAACATATCGTATTGGTTGGGCACATAAAACACATATTGAATACCAGCAGCCTATTTGGCTAGGCAACTGACGTTAGATAAATCTCGAACATCCAGAAAATGTAGGCAAGCCAACCAGGATAACTAAGTTAACTTTTCTAGCAAGGAAGGTATAAGTGAGCTAGCGAAATGCTTGACTTGCCCA
This sequence comes from Sprattus sprattus, assembly GCF_963457725.1. Lineage (NCBI taxonomy): Eukaryota > Metazoa > Chordata > Actinopteri > Clupeiformes > Clupeidae > Sprattus > Sprattus sprattus. The sequence goes on from NC_137909.1 coordinate 17,044,799, forward strand.
GCAACCGCCTCTGTATCACTAAGAAGAATAAGACATGCTTATTAAATCGTTTAATAATTGTGTCACTGAGTTAGGCAATAATATAATTACCTTCCCCCGGCCATCTACATTTGCTGCTATTTCTGAGTCGGAATTAGATCCAGACAACTCTCCATCCTCAAGATCTTCCATTGTATCTCTGTTCTCACCCGCCATTTCTCCTGACCGGAAATAATGAAACGTAATGACGTTTTACGTAAAAAATAAACGGAACAGAGAAAATTGAGTTGGTTTGCTGCTTATTTCACTGTTTGAATCGAATATGGTCTAATTGGACAGTAGTATATTCTCACTATTTAACGTTGGTAGTACATTGCTTCTAAATAAATATATCACCAACTCAAAAAGGATAGCAGAGGATGGTTTCGATCCATCGACCTCTGGGTTATGGGCCCAGCACGCTTCCGCTGCGCCACTCTGCTTACGACATCTTACCGCGAAGAATGTGCATTTTATTGTAACCACAACCAACGTCCATTCCTGCCGTAACCAGCTCCTCCCCTCTGGCAGACCCTTTAGATCTCTGCACACCAAAACCCATGACACAGGAACAGTTTTTCCCCCTTTCCGTCACTCTAATGAACAGTTGAAAAATGTTTTTATTATATTATATATTATATTTATTTAATTTATCCTAAACTGTTTTGTTATACTGTATATTTTCAGTTTAAGTACATTGACAGCAACTAAACCCAGAACAAATTTCTTGTATATGAAAATGTACTTGGCCAATAAACATGATTCTGATTCTGAACATACCTTGAAGATTCAGCTATCTTCAGCAGAACGTCGTTCTGTGTAACTTGGTAACACATCACACAAGTTCAAGCCAAGTTTGGAGAGAAGCGCCGCGATTGGCTAATGTCCATTCTCGTTCCGCGGCTGGATTGGATGACTGAGTATGGATTTGAAAGGCGAGGATTGGCCGACGAGACCTGAGTTGTCCTGATCCAAGTAGTAGTGCCACTCTGCTCACGATATCATTCCTCAAAGAATGTGCATTTTATATGAACCACAACCAACCTCCATTCCTACCGTAACATACCTCAAAGATTGTGCAATTTATATGAACCACGACGAACGTTCTGTATATGTTTCCTGTTATATATTCTATATTAATACATACATTTATCTCCCTCTGGAACGATTTCTGATTGGCTAATGGGGTGTACAATAAGTTCATATGGACACCTTGGACGTAGTCCCAGTAGAAAAGTTAAATTGCCGTTCGATATCAATGCTCTTGAATGGTTACCATTGACAACCAACGTAACTTTTTTTTTTTTTTTTTTAAACAGCCTGTTCCAGGCACTACTTTCTGTAACGGGAGCACTAGGCTTCAAATCAAGAATTCATCAGGTTATTATGCATATTAAGTTTCCTAAAGATAAAGGAAATTCGAAATAATAATAATTATAACACAAACCTTTTTGGTTGTTGTAAACGGGAGATAAGCGGGATAACGGCCTCCGAGCTGTACAGTTGTGGTGTTCTTTGTCCCGCAGCGTCCATTATCTTTGTGGAACTGTACAGCTCGTCAGCCGTTATCCCAAATATTAGCTGTTGCTGTTGTTGTTTAATTGGTTATTGCAAATAAAACTTTGTTTAGAGCATATATATATATTTCTCCTTTGTTTCTTTGTGTTTTGTGGATAGAAGGATGTATTAACTGGAACACAAATATTTTTGTGAAACAATAAAAGTACTTCACACATTACCCTACATAAAATTGCATTGAAGTATTCAATGTAAAATTATCAATATCTCATTAATATAAGGTAAATAAAAAATAATATGCAAACAAATTCTCATTTCCTGGTAATAGAAATTAACTTTGCTGTAAATAATGCACACCTACATTTCTGCTCACGGTGGGACCTTGGAGTCAACTCTTCCCTCAGAAATGCATATAGCATTGAAATATTCAATGTAGAATTATCCACACCTCACTAATATACGGTTAATCAAAAGTAATATGCAAACTTATTGTGATTTCCAATAACAAAAATTAGCTTTGCAGTAAATAATGCAAACCACAATTTCTGCCAACGGTGGGACTCGAACCGGAAACCTCTGCTCTCATAGAAAGTTTAAAATAACGTATGATGTATATCAATATTAAAAGCTTTAGTCATGAAGGATTAGGCCATACAAAACCCCTTCCTTCTTTTTTTTCTCTCTTCTCTTTCCCCCCCTTCTTACCGTAACATACCTCGAAGATTGTGCAATTTATATGAACCACGATGAACGTCCATGACCCCAAGATTTAATCATTGTATTATTTACCCATGCAATTATATTATTGTTCAGTCAAATGTTCTGACTAAAACGATGTATTCTAATTATGGCTACATTTATTATTAATTAAACATTGGGTGATCTCTGCCATACAAGTAACACTGTGGGAACATGCCTTTGTGAATATGAATGCGTGAATACAATGTATGAATAGTTATTCAAAGAGTAAATAAGAAGACCACCAATGGCACTGGAAGCCAGAGATATGTCAAAAATCAGTGGAGGACTACTACCAACAACTTCAGAAAAAGTTTACACAAATATCTTTACCACGTTGACACTCAGCCAGCAAGAGGGGAGAGTCACTTTTAACCAATCATGACTGTCAACCGGTCTGAGGGATGGCCCATATCTGCGTCCGACGTTGAACGTCCTCTTTATTGCACCCCCTCCGCCAACCATGCAGCGCACGCTTGCTCTGACCGTCGGTAGACACATTGCCCTCAGGAAAAAGGTCTATTCGCTTAGTTTTCGACCTGCTGCAGCCATGTCTACACTCCTCATTAACGAGCCGAAATACGCATGGTTGAAAGAACTAGGTCTCAAAGAAGACAATGACGGAGTTTACAACGGGACCTGGGGGGGCAAGGGTGAGGTAAGACAAGAAGATTAGCCACATGTTTCTAAATATACATTTTAAAAGATGGTTGCAGAACCCAAGTGGCAAAGGCCTCGCAACCACGACTCACAAAATGACATCAATGAACAATAGGTTGAGTGGGTGACTTGACAAATGTCTACTGTGGGCTAGTAGTTGCACACCTAACTATGCTCACCTGTTGCATTGCTTCACATTCCAACTGTTGTGACATTAGTTACTGGTTAGTTGTCTAGCTAGCGATGCAGCTAGCATTGAAAAGGCCAGGCTGGTTATATGACCTAACATTTGGAGAGATATTGAACTTGCTAAGATGACGAATACTTACTTAATGCTTTTGAGGAGTTCTAATAGTCTCGGTAGATGTCATGCCATGCAATTTTTTTTGTCAGCTGAAACTTATGTGAACAAAGTTAACGACATTAGCTGGCGACAATGGATTTCAGCTTCATGGCTTTGCAGAAAGTTTAACAAGAATGCTAACGTTATTTTAAGAACATCGGTTCACTGCATTCTAAGATTATATTTAACATGTTGACTTTGAAAACAGCACCACTTTATCAAACAGTTGCCGACGGGTTGAAAGTTGGAAAGTATAAGAAGAGGTAAAAGGCATGCTTTTAGTTTTGTAGTAACGTTAGCAATTTCAGCTAGCCTGGGGAACGTGAACTAGTCATTCATTTTCTGAAGGATCCCTCTAGCGGCCAACACTGCACTATTTCGAAATAGGTTTTATAAACGGGTAGGTATGGTTGAGTGGATTGACTTTAAAGTTTATTTTTGTAAACATAAGTTAATTGTCTTTTGCCTTGCTATATGCCTTGACTTTGAAAATAATCACATACAAATGCTACTAAAATTAAATTGTCTATTTACGCTGTTATTGGGGTTATGTTTAACTGTTGTGCTTCCCTCCAAGGTCGTCACTTCATATTGTCCTGCCAACAACGAACCAATTGCTAGAGTGCGCCAGGTACCGAATGCATTTCCTTTTCTTTTTTCTTTTTGCCAACTTTATACACTAGATTTTTTTTTTTTTTGTAGATAGTGTTGTTTTTAGATTTTTTAATTAAACCTAATTAAGTATTTTTGAATAATTGTTTGTATTTGGTGACTAACATTTATAATACTTTAACCACCACAAAGTTAGGCTTTTCCCAAACTGTATGTTCTACTTTCTAGTCACTGAAGGTTATTTATTGCACATACAAAATGCACCTCATTCAATGTCATTGAATTCATTAATTTAACTTATAATGTGAGTTAATTAAATTACTGTAAAAATCTAATCATCTTATCGGCTGGATAAGATGTGAAGACCGCAAAGAAGCATTTCTGTCATTGTTACTTTCATCACGACTGTGTTCTGTCCCCCTTTTTTCTCAAGGCAACCTTGGCAGAGTATGAGGAGACTGTGAAGAAGGCCACAGAGGCATGGAAAGTCTGGGCTGATGTAAGTAATGGAGTCGTGGCTCCTTTAGACCTAGCTCAGCCTTGAGAGCTTTGAGATTGGTTTTGAAATACCACAACCTCTGAACAGGGTAATAGTTCTAAACAAATTTACCAAATGGTTGTCCTCCCACCTGGCTTATACATAGTTTGCTTTGAGACAGTGCAACCAGAAATACAAGACACAAAGAGACATGGAGCAAGGTAAAGCAGTGCTCTGGTCACCTTATGTGATTTTTAGAATTAAGAAAACTTTTAACTTGCCCATGAGCTACTGTTCTCCACACTCAAATGTCTTTTTGCAAATCGCTAGTTTTTGTCCAGATCGATTGTTTTATCCAGATGTTGTTGCTGTTCCCCCATCTGCATTCAGTTACTGCTCACCAATCTGAATCTGTATTTATGTCCTTCGTTTTTTTTTTAACTTCCTCTACAGGCCACTGTTCCCTATATGTGCACAAAATCATATGAACATTAACATTTTAAAGTCAATACATTCTATTGAGGAGATATGAACTGCCCTGACTGAAATGCAAAGCAAATCACTAGTTGCTTTAGTGTCCACACCCCCTGACTAACTCTTGCTGTCCTTCTCTAAATCCTCTCTCCCCTCATCAAGATTCCTGCTCCCAAACGAGGCGAAATCGTGAGGCAAATCGGTGATGCGTTGCGGCAGAAGATCAAAGTCCTTGGCAGCCTGGTGAGGCCTCCTCTTGAGCGCTATAAGAGCTGTAATCATCTTGTCTTTCTTTGTTTTGTATCAGAACAATTCTCATGTCTGACCTGAAGGCAAAGCCACCAGGCAGTTAGCCATTTGGTTCTTCATCTATTAAGTGTGTGAAATCAAAGTTCATGAGTCAGTTTAAATCAATGTCATGAAAAAAGAGTTTTGTTGCCCCTATCTGTGTGCAGGGTGTGTGGTTTTGTCTATAAACTAAAATAGTTATATTTCTTTCACACAGGTTTCGCTGGAGATGGGGAAGATCTATGTAGAGGGTGTCGGGGAGGTGCAGGAGTACGTTGACGTTTGTGACTATGCTGTTGGCTTGTCCCGCATGATTGGCGGTCCAGTCCTTCCTTCAGAGAGTAAGTGTTGCCTGTTATGTGTGTGATGCTGACTGGGTGCTGAAGCTGATGCATTGCAGACTTGGCATTGTAAGACTGAGTTTTGTAGTTCAGATCAAATGGAATCGTGCAGCACTATTCTAAAGATATGAAAAGCTTTTGAGGTAAAAAGATAGGTAGGTGTGCCTTGTGTGAGTGCCACTGGTATTTTTAGCATATTGCAGCGCTTTATCTCCACCATGCCTACCATGCTCCACCTCTCATGAGACACAAACCATTTGAACCTCTGAAGGTTTCTTGAAGTTTTAACAGTTTTAACAGTTTCCAGTAGTGGTCCATTTTGTCACGCGCATATATGTGCTCTTTTAAGACTATGGGGTACTTTAGAGTGGACTCTAGACTGTGTTGCTGTTTCTGTAGGACCTGGCCATGCCTTGATTGAACAGTGGAACCCTGTGGGTCTGGTGGGAATCATCACGGCCTTCAACTTCCCTGTGGCTGTCTACGGCTGGAACAACGCCATCGCCCTCATCTGTGGCAACGTCTGCCTCTGGTGAGATGAATCACGCAATCTCCATCCTGGATAGTTATCTTCTCTCCTCAGATGGGAGCATCTGTGTCTTGTATGTGAAATGTACTTATTCTTATTTGACATCTGTTTGGTGGACGCTCAGTGTCATAATCCACTTGATTTCCTGCACTTCCACTGACTCAGTCTTCACATGCATTCATATGAAAATGTGTTTTGATTTTCAATAGGAAAGGAGCCCCTACAACCCCTCTTACAAGTGTTGCTGTTACCAAGTAAGTGAAATTGTTGTCGAACAATCTGGGAGACGCACACTGATTGCTGTCAAAACATAAGATACAGAAACATGTAGTCTGTGCTTCAATTATTCATTCATTCATTATTAATTGTTATTTTTTTGAACTGTGCAGAATTGTAGCTGAGGTGCTGGAGAAGAACAACCTCCCTGGCGCCATCTGTTCTATGACCTGTGGTGGTGCTGATATCGGGTATGTCTGATAATGTCTGATTTATTTCATGACATTTTTCAAATTGCGTTCTCTTCGAGAAGTTAAAGCTAAAAAATAAATCTCACATGAGCTGTGTCCGTACCCCATCCTTAATGTTCTGTACTCTACAGCACAGCGTTGGCCAAAGATGAGCGTGTGAATCTGGTGTCCTTCACTGGCAGCACCAATGTAGGCAAGATGGTATCTATGATGGTCCAAGAACGGTTTGGTGAGTTTCCCAGGCATTTTTGCTCTACTGATTTAAGTGCTTACTGATTGTTTTACCACCCTGAGGCTTTAAGGCAGCCCCCTACACTCACTGAAGGCCTGTTCTCCCACCCACCCACACATTTAGAGCATTTGTTGGCAAATTAGGCAATCCTATTGATATTTGCTGCCAAGAACACTATTGCTAAATAAACGTCCTTACTTCCTTACAGGTCGTCAGTTGCTGGAACTCGGTGGGAACAACGCCATTATCGGTAAGTCTGAATAATGCAATGGTGCACTCCCTGGTTTTCCTAATGGATTTTCCAGGCAAGCTCCCACATAGATCCTGTCCCAATCCTGCAAAACTGTAACATTTTGTCCCGCTTCCACCTGCCTCCTTCACGTTTTGTGAAGTACAGTAGAGTACAGTACACCCGCAAGAGTGCAGCCCTCCACAGTACTGTATCTAACTGTTGTCTCTTCCTGATGCAGTCTTCGAGGATGCTGACCTAAACCTGGTGGTGCCGGGTGCGGTCTTTGCTGCTGTGGGCACTGCTGGGCAGCGCTGCACCACCACCAGGAGACTGGTGAGATTAAAGCTCTCCTCACTTCAGGACACCCCCTCTGCTACACCCAGTTTCTGTTCTCCAATTCCCTCTCATTACTCTCATTAACCTTCTACACCACCATGGGAAACCTCAATTACTCCGTGTGCTCATGAGGTTGTAAAATAAAGTTAGCGTGATGTTTTGTTGCATAAGGTGCGTTGAGTTGCGTAATCATCTTCAACGGTGTGTCTCGTCTAGATGCTGCACGACAGCGTCCATGATGAAGTGGTGGAGAGGATAGCCAAAGCCTACAAACAAGTCCGCATCGGAGACCCTTGGGACCGTGAGTGTCTCTTTAAATTTCCATAAGCCAGCCTGTAGCTCCTTCAATAGTGTGATTGGACTCGCCAGGGCTGTATTTCTCAAAAGCATTGTTGAGCAAAAACTATGGTAACTAGAGAGCGAGAAAGAGAGAGCGAGAGATTGTTTATGATGATCTATGCAGGAAATGCACCACAGGTGTGAAAGCCCAGAAAGTCTGATTGTAAGTGGTCTTCCTACAGCCAGCACTCTGTATGGGCCTCTTCACACCAAGCAGGCCGTGGACCAGTATCTTGCTGCTATCGAGCAGGCCAAGCAGCAGGGTGGAAGAGTGGTGTGCGGAGGAAAGGTACTGTCAGAACTCGGTCCACTCAGCATCCAGGTTTTGCAATTGTCCATAACGCAATTATCTTTTCTTCTCATCTCACAAACAAGGGTTTTCAAGGCTCTACTTCCATGACAAATTAGTCATTTAAAAGCAGTCATTAAATGATTTACTATTATGTTATACATGAATGGGATGGTAACATTCACTCAGACACAGCAGTCATCCCTATTGTGGCTAATGATGGATAATGATGTATAATTTAATCCATTAAACAGGTAATGGATCGCCCAGGAAACTACGTTGAGCCCACTATTATCACAGGGCTGGCCCACGACGCCCCCATTGTCCACACAGAAACCTTTGTCCCCATCCTCTACGTCCTCAAGTTTAAGGTTGGTCTAGAATTATCATATCAAAGTCAAAGTTGTCAAAGTTTTTCTTCTTACTCTTTTTTTTACTTGTTGTTGTTGTTGTTCCTCTTCTAACACTTTGAAATTTTACATTACAAGATATTGGTTAGCAAGCTTCACAATATTTGACACCCTGTAACTACCACAGTTCTTTGCCAAATTTCAACCATAGGGAGCGCTGTAACTGACACATTTCAATATATCAACAGCCGCTTAAGATAAGGTTTCTAAATTTGGTATGCTTATACTTTGCTACATTTGCGAACATCTCCTGAATATATATTTAGCTCCTTAAACAAAATGGCTGCCAACGGCCAGTCAAAATTCAGTAGTCAGTACATGCCTGTGGGAATGGCGAATCTTAATGACGTTGTGTAGGCTCATTCATAATGGCATATAGAAGCCATTTACCCAATTTCAAACAAATCCCCAATGAGATGTCATTATAACAAGCTACATGTTCAGATTCTGCTTGGACCCTGATGATCGCTGCTTATTTAAATGCTATATACACATATATGCTATATTTAAACTTATGTTGGTGTATACCCCTGTCCTGTTATAAATGTCTACTTGTAGACCTAGGATTTACTCTACATTCACTATTGAAATCAAACATATTCTTGCCTTAAACTAATAATCTCAAGTTTTGTTATGTGTTTTCAAATATTTTTCAAAACTTAATGAATAAATGCCAAATACAGTTTAACAATCAATGAATACAATTAAGTTCATATTGTTCCTTGTGTTTACATGAAAATTTCACAAAATGCTCAAATTTAACACAAGAATATATCTTTTATAAAGTCGTTCATCCTCATATTCCCTAGAATACCGGTCACACTCTTTCAATGTAAAGCCACTACATTGAACTATTGTTTAAATTGTATACAACAAACCTTTTAGTCTATTATTGTCAGAAATGTAATCATTCCAGGAAAAATGTTATTTCACTCATTTTATGCGGCGGTCATCTAGCGCACCTCTCTGTGGTATATCTAGTTGTTTTCTCCCTTTCCTCACCCCACCCTATTCCAGTTTGCAACACAAGAAACTGATCCATCTTCCAAAAACATCTTGTGTTGGTAAGGATAAATTCAGAATTGCACCATCAGTGAGCGGTATCTTGGCAACCCGTGCAGCAAACACCGTGGCTTTTGCCTGTGGGCGTACATAAAGAGAGTTGGAGCCTGCATGAAGTTGTGTGTGTGTGTGTGCATTCACCATCCTCTCTGTCCTATCCTCCACAGACTGAGGAGGAGGCCTTTGCCTGGAACAACGAGGTCAAGCAGGGCCTCTCCAGCAGCATCTTCACTAAGGACATGGGCAGGGTCTTCCGCTGGCTCGGGTGAGTCCTAGGGCCACTTTGCCATGAAATCATGGATAGTCTGGATTTTTTTGGCCGTAATGATTTTTTCAGTGTGTGTAATATGTACCTAGAGTTAAGGGTGATTGCTTGGTTGTCATCCTCTGTGCCATGATTGTCTGCAGGCCCAAAGGATCTGACTGTGGCATTGTGAACGTCAACATTCCAACCAGTGGGGCTGAGATCGGTGGAGCCTTTGGTGAGTATTTTGCCTTGAAGATAATAACCAGTTCCTGCTGACCATGGCAACAACAAACTCAAGTTTGGTCACTCGAAATGGTGGAATGAATACTAAATTACTCATGGATCCTCCTTGAAGTGTTATTGCAAAAGTCAATTAATCAGGCTACTTCGTATTATCATTCACCTATATAGACAGGAATGAAAAGAACAAGGGCAATCACATGAGTGTGAAATTCCTGTAACCTCAGAGCCAATGCGTGAGTGTGTCTTGCCTCTAGGTGGTGAGAAACACACAGGAGGAGGCAGGGAGTCAGGAAGCGACTCTTGGAAGCAGTACATGAGAAGATCCACGTGGTGAGTGCGGGAACACTGGGTGCTAGTTTGCCCAGCCATGAAATATTTCAGTTTGCCCAGCCATGAAATATTTCAGTTTGCCCACAACAAAACGGAGGGGGGCCTTTTCTCTTTGTCTTTCAATCTTTTATCCGTCTTTGTGATACCCTGAGGAGTGAGTGCGAGAGAAATGTTAGTCTAGATTGTGATTGCGAATTTAAGGGACCACTCGTGAATGCATTTTACTTATCACAGTGGTTGCCCCTTTTTCTCACTCTGTTTCATTCCTTCCTCTGTCTCAGCACAATCAACTACAGTAAGGATCTTCCTCTGGCACAGGGAATCAAATTCGAGTGAAGTAGGACTTCAAGTGGACGCCATCTGGATTTCAACATGCCTCAACTCGGCACACTACTCTCTCTTGGAAAAGCAATAACAAATCTAACACAATCTTGCTTGCATTTGATAGTTCACTTGCCTTCAGAATTAGTTTTTGTTTGTCCAGTCATACATATTGTCATACAATAGTTATGTTCGGTCAACTACAAACTTTGAACTCCCACTTTTAAAAAAAAGAAAAAGATACGGTTAATATACTTTTTTTTTTTGTGATTAACATGTTAGAAGCTCTATTTCCTATTTAGTTTTTTTTGTATAGAGATGATGTCATAGAAAAGGTCAATAACAATTAACTATTATTGTGCATTCTCTCCCTCTAAGCACTTCCCTGACTAAGCTGCCTTCTACAATCTAGTACATTGTACAATAAATCATGCCTTTATTTTGGAAACAAATGTCTTGACTCAAACATATCTGGATATTTTGTGCCTGAAAAAAGTCAACAGATGCAGACATAGAGCACCTAAATAGACACAAACAGGTCTAACACAGAAGCAGACTTGCAACACACTTTTATTTAAGCATACTTAAATTACACTCTACCCTTATCTGACAATTACTGGCAAATCTGTAAGGCCAAATTCTTCACGTATATTCATATACAAAAAAAAACAGTTGAGGTGCACATTTTACACATTCACCTCCAGGAGAAATATATTGAAGTACAATAGTGCTTTTTTTTTTTTTTTTTTACATTTGTAATAGCTGGCTGTAACAATTTTTTAGTCAAATTTAGACAAGTTTACAAATTTACAATTCATCTTTTACAAATCTAGTGCAGTCAAGTAAGTTCTAAGACAGACACATTGACAATAATTTATAGGTAAATTCTAACTAAAATTCATTTTCTCAGTCATTTTTTCAGTCTCTAAGTTGAAATGGTTTCCTACCACTAGGGGGAATAACAGGTCTGTGGTTTGGTCATGCTAAATGAAAGATTATTCCCCCCTTTTGAAACTTCAGACCCATGTGAGCATTAACATAGACAAAAATGCTAAATGACTATATAATAGTGACAACTTAGTGTTTACCAGGTGAGACCGTAACTTTACATTAGTTTGTTAAATGTTAGACTAGAAGATTCATTCAACTGAAATAAAATGAAGATTTAAAAACAGTCACCTCAAAGCTGTGCTAAAAAGTACCACATAACTGAATGCTGTCTTTACCAAAAGCGAGTCGCCTTATATCTATTTGGAGGCTGCTTAAAGCATCATTAGAGGAACTTAAGCAAACTATAAATATTTTATTGTCATCTGAAATATGTAACAAAGTTAAATATGAACAGCAGGCCTTTGTGATTTGACCAATTTTGATGAAACGTTGAAATCGCAGGTCCTTAGGACCAATTTATACACCCAAGCACAGTCCCATAACAGTACTGTGAGTAAAGCTTATGTCTTCTGGTCTTCTACCATCAATGAAACATATTGTGAAAAATGCAAAGTGTTGTGTGGTCCTGAGTTGAAAGATAGAATAAACTGCTTATTGCACAACAGAGGATGCTCTTCATTCAAAAAACCTATGGCCTCTGCATGTTTTTTTCCCTCTTAGTTTTGTGAAGAAGGCATCACATTTACAGGCAAAATCAAGTATTTCAGGTTTCTTCTAGGAGCTTCCGTAAGTTCCTCTGAATCTGGGGGCACAAAATGAAGCAGTTACAGGAAAATCTGCAGAGAACTTGACACAACACTTCACCTACGACACAAATACAGAGAACACATCAATCAGACCTTAACAATGAGACCGGCAGACAAGGAAGCTTTGCAGTCAATATTCAGGAGAGAGAATGGTCACTATAAATGTTTAAGCAGGAAAGCCTATCCGGTTCTCACAGTCTCCTTGGCAGTCTGGCTGTTCCTGTTGTGTGTGTCTAATACATTCACTCCATACCTGAATGTGGCTAGAGCAATTACCACAGTTTCCATTACTGCTGACCTCACCTGCTAGGGCTATTAAGGGGAGGTGCTCACTTTAATGCTCTGAAGATCCAGGATAGTGTGACTACGACAGTTATAACCCATACATCACATCTTACGCAAACAAGCGTTGAGACATTCAGATGACCTCTGGAGGTTTCACAATAGTTTATATAATATATGGATGATCTACAGGCATGTCTGTTTAAGGATGGATGGTACAGCAAACAAAGTCGTAATGTAAAAAGTGAAAGTAAAAGTATGTGTGCGGTGAGCATACACTGCCCTTTATTCAGCAAGTCAAATGAGTGAGCCGGACATGGCATGATATGTAGAAAGAAGCATATTTGTTCATGTTGTTCATCAGTGACATAGCTGGGTCTATTGAAGAGTGAAAGGTTAACCCCTGAGCTGTTCTGTTGCCGCCTACCTTCTCAAGTTTGAAAAGATTTGTAGACAGCTCTCCATAGATCTCTGCATTGACCTCAGAGTGTGTACGATGGTGTACAGCATTCCTGGAAATACAGGTTACAAGTTACAACTTTGATGGTTATATGAGATGGATGGGCGGAAAAAAGCCCTCTAATGTATTTGAGAAAATGAGAAAATGATTGAATTCAAATGGACATGAACATGTCAGAATAATCTGAGGCATGTGTGTGTTTTGGGCATATTCAGTCAATGGGTCACACAAAGCTAAACAGTAAAACTCTTTTTTGAGAGAGAGAGAGAGAGAGAGAGGGAGAGGGAGTAAAAGTCACTCAAAAGCACATTTATCATTTGCGTTCAGAAAAATAAGGCCTTCACTGCAAAGCGTAAACACAAGAGGAAAAGCTAACATGCAAAAAGCTATGACTAGTTCATCCTTTCTGCAAAGAGTCTTTGTATATGTCATCTGAGCAGCAGTCCTCGTGCCCCCAAGGTATTTCTTGCCCCAGATAATCCAAAACAAAAAGGTACACTATCAACAGGATATGAATTCTTGATCCTTCATAACTGAAAGACTCGGGCAGCAGTTTCAATAAAGCGTGACTCTCAGCAATAAGACTATACAAGACTAGCATCCACCTGTGGCTGACCTCCTGTGTATCATCATTTCAAACAACTCCTTGGGGGGGGGGGGGGGTGGGAGTGCTTACTCATTATGTTGATACTCTCCAGCTGAGCCCAGCGAATTCAGCCTCTGTTCCAGAACCACAATCTTGAAGGCCATGTAACATGATGACAAGACCAGGACACACACACTGGAAAGAAAAACAAGACCAAATACAAGTTATATTAAAAAATAATACTAATTCCCACACTAATACAAGACTGTGGGCCACACCTCTTCGCAAGTTTGGGCATGTCATACAGTAGAAATTGAAAGTTGTTTTGACAGGCTGACTTCAACAAATGTGACAATGTTACTCACAGAAACATGTAAATCAGGAGAAGTGTGTTAAGAGACAATGGCTGCGACGGTTTGTCTTGGTGTGCGTCTCCCAGAACAGGCTTGCTGGTGCCTACGGCGAAGACAAAGATGAGCATATGTAAATGACCAAATACAAACAGTGGAAATTTCCGTCTGTGGCGTGACAGTGACAAGTGCAACTGGCGCTAGGAGGCCATTATTACCCACCATTGGGCTGGGTCCCATGGCGCGAGCTGGGTGTCTGGAGGTGAACGTCGGCATGCACAGACACCTCGCCATTCTTCACCACGTTTAGGAAATTCTCTGGAAGGCTGGGGAACTCTAAAACAAAAAACACACACACACACACACACACACACACACACACACACACACACAAATTGTTCCATTTAGACAGAGAAATTGGTTCCATTAAGCTTTAAAAGTTCCAAGTACAGTCTGGCAAGTATACATGAGTAAACAGATATGAATACCACCCTTTTGTGTAGTCTATCAATTCCATTCTCATGAAGTTCACATTTTGGATTACATTGTCATTTAAAAAAAACAAACATCTTTTAGTAAAACATCTTTGCTTTTGGGATAGCCATGTTCATCTTCAATGCAGTAATGTGGTGATGTGAACTTGTGGCATTCAACCACAGGATGTAGAAAAGCATGCACAGTCATGCTGTAATAGATCACGTTAGGATTAGTTACACAAGTTTATGAACTCTGAATGGCTGGCACTGGCAGGATTGTGTGTTGGAAAGGAGTTGAGTCCAGGTGAAGTGTCACTGCTTGTATTTTAGAATGTTTTATATAATGCGCTAAAATACATTCTCTCATTCGCTGTAAGGAAAAGCCCAACTCAGTGAAGTTGTTGCCCAATAAAAAAAAATGGTCTGAAATAAAAATATTAGTTTGGACTGCGGGCTTGTTGCAAATAAAAGTATTGCTGTATACAATTCAAGTCCTAAAACAATCATTAACTCTTGAAGCTAGCATTTTTTTAATTTGATATCTTTGATCATAATGGTTACATAACTTGAATAATCAACCCTGATCCTGACATTTTTGGAAGTGTAACATAAACCAGATTGGCATGGGACCAGCCTCCCAAAAAACGTCTCTAACCGAAGACAGCGTGCAAAACCACCCACCTGCCATTTTCTCATAGTCTGGCGTCTGTGAGCCAGAGCTGCTGCTTTCAAGCATATCATGTCTCCTTTGGCGCACAACTCCATCTAAATCGGAGAATTCAGCCGAGAAATCCTGAACACAAACACCAAGGAAACAAGGAAGCTAAATTAACAGGTTGTGTGATGACCGCACTTGAGAACAAGACGTGTTGTGCTGGTCGATAATATCTTGTTTGCAAGAGAAATAAGTGACAATGTGGTTGTGAAGTGAACACAGTGATGTTCTATGGTTTGGTTTGTTATCTATTTAACAGGAGAAGAAGTGGTGATACTAACTAACACTAACCAGAGGAAGTGATGATGGGCATTCAGCTCTGAAGCTGTTCTCTGCAGACGAAGTTACGGGACTGCAGCCTATGATCTCTCCCTGTGAAAACAAACCAACAAGACTCATCTTAAAGAGACATCATAACCTGTGTGAAATTAACAGTAACAAATTGAGACGTACAGAAATGGCATCTCATAAGAGCCAGCAGTTCAAGTACCATTATAAATTCTTCAAGGAACAAAGAGTAAACAAACATACATTCACTGTGTCATAACTGATAGCATGACACTCACTTCTAGCTGCAAACAGATGGATTTCAGGAGCTTGTAGGTGGCATCACGTGACAGGAATGATACAAACATATGCTGAAATACAACAGGAGATCCATAAAGTTATAAAAGCAATAATCACAACACAAGCAATAAAATATGAGCATGATCATAAATATTTTGAGAATTTTTGTACCCCCACACAAACATACAAATAAGGACAATGACAGCATATTTAAAAACACAGCATAAAGAATATGTACAGTGACAAAAATGCAGTATAGTACATCATGCGATGCATTTTGACGGACAGTGTTGCAGTCAACGCTCACTCACCCTTTCACTAGTTGTGGCGATAACAATGGCGTTTGGCACCAATATGGCAGTTTTTGTCTTTTTAATGAGAGTTACTGAGAGCGCAGGAATGACAATCTGTTGACCGAGAAATCAAATCAATACTTCAGAAACATTTGGCTACATATGAAATAATGCTAAAATATTACATATGACATCAGGTAGAGAATGTACCAACACATATCAAGGCTCAGGTGGAACACTAATGAAATCTAGTGAAGAGGTAGTTAAAAATAAATAAATAAAATCAGTGGAAAGAGATTTGAAACAAGGACCCATAAGATGTCCAGGGAAAATGCTGAATTACCTTGGTGTCTCTGCCAAAGACTTTGGAATGAAAACAGATCCAGTTATCAGACACAAACAGTCTGCCCTGATAAAGGATGTCTTTCTGCAAGGCACAAGTATAACCTGAGGACAAACACGAGACATTAGAATGCTGAGCAGATCAAAATTCCCATCAAAATATCACCCAGCACAGGAAGCATTTACAGCCCATTCACTTCCTTTATACATAATTCACTAGAACTCTATCCACCTACTCTCTGGATAACGTCTGTATAGAAATCCTAATGAAAGCGTGGGAAAGCAATTGATTTTGATGGGTCTATTTTCAATCTCATCAATGGTCAATCTATAATGCTGAGCACTGAGGTGGGTTAAAGGTCACTTACTTTGTTTGAGTAGTTCATCTTTGCTGATTTCCTTGAAGATTTTGTGAAACTGTACATTTGCTTTGGAACCCTACAAAAAAAAGTGAACATTTATTATCAGAGCCATGGCTTCCAAGCGATTTAAAACCTTTTGTGATATACGGGTCAGTTAATTATTTACTACAGCCTTGTAAAGTTGTTAGTAAATGGCTTTGTACTGGTCAGGACAATTGTAGCCTATAGTGAGAGATTACAACTGGCATCTTGTTTATAACAGGTGCAAATAGCTCTAGCGCAGGCAAAGTGTTTGACCATCTGAACACTTCAATAATCCCGCACCCATTCACTACCCCTGGGAAAAAACTACAGGTGGAAAACGCCATCGCCTCTGTGCAGCACGTGACTTTCCAATGGAAGTCAGCAAGACTATTAATACACAAAAAGTGTACAACACGCACAGGTCATAAACACTACACAAGGAACATGTGCCGACACAAAACACACACGCCATGGGATGCGAGTGGTAAGTCAGTTTGTATTCCATTCACGACTACTTGGAAATACAAACAAAAACATGACCATTAAAAATATATATATGAAAACTTGGATAGACAAATTGAAACAAATTACTCTTCCTACACGTAAATCACATTTAATCTGCATTGTATTTATGATGTGTGGGATTTTTCCATCCTGTAAAACAGACAATAGTGAATAACAGGTGACGAGTGGGTCACCTATGACACACATACTCTATGCGGTCTTTTGTGTAAATGCTTGAAAGGTTTGAGGAAGAGTCAGGCCCACAGTCAGCTGAGGTCTAAAATAGGATCCTTTGACGACACACGGACACAAACAAACCTGTGAGGACTGAGACTTTTTCCTTTCCAACTTTGTTTCGCTGTCGCTTGGACTTTGCAGTGGGGAAAGCTGGTCCATCGGCTTGAACCTGCAAAAACAAACAAAGGAAACCTGCATTGAGCACAACCTTTTTTCTGATTGTCGACTTCAAACGAGAAAGATCAAATTTCCAGCACGGAATGTGGAGCCCCGAACAGTGGGATCTCACAAAGAAGCACACAGCCAACTCAAATGTGGCTTTTTGCTAATCTTTCTCAAGTTGCACAGAGAAGCGTTTGACTACATGCAAATAGCTAGTGGCAGCACATGACAAACACACTAAAAACATTTGAAAACAGGAAGGAAAATACCCTTATCTGCCAAGTGCCTGGTGTGAATATATGTTAACTCTCAAAATATATACTCTTATTTGTTTTACCTGACCAAGAAAGCTTCTTTCCCCGTTATTTCAGCCTCTGACTGTTACGGAACTGGGCCAGGACTGAAGCCTGATCCAATTTGGAATGGTCCCAGAATCAGTTCTTCTATAGACTAGTACTTATTTGTGCATGTTCTACCTCTCTCTCAACCAAACCTGAACTGAAAAGGCCAGGTTACATAAAACAAAGTGTTTGGACAGTGACATAGGGGTTTGTAAACAAACTCCAATCAGCTTTCTGCAGGTATACACAAAAAGCTGCTGTGCCCCTACAGATCACTGTTAAGGTAAACAACGCACTCTAATCACCATCCCTAAAACATCCTGATTATGTTTTATAGAGTCTACCAGGGGAGTTACTGGAAGCACATAGCAATTAGTTGCTGTTGTAACATATTTGACTGCCCAGCACTTTATGGCCACGTCGGCGTGAGCACGGCTCCGCTCAGTGTGCGCATGGTTGACTGGCTTCTATTTAGGACAGGTAAACAGAGGTGCTGGCCTCTAGCCAGCTGATGGCCTGGTAGGAGTCAGTCTGGACAAAAAGCACATTTTCCTCAGATCTTGACACATACCTCATCATTGGAGGCTTCTTCTTGCTCTCAGAGGCGTCAGACTCTGGGGTGTCCATGGAGAGGGGAGTCTCCCCACCCGTCCTCCAAAGCCTCCTCTGCTTGTCCTCTGCAGTCTCGGCTTCGGAACTGAACATTAAGGCAGAAGGAAAAGGGTTTGAAAATAAAGACCACACAGTGGAATGTGATGAGATTGCTGCTAAATAGGTGCCAACAAAGACACAGGAGAGACTTCTCTTCAAGCACCACTTTTTCTGCAATGTATGTCACTCTTAAACATGCAAAAAAAAATATTTTCCTGAACATTTTACTGCCATGCAAAACGTCTCAATTTTCAGTCCTTACATATCCACAGAAATATATACAAACCAACAAACATACATATGAATACAATATAATAGCAAAACAATATGCATAACATACATGACATTAAACATAGCTGATAGGAAACACACCGTATTCGGGCGTAGGTTATTTGTAATGAAACGACCTGGGAAATACTGCATTTGCGGAGTTGTTTATTGCATAACAAAGCGCTGTCGAGTTGTGAAAAAGTGAAAAGGTGCCACGCGTCTAGAGCTTACGGGAAAAAGGTAAACTCACAGAAAGTCATCAGCCTCATTTAACTACAAAAGTAAAACGTGTTTCATAGTTTGCTTGCCGACTGGAGAAAATAACACTTTTGCAAGAAGGTAGAGGTTTGTCTGTTCGTTTGCAATAACTTTTTCTTTTACAAAAGTTCAAATGTACAGATAGCGTAGCTAGTTAACGCAACCAAGAAATAAATAACCAATATCTAATGTCATCAAATGTCAAGGAAATGTGCTTTATCCTAATGTAGAAGTCCAACGTCTCTTGAGACAACGAGAATAAATTAAACAATAGATATAGCTTGCTAGCCTAGTTGGCTAACAAGGCCTTTGAATGAAGACGCTTGCACTAAAAGAGCTTTAGCCGAACTTACTTGGGTTGAAATGTCCTCGCATCTTTCCTCACAGACTTGATTACTTCTGGTGTAGATAGCGGTGGGAGGACTCGTTCTGGTTGTTCTATCATCAACACCATTTCGCGAGGGACTGCTTGACGTCGCCTCCCTCGACTGTCTCTCTCCTCTCCACCAACAAAGTAAGTAGCTAGCAAACTTGGATAAAGTAGAAACTCCAGTCACCCAAGGGGTTAAATTTGGGAAGGAGGTTCTGGCCTACCCAGGAAACTGTATTGACATGGAAAAGGGGAGGGGAAAAACACACAGAAGGGAAATGTCTGTCAGTCCAGTAGGCTGCCAGCGAGGTTAAACATTTTTGTAAACGTTTTTTATTGTACGTAGCCCACGATTTGACATCTGAGTGGATTCGACGGTTTAGTAAGTTGAATTATACTAACCAGTGAGTTAGGTTACTTATAATTATCAATATTTTTTTGTGATCATTTTCCATCATGTAATAACTCTTTACTTCTCGCGTCACTGAGGTGGGGTATACGGTTGTCCAGCCCAGCAATTCTTTGGAAAGGGATATTTTCACTTTAGTTTATAATTTTAATATTTTATATTGCTGATCACAAACTTAATTTAAGTAGTTTGTCTACTGTCTTTAATTTAAACCCCGGGCTTCCAATAGTTTGGCAGCACCATCAGTCAGAAACAATACCGTTTGACCTCTTTAAAAAATATAAAAACAAACCAAGACGACCTTTTTCTCGGTTCATCTAGGTAAAAAAAAACTCCATTCACCACTTGGTTACACAGTAAAAACCATGTTGAGCAACAGAGGATCAAGCACTTCCTAGCACCAAAATGCATAGAACAGGCCAGGGCATGGTCCCCTGTTGATTGGCCATTATCTCTAACAGCTCTATTAGCATTCAAGGTCTGAAGAAGCCTATTCATTATGCTACGACCGGCAGTCAACTTCATTGGCATACAAAGGCGCCACAAACTAAGCATTTTATCATTACAAAGCTACAACACATTCACAAAATTCTAGATACACATCAAGTATACAGCTATGGTGGCTTTATAGTCGGAGAGTACAATGAGATGCAAAACCAAAAAGATGTGCTTGTGTCTGTGTTGGGGGGGGGGGGGGGGGGGGGGATCAAATGCGTCAGCAGGACGTTTTCAGTACAATGCGATTCAGTTTTCTGGCCAGCAGATGGAACCACAGTCCTGTCAGTTGTTATTGCCTCTCAGGACTGTTACTATCAATGTAACGTTCTCAGCAAACTGCTGTACATGAACCAGGCCTAAGTCGTAGATGATTTGGCCATCATATATCATCTTTTTATGAGGTCAGGTATGCTCTCTTTTTAATAGAGCAAAAAGGCTATAATTGAATTGGCAAGAGAACACCTCAGTTGTTTTACTCATGACAAAATGTCCTGTGTTCATGAAATCTACATTATCGTAAACAAGAGTTGCCATTTGGCACTAAAAATACTATAATGCCATTTCAGTTTGGTCCTTTTAAAATGGATGGGATTGTACTGGGACAAGGAGGGTGTGACATGATCAACTCTTTGAATGATAGTCTCTCATCAGACTCAAGAAAACGGATCCGCACCGGACACAAATAGTTACACC